>NC_060144.1:68704316-69009701 GCF_021461385.2 Schistocerca piceifrons | reverse complement strand
TCTTTTGTGGCAGTATATTCGGCACAGCTTACCAATTTCTTTCATTAATCTTTCACAGGGGTTCGAAGAAGCATGGTACTTGGATATATAAATCGGAGAAATGTTTCTGGCTCGTAACATGCGTGTCCATACGCTACTACGAAATTGTGATCCAATGTCAGAAATTACTTTCATCACATGCCCTACATGAAATAGAAAATGTTTTACAAATGCTTTCGAAACAGTTTTAGCAGTAGCTTTGCGTAATGGAGTGAAAGTAACAAATTTTGAAGTGAGTTCAACAGCGACAAAGATGTAGCAAAAACCTCTGTTAGTTCTCGGAATCGGACCAAAAATATCTACTGCGGCCATATGTCTTAATTTAACAGGTATAATGGGATATAATGGAGGAATATGTGAAGTGGTGTCTGATTTAGCTTTCTGGCAAATTTTACAAGACGCTAAAACTCGTCGAATACGTTTCTCCATGTTGGTAAAATAACAGTTCTGTCTCAGTATAAGAAAACATTTTCGTGCTCCGTAATGTGCGTAACTTAAATGAGTGTACCAGATTAATTTGTTAACCAGTTCGTCAGGAATGCATAATAACCAATTGTTGCTGTCAGGATGAGAGCGGCGAAACACAATGTCATTGCGTACAGTGCAGTAGTTCCTAATCGTAACATTTTTCCTATCTTGCCAAAGGTGTTTAATTTCTTTCCACACATTGTCTTTACTTTGCTCTTGTGCTATGTCCTGTAATGACGATGAAATAAAGTTTTCAAATGCAACTTGCTGAATGTACATGACACTGAAATTTGTTTTGCAGAAGTTGGTTGCTACGTCTTGCTGATTGTTGCTGAGAGAACGATAATGCGTCTGCTATAACATTTTGTGTGCCGGGAATGTGAACTATTGTAAAATTAAATTCTTGTAAATAAAGTTTCCATCTGCTTAATCTGTCGTGAGTGAATTTAGCCGAAAGTAAAAATTGTATAGCTCTATGGTCTGTGTAAACGGTAGTATGTCTGCCATAAAGAAAGTGCCGAAATCTCGTAAAAGCCCATACAACACATAATGTTTCCAATTCTGTAACGGAGTAATTTCGTTCAGCAGGTGACAGAATGCGGCTTGCAAATGCGATGTTTTTGATTACTGTAGAACCATCTTCTACAATTTCCTGGAAAATGTGTACGCCTAAAGCGGTGTTGGAACTGTCGGTGGCAATGGAAAAATTTCTGGTAAGATCTGGGTGCGATAAAAGTGGAGCATTCAACAAAGCATGTTTCAGGTTCACAAATTCAGAATGTGCTTGCTTATCCCAAGACCAAATAGTGTTTTTACCTGTTAATTGACATAATCTGGGTGTGTCTAAAGCAGAATGGTGAATAAATTTACGAAAAAAGTTAATTAAGCCCAAAAAACTGCGTAGTTGCTTCTTTGTCGTAGGAACAGTAATATCACGTAGAGCTTGAAGTTTTTCCGGATCAGGCGCAATGCCTTCTGCTGAAATTACGTGTCCAAGAAATTTTATGGAAGTTTTGCCAAAATGCGATTTACTAAGATTAACTGTAAGTCCTTGTGCATGAAAAGTTTGTAACAGTTGTTCAAGAATCAGATTGTGTTCAGACCAGTTAGCTTCTGCGATAAGAATGTCGTCTACATACGTCGTAATTCTGTCCTTAATGCAAACGTGTGTCGGATGGCGTCAAAATTAATAACATTTTCGTGAAGAAGATTCTGCGTGTCAAAATTATTGCTTACGTTACTGGAATATAAAACCTGTACTGTGTCTGGTGAAATTCTGTCGTACGTGCTATTATTTACAGGAGGATGCTGTGGCATTTCGACTATTTGAACTGCTCTGTTATTTCTTACTGACGTATTACGCTATCGATGACACCTATTGTCTGTATCATTCATGATAATGTGTTGTTGCTGATGTTCTTGCTGCTGAAAAGATCGACTGTTATTAAATGTACGCTGAAAATTGTTCTCGTTATTTTTACGTCTGTCATGACAGTAATTTCTATACGGCGCATTGCGATACGAGTTGAAATAGTGTGTTATCTGTACGTAGTTATTTCTTTGCTGCCATGCGTTACTATTTGTTGGGGCTGAGACTATACGTGCACGCGGCGAAACATTAAAGTTTGGTTGACCTTGTAGACTGCATTGTTGGTTAGATAGGCTAAGCGGTTGACTTTTATGCTATTGTAGCGAAAAACATCTATTGTTACCAAAATGTGGTTTGCTATTGCTGATAATTTTACACATACTGATGATTACGATTTTTATCTGTTATTAAAATTACGGCGGTAGTTGTCATTACGGGAGTGCCTACTGAAAATTGTCACATTCGGTAAAATATTTGTCATATCCGGTTTTCATTACTCGTTTCTTAACACTAGGTAGAGCAATAGTTAAAGAGCAGTTTTGATAGATATAAAGGATAGTAGAAGAGAAGGAAGCAGTGCAGAAAACTAAAGATGAAACAGCACTACTACAGCTCGGGGCCCTATGCTCGCTACGGCACATATTCATTAAAGCGTAATGAATCTCCTGAGGTCAATGACGCACTGCAAATATATTTTAGCTTTTGTGTTACAGGCAATGGCAGTAAAATTCCAAAGGCAAATTGTTGTATTCTTGCTAATTCAAGTTTCCTCATTACACGCAACGCTGATGAAAATGCAATAGCAAATTGTCGCATCAGGTTCAAAGCTAGCTTCTGCATTACAGGCAATAGCGGTGAAAGTACAAAAACAAATTGTCGTATATAGCTCAAAGCGTGTACCTGCGTTCTGTCATTATTAAATTCTTTACATTTTCTTACAAATACAAATTGCTTATCATCAACGCTCTCGTCACTGAATTTGAGAACACGTTCGGGTTTGTGTGTGAATCTGTTTGTCTGTGTCATTTCGTACTTCAAGTTACGTAGCTTTTCAGATTTTAAGTCGCGTGGCTTTTCGGATTTTAAGTCGCGTAGTTGCTGTAAATTGCTCACATTATACACGCTGCGTGAGTCAGACAAATGTTCGCTAAGTGGCGTCTGCTGTGATGTGTTATTAACTGAAATACTTTTCATCTCTGTTACTTCTTGTTGTAAACTTGACAACTTCCTACGTAACGTGTTGTTAGATGAATCGATCTCATTAATTGTCTGCTGTAAATTTTGAAATTCAGGTATTTGGTTAAATGAAATCGGTGCAGTATCGTCTGATTTATTATCATTATTACTTTCAATAGCATCAATACGACTGGCTAATTCATCATATTTTTCAGTCAGTATTTTTGCCTGATCATCGGTTTTAGAATCGGACGCATTAATCTGTTTTTGCAACTTACGCGTAGTTTCGCTCAGTTTTTTAACATCAGCTTTGATGACATCGCAATCCTGTGTTAGTTCTAATTGTTCGAATCTGTCTGTCACTGTTTGAATATTTACTGTGTGTGTATCTGTTTTTGATTTAAGATCAGAAATTTCATCGCGTAACTCCGCGTTCAACTGTTCTATGGCATTAATTTTGTCGGACACTGTAGTAATATTATTGTCTACATACGTCTTCGCTTTCGCGAACATTTTACGTTTGTCTTCTTGTCTTTGTGCAGTGATTGTTTCCATGACTTGTCGTTTTACTTTGTTTTGATCTTGAATGAATTTGCGGAAACGCGTATCACTGTTTTGTATGTGAAGATTAAAGCGTTCGTCAATCTGAGTATTCTGTTGTTCGAATTTCGCGTCTATCTTTGCGTCCATTGTGCGCGAAAGTTCTGCTGTCATTGCTTTAAACTCGTCGCGTAATTGTGTAGCTTTTTCAGAGCATTGTTTAGCGACTCCGCTAATTTCGTCTCTGAGTGTTTCTGTTGCGGCTGTTTGCATTTCCCTTAATTCTTGCGCAACAGACTTAATCTCTTCGCTATTTTTTCGTGAACAAGCCTCAATTTCCGTGCGCAACTGTTCCTTAGTGTCATGACACTGCGCGGCAACGGCTCTAACTTGTTCACTAAGCTGTCTGGAATTGTCGTCTAATTTTTCATTAAACCGTTTGTTCTGCTCACTAAGTTGTTTGAAATTTTCGTCATTATTGTCAAGTTTTTCATTTAAGCGTTTGTTATCTTCCCTGAGTTGTCTAAAATTTTCATCAATTTTATTAAATTTTTTGTCTTGTTCACTAAATTGTTGTTTGAAATCTTCACTTTGTTTTTCATTCTGTTGTATCAATATTGCCATAAATTGCTCCAAGGTGACATTACCTACTCTATTCTCAGTACTGTTTGATTGTGTATCTACAATTGTCGCGTTTTGTGTGACCATTTGGTCATTCTGTAATTTACAAAAACGTTTATCAGTCGGATGTACATTGTCAGACATTATTTCGGAATTAGATAGATCCGTCCTACGTTCAGTACACCGAATGGTCTGTGACAATGGAGTAAAAAGAAAACGCTGTTGTATAAGTGATAGGTCGTTACGCTATAATGGCGGTTCTGCACTCTGCTCGCAGTCTACACGGTTGCGGCTCCAGGCAGGCAGGCAGGCGCACATGCTGACACATTAGCCTGGCCTTCTGCAGCGGGGCGGCCACCCCTGGTCCCACGGCGAGTGACGTGGCGGCCGCAGCGGAAGTCGCGCTACATGTTTCCAATTAGCGCCGCCATCTGGCTCGCGCAATCGATACTCAGGCTGGCCGTTAGCCGAGTCTCTGCTCGTGTCGCACCAGTGTGCTGCCTTCCGTCTGCCAATCGCCACACCGGCCGGCACGCTTGAGAAAAACCTCAACCACTAGCTCTACGTCTGCCTCTTCAAACGAGTTCTTCCACATTTTACTATTAGGACCATCATTATTTTACCTGGTTTTATACCGTCACCATTACTTCCTGACTTCTATAAAAGTGTTCCACCTGGATCGAAAGTATTATTTTTTATTTTATTTATTTTTAATACCACTTTTATCACTAGTTTCGGCAGCTGCCCAAAATCTTGTGTCCAAATTAAATAACATTTGCTGTCACACTCCACATCAACAGTATTGTGCCCAAGGGTAGGTCTCAACATGTAACTCTCCATGCAGTCCTGTCATTTGCTACCCTCTTCGTTTTCTCAAACTTGTTTCCTATGCTTATACTTGGTGTATTGTGTGTCCTCCTTTTCTTCTCTAGTCACCGCTCAATCCACAGTATCCATCAGTAGATAACCTCGTCCAGTGTTGAAATCAACTGTCTTCCGCCGGCCGAGGTGGCCGAGCGGTTCTAGGCGCTACAGTCTGGAACAGCGCGACCGCTACGGTCGCAGGTTCGAATCCTGCCTCGGGCATGCACGTGTGTGATGTCCTCATGTTAGTTAGGTTTAAGTAGTTCTAAGTTCTAGGGGACTGATGACCTCAGCAGTTAAGTCCCATAGTGCTCAGAGCCATTTGAACCATTTTTTAACTGTCTTTCCTTTTCCTGATTGCTTTAAAAATTTATCTTTCTTCCCACACTCTTGTCAACATCTCCTTATTTCTCACACTGTATACCCATTCCATCCCTTCCATCTTCATGCAGATCCACGTATCGGATACTTCTTCCTCTTTCTCAGTCTCTATTTCTCAGTTCCCTACAACACCACGTTCCATATAAAGCACTTTTCCAGTCTCTTCGACAGTTCCCCGTCCATGAACCAACATACAGGATCAGGGCGTTTCCGTAAGAGCTTGCAATAATGTAACAAGGCATAGAGAATGCTTCACTCGCCAATTTGAGGTGGGGAATCTGGGGTCGAAGAAGCCAGCTTAAGGATATATGGAAGTAAACTTGTCTGCCGCTTTTTCTAACATTACTGCTTTCCAGCTTATTTACAACTAACATATGTTCTAGTTTGCACGTACTGTGCTGTTTATTTACATCTACTTTCTTTATTTCCTGCAAGGAAAAAAGGAGGACGAGCCTTATTACTGGGAAGTTACGATGCAGGTTTTGTTTACTTTAGTTGTCCATAAGGTAGCTCTGTTGTATCGTATTTACGTTGGCCCCATGGCTGTTCGTGAGAGGATGAGGATACAACATGACGGTGCAATGACTCACTTCAGTGTGGATGTCCGCAAGTCCCTCAATATTGTATATCCTGTTCACTGGATTGGAAGGGGAGGTCCTATTCCATGGCCTGCTGACCTGAATCAGCGGCAGGTGGCGTTGCCTGAAACCCCTTGATTATTTCCTATGAGGATGTATAAAGTCACTTTCATATCAGGCATCAGTGAATGTGGAGATGGAATTATTTGACAGCTGCCTCTGATGTGATTCAAAACACACCAGGGATATTTGTCAGGGTGCATCAGAATCTTATTCGCCGATATCATGCTTGCATTGAGGCTGACGGCCTTCAGTTTCAGCACATTTTGTAAGATACAGTAAAAATGGTACTTTTATTGTGTCAGTGATGGTATTTGCAGTTAACTGTAACTTATCTAAATAAAAAAGTACAGAGTAATGTGATTTTACTCCTGTTCTCTCGTTACGCTGGCTTCTCCGACCCCAGGTTCCCTACCTTAAATTTTTCCTTGGAGCATCCTCTATGTTCTGTTAAACTTTTCTACGCTCTCACGGAAATATACTATAGAAGCCGCCTCATCTTATTACATGACGCTTTGGGAATTGCTAAACGCGTTTTCGCGTCCTCATTGCATCTCTTGTGTTTCGTAATTATATTTCGCAGATATCTGAACAGAAATTGTTCTATATCTAATGTCCTAAGTTTATAGTTTTTCTTACTTTTCTGGCGGTTGTCACCATATATTTTCTGTTTCAAAAAAATGGTTCAAATGGCTGTGAGCACTATGGGACTTAACATCTATGGTCATCAGTCCCCTAGAACTTAGAACTACTTAAACCTAACTAACCTAAGGACATCACATACATCCATGCCCGAGGCAGGATTCGAACCTGCGAACGTAGCAGTCGCGCGGCTCCGGACTGAGCGCCTAGAACCGCTAGACCACCGCGCCCGGCTGTTTTCTGTTTCTCTTATTAATTTTCATTTCGAATTCCTCACAGGTCTTACGAAATTTTTTAAACATTCCAATCATAGCTATTTCGCCTTCTGCAATAACTTCGTATCATGTGCAGATAGAATATATTCTATCTTCTCCCACCAACCTACACTCCTCGTTTACGTTTCAGTCATTTCTGAATAACATGCTCCATACATACACACACACACACAAACACACACACACACACACACACACACACACACACACACACACACACACACACACATATATATATATATATATATATATATATATATTACATGGTGTTCCATTGATCGTGACGGGGTCAAATATCTAAGGAAATAAGCGTCAAAAGAAAGAACTACAAAGAACGAAACTTGTCTAGCTTGAAGGGGGAAATCAGATGGCGCTATGGTTGGCCCGCTAGATGGCGCTTCCATGGGTTAAACGGATATCAACTGCGTTTGTTTTTTTTTAAATAGGAACACCCATTTTTATTACATATTCGTGTAAAACGTAAAGAAATATGAATGTTTTAGTTGGACCACTTTTTTCGCTTTGTGATAGATGGCGCTGTAATAGTCACAAACATATGGCTGACAATTTTAGACGAACAATTGGTAACAGGTAGGTTTTTTAAATTAAAACACGTTAGAACATTTTATTTGGGTTGTTCCAATGTGATACATGTACCTTTGTGAACTTATCATTTCTGAGAACGCATTCCGTTACAGCGTGATTACCTGTAAATACCACATTAATGCAATAAATGCTCAAAATTATGTCCGTCAACCTCAATGCATTTGGCAATACGTGTAACGACATTCCTCTCAACAGCGAGTAGTTCGCCTTCCGTAATGTTGGCACATGCATTGACAATTGGCTGACGCATGTTGTCAGGCGTTTTCGGTGGATGACTATAGCAAATATCCTTCAACTTTCCCCACAGAAAGATATCCTGGGACGTCAGATCCGGTGAACGTGCGGGATATGGTATGGTGCTTCGACGACCAATCCACCTGTCATGAAATATGCTATTCAGTACCGCTTCAACCGCACGCGAGCTATGTGCCGGATATCCATCATGTTGGAAGTACATCGCCATTCTGTCATGCAGTGAAACATCTTGGTAGTAACATCGGTAGAACGTTACGTAGGAAATCAGCATACATTGCACAATTTAGATAGCAATCGATAAAATGGGGGCCAATAATCCTTCCTCCCACAATGCCCCACCATACATTAACCCGCCAAGGTCGCTGATGTTCCACTTGTCGCAGCCATCGTGAATTTTCCGTTGTCCAATAGTGAATATTATGCCGGTTTACGTTACCGCTGTTGATGAATGACGCTTCGTCGCTAAATAGAACGCGTCCAAAAAATCTGTCATCGTCCAGTAATTTCTCTCGTGCCCAGTGGCAGAACTGTACACGACGTTCAGTGTCGTCGTCATGCAATTCCTGGTGCATAGAAACATGGTACGGGTGCAATCGATGTTGATGTAGCATTCTCAGCACCGATGTTTTTGAAGTTCCCGATTCTGGAGCAATTTGTCTGCTACTGATGTGCGTATTAGCCGCGACGGCAACAAAAACACCTACTTGGGCATCATCATTTTTTGCAGGTCGTGGTTGACGTTTCACATGTGGCTGAACGCTTCCTGTTTCGTTAAATAAGTTAACTATCCGGCGAACGGTCCGGACACTTGGATGATGTCGTCCAGGATACCGAGCATATAACGATATGTTTACGTAATGTGTATACATAACAATACAGTTATAAATGTCCCCCCCGTTCGTAGTCGCTAATTATAACAATATGTTTACGTTTGTGCTGTAACATATAGCTATAATCAGCGGTGGAAATATATTTGCGAACGCCGACGGTGTGCGGCTGTCTCTTGTTTGATCGTCTGATCAGTCGGAAATTGCATTCCAGAGGATAGTAAATGCCTATTCAAAATATAATTCTTTTTGGATAGCTCAACATGAATTTCCTAAGGGACCGTAGTTTATCATGCATTCCCTAGTAGAATATGGCGCGGAGAAAATATTTCGCCGCATGCAACTTCGGTCCGATTTCGACGAAAGAATTCGTGACTGTGAACTCTATATTTGGCAAAAACCTAAAGAAAATAAAATAACTTCATGAAGGAGTGAGACATAGATTCTATACTAAAAATTAGTCCATACACCAGTTCTATTTAACTCTGAATTTATGGCAATTAATAGATGAACTTACACTGCAATAAAGGATTTAACATGGATGCCGTTTTGACTGGCACTTCTCGTAATGAAAATAATTCCTTTGACGTTTTCACATACACGTCGCACAATAAATCTACTGCTATGCAGTATTGCACTTTTAGTATTGCACTTTTACTTTACACTAAAATAATATTATTTTTAACAATAATAACACGGCGGCAAGACATGCGCGTCCGACACAAGTTACAAGAGACAAGAGAAAAATGAGTAACTGAGTAACTGTTCATCGAGAATATCTCGTACATCAAAAGAATGAGTAAAAGTGTTCTTCTTCGTTTTTCGCGCCGCGGTTTTCAAAGCCAGTAACTCAGTGCATCTCTGACGGCGCTGCAACAATAAACACGTTACGTCACAGGTCGTTCACCTTTTACATTCTCACAACATTTTTTGCTAACTGTAGCTGTTGCCGAGCGACTGCTCGATTAGTGAATAATTTAAAATGATAAGGCAATCACATAATGTTACAAGCAGCATACATAGCACACGCCCGTTGGGCATTTTGATCGCAATAGCCATACATCAACACGATATCGACCTTTTCCGCAATTGGTAAAGGGTCCATTTTAACACGGGTGATGTACCACGAAGCAAATACCGTCCGCACTGGTGGAATGTTACATGATACCACGTACCTATACGTGTGTGACTATTACAGCGCCATCTATCACAAAGCGGAAGAAGTAGTCCAACTAAAACATTCATATTTCTTTACGTACTACACGAAAATGTAATAAAAAATGGGGGTTCCTATTTAAAAAAAAAACGCAGTTGATATCCGTTCCACCTATGGCAGCGCATTCTAGCGGGACAACCATAGCGCCATCTGGTTTCCCCCTTCAAGCTAGACGAGTTTCGTTCTTTGTAGTTTTTACGTTTGATGCTTATTTCGTGAGATATTTGGCCCGGTCACGATCAATGGACCACACTATACAGGGTGTTGCAATAAGGTACGGCCAGACTTTCAGGAAACGTTCCTCACACACAAATAAAGAAAAGATGTTATATGGACATGTGTCCGGAAACACTTAATTTCCATGTTAGGGCTCATTTTAGTTTCGTCAGTATGTACTGTACTTTCTAGATTCACTGCCAGTTGGCCCAATTGAAGGAAGGTAATGTTGACTTCGGTGCTTGTGTTGACATGCGACTCATTGCTCTACAGTACTAGCATCAAGCACATCAGTACGTAGCATCAACAGGTTAGTGTTCATCACGAACGTGGTTTTGCAGTCAGTGCAATGTTTACAAATGCGGAGTTGGCAGATGCCCATTTGATGTATGGATTAGCACGGGGTGATAGCCGTGGCGCGGTACGTTTGTATCGAGACAGATTTCCAGAACGAAGGTGTCCCGACAGGAAGACGTTCGAAGCAATTGATAAGCGTCTTAGGGAGCACGGAACATTCCAGCCTATGACTCGCGACTGGGGAAGACCTAGAACGACGAGGTCACCTGCAATGGACGAGGCAATTCTTCGTGCAGTTGACGATAACCCTAATGTCAGCGTCAGAGAAGTTGCTGCTGTACAAGGTAACGTTGACCACGTCACTGTATGGAGAGTGCTACGGGAGAACCAGTTGTTTCCGTACCATGTACAGCGTGTGCAGGCACTATCAGCAGCTGATTGGCCTCCACGGGTACACTTCTGCGAATGGTTCATCCAACAATGTGTCAATCCTCATTTCAGTGCAAATGTTCTCTTTACGGATGAGGGTTCATTCCAACGTGATCAAATAGTAAATTTTCACAATCAACATGTGTGGGGTGACGAGAACCCGCACGCAATTGTGCAATCACGTCATCAACACAGATTTTCTGTGAACGTTTGTTGGTGATGTCTTGATTGGGCCCCATGATCTTCCACCTACGCTCAATGGAGCACGTTATCATGATTTCATACAGGATACTCTACCTGTGCTGCTAGAATATGTGCCTTTATAAGTACGACACAACATGTGGTTCATGCACGATGGAGCTCCTGCACATTTCAGTCGAAGTGTTCGTACACTTCTCAACAACAGATTCGGTGACCGATGGATTGGTAGAGGCGGACCAATTCCATGGCCTCCATGCTCTCCTGACCTCAACCCTCTTGACTTTCATTTAGGGGGGCATTTGAAAGCTCTTGTCTACGCAACCCCGGTACCAAATGCAGAGACTCTTTGTGCTCGTATTGTGGAAGGCTGTGACACAATACTCCATTCTCCAGGGCTGCATCAGCGCATCTGGGATTCCATGCGACGCAGGGTGGATGCATATACCTTCGCTAACGGAGGCATTTTGAACATTTCCTGTAACAAAGTGTTTGAAGTCACGGTGGTACGTTCTGTTGCTGTGTGTTTCCATTCCATGGTTAATGTGATTTTAAGAGAAGTAATAAAATGAGCTCTAACATGGAATGTAAGCGTTTCCGGACACATGTCCACATAACATATTTTCTTTCTTTGTGTATGAGGAATGTTTCCTGAAAGTTTGACAGTACCTTTTTGTAACACCTTGTATATACTGCAGCGTTCTGTCTTGATTCTCCCTCCATGGGTAAGTGGTGATGTGTATTGTGGAGTTCCAGCATGTTAACTGTAAAATTATGCGTTAATACACTTGTCACGCCGTGAAAAATCTAATAATCGTCACATAATGTTATTATGTACGCACAGTCATGAATTACTACAAATAGTCAAAAACCAAATAAGAAACAATTGAAAATGAGTCAACTGCTATCAGAAACATAAATCTTTTACAGCACCGTAGCAGACACTTCAGTTATGATAGTTAAATTGAAATGCTTAAAGCTTCTGAAAAAATTCTGCCAAATACAATAAACTTATATTAAAAAGGAACTATCGGAATAACACACTTATTGGATTAATCTTAATTTTATTGGCAATTTCATGGACACTTTCTTTCTTTTCCAGTATCTCGCCCAGAAGCTGAAAACTATTATGTCTTTCATTTATCAACGTTCTGGGATGACCAGGCACGACAACATGAGGCGACTTGCGTGTAGCCTGAATTGGGAGGATGCAACCTTTTCTTCGGGTTCATTTTCGATGGACACCATAGCTCTTCATGGCCTTGCAACGTGTTATAACTTTTAAAGGCTTAAATCAGGGTTAGGGGTCCAGTTCTTTCACTTTCAACTTTCGATAGGAATGGGAAAGATAAGTGTCTGCTGATTTTAATGGATTGTTTGTTGAAGCACTCTGGTCTAGGAATGTCAAATTTAATCAGAATGAAAATAAAACACACTCAATTTCAGTTCCCAGAGTGATCGTCCTCCCTTACATGTAATAATACGATATAATACAGGCTAAGAGGATATGTTGAATGAAATCGAAACCAGACAGATACCAACAATCTGGTATCTATCAGCTCAGTTGCAAAGATTGTGAGAAGATAGACACTGGAATGACTGTCAGGACATTCGACACAAGATATAAAGAACACGTCAGAGCATTTCAATACCACATAAATCATTCAACATTTGCGGATCATCTAAAACAAGAACACCATAGACCAAGCAATACTGGAAAAGATATGAATATCATAAAAATCAGTAAAGACAGACTCCTCCTCCCTTTCCAAAATTTTCCACATACAGAAGTCATTAACACAAAATAAACAATTGCTTAGTTACCAAATAGGTATTGGAAACCAGACCCTATACAAAATAATTTATGAAAGTAAATGAAAAAGGAAAGAGCCTTTTCATCCTTCGCCCTCTCCCACTCTCCCACAAACCCCTTCCCCATTCACGATTTCATTGCAATTGTCTCTCCTCATCTTCTCTAAATCACACTCCATCACACTGCTGTACACTTATGTCCACTCATCATGGTTTCTCCCTCCCCTACAATAAATAAATAAATAAATAAAATAAAAAAAATGATCGCTATTCCTTCCCTACTCTTACACAGCACATAAATAGACAGAAACATAATTAAATAGAATTACACACATACAATAACCTAATAAAAAAGTTGTAGGCCACAGACAAAGCAGTGGAATGGATATGTTGGCAAAACTACAAAACTCAAACCACAACACATACTTACAAGTACAAAAACATAAACTGTGTTGTGAGAAACGCAAGACATACACAGCGTTGCAGAAAAATTAAAAATTAGTCCAAAATTGTCAGGCTCTAACACGACGATGTGCTAGCAGACGGCATTCCCCGCTGTAAGCGAGAAATCAACGTACAATCACCGTAAGTACAAATCAACTTATTCTTAACGTACTTTTTTTCGATGTAAAATCGAATCAAAATGTAAATAACTTAATTACAGACCACTGATAATGCTTTACCTCAATAAAGAGAAATGCGTCTGGTGAAAAAAATCACGTATTTTTTAAGTTGCAACGACAGAACAAAAAACCCAGTTAAAAGTTTATGGCTACCCCTACAAGTAGCAGTGGGATGTCCCCAAGTCTTTCCCTGTATAGGACTACTACTGCAAATAGTTTTCCAGGGTCTCCTCACGTTTCTGGGTTACGATGAACTTGTCGATACGCTGATAACGTGTTAGTCATAATATCAGAATATTCCAGAAGCGCTATGGACCGAAAGTGCAGTGATCAAAAGCTCTCACACGCATGTAACGTGTCGATTACAAAGGAAAAGCAGCTACCACTATGATGACTGATTTATTTCAAAGGGCAGCCTCTCACTGAAAAGATAAGCACCCACAAAACAACACACTTCTAGAATAATTAATAATATAAGTGTAGACCAGATATGGCTTGAATCCAAACAAATAGTATCGGCAGCAATTGAGAGATTTATACCAAGTAAATTAACAAACGACGGAGCGGATCCTCCTTGGTACACAAAACGGGTTAGAACACTATTGCAGAAACAACGAAACAAACATGCCAAATTAAAACAGACGCAAAATCCCCAGGATTGGCGATCTTTTACAGAAGCTCGAAATTTAGCACGGACTTCAAAGCAAGATGTCTACAACAGTTTCCACAACGAAACTTTGTCTCGAAACCTGACAAAAAATCCGAAGAGACTCTGGTCGTATGTGAAGTATGTTAGCGGCAAGAAACAATCAATGCCTACTCTGCGCGATAGCAATGGAGATACTATCGAAGACAGTGCTGCCAAAGCAGTGTTACTAAACACAGCCTTCCGAAATACCTTGACAAAAGAAGACGAAGTATATATCCCAGAATTCGAATCGAGAACAGCTGTCAACATGAGTAACATATCCTCGGAGTAGTGAAGCAACTTAAATCACTTAATAAAAGGAAGTCTTCTGGTCCAGACTATATACCAATTAGGTCCCTTTCGGAGTATGCTGATGCATTAGCTCAATATTTAACAATCATATACAATCGTTCGCCCGACGAAAGATCCGTTTCCAAAGACTGGAAAGTTGCACAGGCCCCACCTATATTCAAGGAAGGTAGTAGGAATAATCCACTAAATTACAGGTCCATAACGTTAAAGTCGATATGCAACAGGATTTTAGAACATATATTGTGTTCGAACATTATGAATTACCTCGAAGAAAACGGTCTATTGACACACCGTCAACATGGGTTTAGAAAACATTGTTCTTATGAAACACGACTAGTTCTTTATTCACATGAAGTGTTGAGTGCTATTGCCAAGGGATTTCAGATCGATTCCATATTTCTGGATTTCCGGAAGGCTTTTGACACTGTACCACACACGTGGCTCGTAGTGAAATTGCGTGCTTATGGAATATCGTCTCAGTTATGTGACTGGATTTCTGATTTTCTGTCAGAGAGGTCACAGTTCGCAGTAATTGACGGAAAGTCATCGAGTAAAACAGAAGTGATTTTTGGCGTTCCCCAAGGTAGTGTTATAGGCCCTTTGCTGTTCCTTATCTATATAAACGATTTTACATCTAAATTTACATGGATACTCTGCAAATCAGACTCAAGTGCCTGGCAGAGGGTTCATCGAACCAACTTCACAATTCTCGGTGATTCCAATCTCGTATAGCGCGCGGAAAGAATGAACACCTATATCTTTCCGTACGAGCTCTGATTTCCCTTATTTTATCATGGTGATCGTTCCGCCCTATGTAGGTCGGTCTCAACAAAGTATTTTCGCATTTGGAGCAGAAAGTTGGTGTTTGGAATTTCGTGAGAAGATTCTGTCGCGCCGGTATGGCCGTGCGGGTCTAGGCGCTTCAGTCTGGAACCGCGTGACCACTACGGTGGCAGGTTCGAATCCTGCCTCGGGCATGGATGTGTGTGATGTCCTGAGGTTAGTTAGGTTTAAGAAGTTCTAAGTTCTAGGGGACTGATGACCAGAGATGTTAAGTCCCATAGTGCTCAGAGCCATTTGAACCATTATTTGATTCTGTCGCAGCGAAAAGCGTCTTTCTTTTCATGATTTCCAGCCCAAACCCTGTATCATTTCTGTGACACTCTCTCCCATATTTCGCGATAATACAGAACGTGCTGCCTTTCTTTGAACTTTTTCGATGTACTCCGTCAGTCCTACCTGGCAAGGATCCCACACCGCGCAGCAGTATTCTAAAAGAGAACGGACAAGCGTAGTGTAGGCAGTCTACTTAGTAGTTCTGTTACATTTTCTAAGTAAGACTGGAGCGCCTAGAACCGCTCGGCCACACTGGCCGACTCAATAGACCGTTTTCTTCGAGGTAATTCATAATTTTCGAAGACAATATATGTTCTAAAATCCTGCTGCATATCGACGTGAACGATATGGGCCTGTAGTTTTGTGGATTACTCCTACTACCTTTCTTGATATTGGTGTGACCTGCGCAACTTTCCAGTTTTTGGGTAAGGATCTTTCTTCGAGCGAGCGATTGTATATGATTGCTAAGTGTGGAGCTAATGCATCAGCATACTCGGAAAGAAACCTAATTGGTATACAGTCTGGACCAGAAGACTTGCTTTTATTAAGTGATTTGAGTTGCTTCACTACTCCGAGAATATTTACTTCTACGTTACTCATGTTGGCAGCTGTTCTCGACTCGAATTCTGGAATATTTATTTCTTCTTCTTTTGTGAAGGCATTTCGGAAGGGTATGTTTAGTAAATCTTCATTGGCAGCACTGTCTTAGATAGTCTCTCCATTGTTATCGGGCAGAGAAGGCATTGATTGTTTCTTGCCGCTAACATACTTCACATACGACCAGAATCTCATTGGACTTTCTGCCAGGTTTCGAGACAAAGTTTCGTTGTGTAAAATGTTATAGGCGTCTTGCATTGAAGTCCGCGCTAAGTTCCGAGCTTCTGTAAAGGATCGCTAATCTTGGGGATTTTGCGTCTGTTTAAATTTGGCATGTTTGTTTCGTTGTTTCTGCAACAGTGTTCTAACCCATTTTGTGTACCAAGGAAGATCAGCTCCGTGGTTTGTTAGTTTATTGGATATAAACCTCTCAATTGCTGCCGATACTATTTCTCTGAATTCAAGCCACATCTGGTCTACACTGATATTATTAATTTGGAATGAGTGGAGGTTGTCTCTCAGGAAGGCGTCAAGTGAATTTTTATCCGCGTTTTTGAATAGGTGTATTTTTCGCAAATTTTTCGAGGATTTGGAGATTACAATATTCAGTCTCGCTACGACAACCCTATGTTCATTAATCCCTATATCGGTTTTGATGCTGGTTATTAACTGAGGCTTATTTGTTGCTAAGAGGTTGTTTTCACAACCGTTTACATCTACATCTACATCTATACTCCGCGAGCCACCTTACGGTGTGTGACGGAGGGTACTTATTGTACCACTATCTGATCCCCCCTTCCCTGTTCCATTCACGAATTGTGCGTGGGAAGAACGACTGCTTGTAAGTCTCCGTATTTGCTCTAATTTCTCGGATCTTTTCGTTGTGATCATTACGCGAGATATATGTGGGCGGTAGTAATATGTTGCCCATCTCTTCCCGGAATGTGCTCTCTCGTAATTTCGATAATAAACCTCTCCGTATTGCGTAACGCCTTTCTTGAAGTGTCCGCCACTGGAGCTTGTTCAGCATCTCCGTAACGCTCTCGCGCTGACTAAATGTCCCCATGACGAATCGCGCTGCTTTTCGCTGGATCATGTCTATCTCTTCTATTAATCCAACCTGGTAAGGGTCCCATACTGATGAGCAATACTCAAGAATCGGACGAACAAGGGTTTTGTAAGCTACTTCTTTCGTCGATGAGTCACATTTTCTTAGAATTCTTCCTATGAATCTCAACCTGGCGCCTGCTTTTCCCACTATTTGTTTTATGTGATCATTCCACTTCAGATCGCTCCGGATAGTAACTCCTAAGTATTTTACGGTCGTTACCGCTTCCAATGATTTACCACCTATGGCATAATCGTACTGGAATGGATTTCTGCCCCTATGTATGCGCATTATATTACATTTATCTACGTTTAGGGAAAGCTGCCAGCTGTCGCACCATGCACTAATCCTCTGCAGGTCCTCCTGGAGTACGTACGAGTCTTCTGATGTTGCTACTTTCTTGTAGACAACCGTGTCATCTGCAAATAGCCTCACGGAGCTACCGATGTTGTCAACTAAGTCATTTATGTATATTGTAAACAATAAAGGTCCTATCACGCTTCCCTGCGGTACTCCCGAAATTACCTCTACATCTGCAGATTTTGAACCGTTAAGAATGACATGTTGTGTTCTTTCTTCTAGGAAATCCTGAATCCAATCACAAACCTGGTCCGATATTCCGTAAGCTCGTATTTTTTTCACTAAACGTAAGTGCGGAACCGTATCAAATGCCTTCCTGAAGTCCAGGAATACGGCATCAATCTGCTCGCCAGTGTCTACGGCACTGTGAATTTCTTGGGCAAATAGGGCGAGCTGAGTTTCACATGATCTCTGTTTGCGGAATCCATGTTGGTTATGATGAAGGAGATTTGTATTATCTAAGAACGTCATAATACGAGAACACAAAACATGTTCCATTATTCTACAACAGATTGACGTAAGCGAAATAGGCCTATAATTATTCGCATCTGATTTATGACCCTTCTTGAAAATGGGAACGACCTGCGCTTTCTTCCAGTCGCTAGGTACTTTACGTTCTTCCAGCGATCTACGATAAATTGCTGATAGAAAGGGGGCAAGTTCTTTAGCATAATCACTGTAGAATCTTAAGGGTATCTCGTCTGGTCCGGATGCTTTTCCGCTACTAAGTGATAGCAGTTGTCAGGGACCGTGTTACGATTTTCCGCCTCCTGCCTCATGAACTAACTGCTCGAAATAATTTTCAGAGAATGCGTTTAGCACAATTTAGGATGATATTTTATGCGTACCTCCGGAATTAAACATGTATTTTCTCCAACATATCGAGCGTAAATTGAAGTCACCACCAACTACACTCCTGGAAATAGAAATAAGAACACCGCGAATTCATTGTCCCAGGAAGGGGAAACTTTATTGATACATTCCTGGGGTCACATACATCACATGATCACACTGACAGAACCACAGCCACATAGACACAGGCAACAGAGCATGCACAATGTCGGCACTAGTACAGTGTATATCCACCTTTCGCAGCAATGCAGGCTGCTATTGTCCCATGGAGACGATCGTAGAGATGCTGGATGTAGTCCTGTGGAACGGCTTGCCATGCCATTTCCACCTGGCGCCTCAGCTGGACCAACGTTCATGCTGGACGTGCAGACCGCGTGAGACGACGCTTCATCCAGTCCCAAACATGCTCAATGGGGGACAGATCCGGAGATCTTGCTGGCCAGGGTAGTTGACTTACACCTTCTAGAGCACGTTGGGTGGCACGGGATACATGCGGACGTGCATTGTCCTGTTGGAACAGCAAGTTCCCTTGCCGGTCTAGGAATGGTAGAACGATGGGTTCGATGACGGTTTGGATGTACTGTGCACTATTCAGTGTCCCCTCGACGATCACCAGTGGTGTACGGCCAGTGTAGGAGATCGCTCCCCACGCCATGATGCCGGGTGTTGGCCCTGTGTGCCTCGGTCGTATGCAGTCCTGATTGTGGCGCTCACCTGCACGGCGCCAAACACGCATACGACCATCATTGGCACCAAGGCAGAAGCGACTCTCATCGCTGAAGACGACACGTCTTCATTCGTCCCTCCATTCACGCCTGTCGCGACACCACTGGAGGCGGGCTGCACGATGTTAGGGCGTGAGCGGAAGACGGCCTAACGGTGTGCGGAACCGTAGCCCAGCTTCATGGAGACGGTTGCGAATGGTCCTCGCCGATACCCCAGGAGCAACAGTGTCCCTAATTTGCTGGGAAGGGGCGGTGCGGTCCCCTACGGCACTGCGTAGGATCCTACGGTCTTGGCGTGCATCCGTGCGTCGCTGCGGTCCGGTCCCAGGTCGACGGGCACGTGCACCTTCCGCCGACCACTGGCGACAACACCGATGTACTGTGGAGACCTCAAGCCCCACGTGTTGAGCAATTCGGCGGTACGTCCACCCGGCCTCCCGCATGCCCACTATACGCCCTCGCTCAAAGTCCGTCAACTGCACATACGGTTCACGTCCACGCTGTCGCGGCATGCTACCAGTGTTAAAGACTGCGATGGAGCTCCGTATGCCACGGCAAACTGGCTGACACTGACGGCGGCGGTGCACAAATGCTGCGCAGCTAGCGCCATTCGACGGCCAACACCGCGGTTCCTGGTGTGTCCGCTGTGCCGTGCGTGTGATCATTGCTTGTACAGCCCTCTCGCAGTGTCCGGAGCAAGTATGGTGGGTCTGACACACCGGTGTCAATGTGTTCTTTTTTCTATTTCCAGGAGTGTATTATCGTATGAGACGGGTACGTGTTTGATATCAAACTCAAGTCTTCTTTGAACCTTTCATCAACTGCATCATCTGAACTGGGAGGTCGGTAAAAGGACCCAACTTTATTTTATTCCGGTTTCCAGCAATGACCTCTGCCCATACTAACTCACAGGAAGTGTCTACTTCAATTTCGTGACAAGTTAAACTACTTCTGACAGCAACAACCACTCCTCCGCCAAAAGTGTTTGGCCTATCCTGTCGGAACACCGTTAGGCCCTCCAAAAATTTCTGCTGAGCTTATATCCGGCTTTAGCCAGCTTTCAGTGCCTATAACGATTTGAGCATCAGTGCTTTCTATTAGCGCTTGGAGCTCTGGTACTTTCCCAACACAGCTACGACAATTTACAACTGTTGTACCAATGGTTCATGTATCTATGTTCTTCCTCTGTTCAGCCTGCACCCTTTGTGACTGAAGCCCATCTTGTGTTTTCCCCAGACCCTCTAACCTAAAAAACCGCCCAGTCCACGCCAAACAGCCCCTGCTACCCCTGTAGCCGCCTCCTGCGTGTAGTGGATGCCTGATCTATTCAACGGAACCCGAAACCCAACCACCCTATGGCACAAGTCGAGGAATCTGCTGGCTACACGTTCGCAGAACCGCCTGAGCCTCTGATTCAGACCCTCTACCCAGATGTGTACCAGAGGTCCGCAGTCGTTCCTGTCGACTATGGCCGGCCGGTGTGGCCGTGCGGTTCTAGCCGCTTCAGTCTGGAACCGTGTGACCTCTACGGTCGCAGGTTCGAATCCTGCCTCGGGCATGGATGTGTGTGATGTCCTTAGGTTAGTTAGGTTTAAGTAGTTCTAAGTTCTAGGGGACTGATGACCACAGATGTTAGGTCCCATAGTGCTCAGAGCCATTTTGTCGACTATGCTGCAAATGGTCAGCTCTGCTTTCATCGTATAGGGAACCCGCGAGCGCGCACAAATGCCACAACACGACGTGGCATGGACTCCACTAATATCTGAGGTTCTGCTGGAGGGAATTGACAACATGAATCCTACACGGCTGTCCATAAATCTGTAAGAGTATAAGGGGGTGCAGGTCTCTTCTGAACAGCACCTTGCAAGACATCCCATATATGCTCAATAATATTCATGTCTGGGGAGTTTGGTGACCACTGAAAGTGTTTAAACTCAAACGAGTGTTCCTAGAGGCACTGTGTAGTAATTCAGGACGTGCGGGTTGTCGCATTGCCCTTCCGGAATTTCCCACGTCCGCCGAAATGCACACTGCACCTGAATGGATGCAGGTGATCAGACATGATACTTACGTTCTTGTCACCTGTCAGAGATGTATCTAAATGTATCAGGAGTCCCATATCACTCCAATTGCATACATCCCACAGCATTGCAGAGCCTCCACCGGCTTGAGCAGTCCCCTGGTGACATACAGGTTCCATGGGTTCATGAGGTCCGTCGGGTCGATACAATTTGAAACGAGACTCGTCCGACCAGGCAACATCAACAGTCCAATGTCGGTGTTGACGCGCCCAGGCGAGGCATAAAGCTTTGTGTCATGCAGTCATCAAGGATACACGAGTGGGCCTTCATCCCCGAAAACCGATATCGTTGACGTTTTGTTGAACGCTGATACTTGTTGATTTCCCACCATTGAAATCTGCAGCAATTTGCCGAAGAGTTGCTCTTCTGTCGCGTTGAACGATTCTCTTCAGTAGTCGTTGATCCGGTTCTTGCAGTATCTTTTTCCGGTCGCAGGGATGTCGGAGATTTGATGTTTTACCGGATTCATGATATTTGCGGTATAGTCGTGAAATGGTCATACGAAAATCCCTACTTCATCGCTACCTCGGAGATGCTGTATCCCATGCCTTATGCACCGAATATATCACCGCTTTCAAACTCAATTAAATCTTGATGACCTGCCATTGTGGCAGCTGTAACCGATCTAACAACTGCGCCAGACACTTGTGGTCCTGTACAGACCTTGCCGACCGTAGCGCAGTATTCTGCCTGTTCATATATCTCTGTATTTGAATTTTTTTTGTTCGTTTGGAGCTTCATTGTAAGTCACTAATAGATTAATTGTTCTGCAAATGATATAAAATGTGGTGTGATTTCTCTCGACGACAGCTAATCTGTTAACTCCTTGCTATTAGATATTGCATGCATCCCTCACTTTTGTTTTACAATTTACAGGTATTGTCATAGCTATTGAAAACTCAGAAGCGCTAATTTTTGGTTTACCTGTGTGGGGTTACGAACCTGTATAGAGCTAGGAAAATTTATTTTATACTTTTTATTCCATTTTAGAAATGTATTGCATTGAAAAGTATTTTATTTAAAACAATAATTTTCGGCGTTTTAGTCCTGTATGCGTAAAATTTTTCAACGTATTTCAAACATTTTGATTCGATTAAAACAGGGACATGAGGCACATTTCAGGTTTTGTTTCATGACCTAAGTTGAAAGTTTCAAGTGTTTTGCTCATCGCAAACTGAAGTCTGTGTCGTAATCTATCCCAGATATTTAGTAGGGATACTGCTGTTTTGAGGATCTTATCTTCACCTTCATTAGCCGGCCGATGTGGCCGAGCGGTTGTAGGCGCTTCAGTCTGAACCGCGCGACCGCTACGGTCGCGGGTTCGCATCCTGCTTCGGGCATGGATGTGTGTGATGTCCTTAGGTTAGTTAGGTTTAAGTAGTTCTAAGTTCTAGCGGACTGATGACCTCAGAAGTTAAGCCCCATAGTGCTCAGAGCCATTTGAACCATTTTTTCACCTTTATTATGACATCATGTTATGATGCCACAAGTTTTTCTTCTCATCTCCTCCAATAAATCTACAAATTTACACCTTAAATAAGATATTCTTGAAAGATTTGACGCTGGATCTCTCTTAGGCCAACGTTTGCGTATCTTTTGACTGCTTCATGTGCAAGAAGTTGATATTACATTCCTATCTGCAAAACACAATACCATCTCAATGCTGGCAATGTCCACATTCCTGGACAAACAGTTGCATTATTATTGACTATGTTTACATTAAAGTTTCCACTGACTGATTTTTTTTTAACCGAGTTAGTTGACATGTATCTCGTTTATGGGGAGTCACGATGCGACAGTCTAGCAGGATAGCGAGAAGCTTTGCCTTTGAAAGAGTAGAATTCATGAAACAGGATCCGTTAGACCACACTGGTCCGCTGAAGTACCGGAAGGTACAAGACTCTTACCATAAATTTGCGGGCAGGTATTGTTCGTGACCATATAATTTGGTTGTATCTTCTGTCTAACACGCTCGTTGGAGGAATTCCCGCTACTTTGTTGTTGAGGTACTACCATAAATGTTGGAGAGTATCTCCCTGGCAGGTAGGCAGCGGTTGTGGGTCCAGCATGACGGGGCCCTCAATGGTCTGGATTTCCTTAGGAGCAGACAAAACGTTCAGTGTATGAGACATTGACAGACACTCAAGGAAAGTTGACTGGTGTTTGGTTGAACTACCAACCAAAATTCCAGAACACCTGGATGTTTTGAGACCGTTGGACAATCGTTAGCATGCAGATGCTAGTAGTGCATTAATGTTATCATGGACAACAGTTTCGTCGACATCTCTAAAACAGTATTCAACACAGGGCATTTTGAACACCTTCAATCAACATCACTGGTTTCAAAATCTTGAAGGACCCGTAAAATTCTACTTATATACATTCTTACACTACATCTGTATACATACCACTTTTAGGTGCTGTAACTGTAAAGTATTTACGAGACGCCGAGCATCACAGTAGAGGGGAAAGGCTGCTCCAGGAACCAAATTCAAGGTCATTGACGATATAAGACATCTGTGGGATCACATTACATGTTATGCAGCAGTCCTTGTTATCTTCAAGATCACCTACACACCTGTAGCCCCAGGGACTCCCCATTCTTCCCAAACACCTGGGGCAATTGTATGGGGTACATTTAAGATCCAGCTCACCTTTCACCCTTCCCTCCCCTGTTTCTCTCTAGACGAATAGGAAATGAACTGCCCCTGTCCCTCCACCTCCTTTATTACCAGAGCAATTGTGTAGGCCTTGTCATTCTTCTTCTGTGCTCTGTAGTGAAATGATCATCATGAAGTGCCAGCGAGACCAGCCACTGCAACCCAATCCGAATAAAAGGAATAGGAAGACATGCAAGTAAAAGTAACCCTTTCCTCTCATAATTACTTGTTATTTTTAGTTTCTAGGTAATCTGTTGAAATTTTGCAGATTTCACAAATAACCACTAGTCCATCCCAAGATAAGTGTAAATAAAATGTCAACCTGCTTCTCCTCCTCCTCTTTTTGTTATTAGTACAACTGCGTCAGTCTCGTTATTCTGTAGTGGAACGATCATCAGGAAATGCCAGAGTGGACCAACCATTGCCCTCCAAGTGGGATTAAAATATAAGAAGATATTTAAGAACTATTAACACCTTTTTTCTTAATTAATTGCTGTTTACAGTTTTTAAGTAATCTCTTTCAACTGGAAAATTTGTGGTAAGCCCTAATGAGACCAAACTCCTGAGGTCATTGGTCCATAGGCTTACATACTATTTAATCTAACTGAAACTAACTTACGCTAAGGACAAGACACACACTCATGAACGAGGGAGGACTCAAACCTCCAATGGGGGGAGCCGTGTGAACCGTGGCAAGACGCCTACGACTACGTGGCTCCCCCGCATGGTCCTATCTCGCAATGTTACCAATGTTACAAATACCCACATCTCCATCCAGTGTATGTAAATGCTATGTAACCAATTAACACAATGCATTATTTAACAAATTATGCAAATATCTCGAGTTAAGTAATTTTGGAATGCACTATTCAACAGCAAATACAGTATTGTAGAGATTTTAAATGTTAATCCAGTACCATGGCATGACACTTACACAAATAACATCGCCTCTTTCTATTAAACCATTTCTGCAGTGGATTGTCTTTAGAGGAATTCCGAAGCCCCAAGCTACCATCCACTTACACACACTGCCCTTGAGGTTACTCTGGTGGATCCACTTCTGCACCTCGCACTGCATCATACATGGCTGGGTCTACCCTGAAAAATAACGTGGGTAATATGCTGGTAGATCCACCACAAACAATACCCTGCACCTAATGCTGGTGAATCCACCCTGTACAATACATCACACTTATTGTTAAGGGGTCTATTTCCGGATGTTAACCTGGACATAACGGTAGTATATCCATCTCCAGATGTCACCCCAGTTCATACATGTATGGATCCACTTCCAAACTCTATTCCCAATGAACCCAGGCAGTGGGGCCCCAGCAAGAAACTGACCCACAAAATAGTGTAATTGAGCTATGTTTACTTACAATAGGATGAAGTCAGTTTCTCAAACTTTATTATTGTTATTTCTATCTGTCAGACAAATTTGTATATTTAGATTAGAAGTGTAAAGCTTTGACACCTGTGTCGTATTGTATTGTATGTTAACCGGGGGCCTAGAAACGACGGAGGGGCTCCGTCCCCACCGCAGCCGCAGTGATCCACAACCTCACGACGACTACTGCAGTCCACTTCACTCCTCCGCCGCCCCACACCGGACCCAGGGTTATTGTGCGGTTCGGCCACCGGTCCCCCCCCCCCCCTCCCGCCCCAGGGAACGTCAACGTCTCACACCAGACGAGTGTAATCCCTATGTTTGCATGGTAGAGTAATGGTGGTGTACGCGTACGTGGAGAACTTGTTTGCGCAGCAATCCCCGACATAGTGTAACTGAGGCGGAATAAGGGGAACCAGCCCGCATTCGCTGAGGCAGATGGAAAACCGCCTAAAAACCATCCACAGACTGGCCTGCTCATAGGACCTCGACACAAGTCCGCCGGGCGGATTCGTGCCGGAGACCAGGCGCTCCTTCCCACACAGAATTTGACACTTGTAGTTGGACTTAATTTATGTTAGTATCAATACGAGAAAGTGCAAATGGATGTCAATATTGTTTGGTGTTCACAAAGTGATGTTTTTTAAGATCCAGGAGGCATAAAGTTGCATTTAAGGTTTCTAAAGTAAGGAATTATGTGTGTTTTAGCATACATAAGAACTACAAGGTTAACATTGTGTGTTGGAGTTTTTTTTCCTGTGTTGTTATTAGGAGGAACAATTAATCTCGTAGAATCTTTCTGACTTGGTGGAGGGATTCGAATCACTGTTGGATGCTAAAGTAACTTGATATGGTACACAATATGAACATAAATATTCTCGTATATTTTCGCACAGAATGTGGATAAAAACATGAATAAAAACATGAAAAAACCGTAAAAATACAAAATAATACAGATTCTAAATGAGAACACAGGATATTCTGTATTTCTTACAGAGGGAGTAAATGAAATTTGTAGAGTAAGCACTGGATATGTAGGGGATGAATGAATCACACATGCACTTTCAAATCAAATATCTGAGGTGGTGATGATATCTGCAATAGCCAGCTAGCACCTGTCAGTCCTCCATAACTTAATTCAACATTTACCATGATGCATTATTATTTTCAATAAAACAGAAACACTCTTGCTACCACGCAGAACTGCTTCACATTAAAGTGTTGCAACAGCTTCACGCATCCAGTACATGTTTAATCCATTTGAGCCAAATTTTTAAAAAGCTGGAGAAACACATTAAGGCTCTACATACATCCCATCACAGTCCATAAATGCTTTTGGGTAACAAGTTTTGGGACTTTTGTATTACAGTTTGGGAAAGCAATTGCTGCACATGAGTAAGGTGAATTTGTCAGTAGGGGATGTAACTTTTTTTGCTGGGTATCGGAAGAGGTTAAGAAGTGCAGCTACATTTGAGCAACTAATGAGGCTCTCACACAGCACAATAAAAAGCAGAATAGGCCACGATTCTTTTGTGGGCACTTGGGTGGTGTCTCACTTGGGTCAAATGAGCCAGTAGAAAGAAGTTTTCTACAGTAGATGGAGAATGAATGTAGGTATATACGAGCTAACAATTTTTTGTGTAAATGAATATATTCCAGACACTCATATTAAGTAAAGGTCGTAAAGTGGACTCTTTCTATCAATAGTTTTAATTACATATGTGCCTATCATCTTGTACAAGGTTGCTGACATAGACAGCAAAATGGTTCAAACGGCTCTGAGCACTATGGGACTTAACATCTGAGGTCATAAGTCCCCTAGAACTTAGAACTACTTAAACCTAACTAACCTAAGGACATCACACACATCCATGCCCGAGGCAGGATTCGAACCTGCGACCGTAACAGTCGCGCGCTCCCGGACTGCGCGCCTAGAACCGCGAGACCACCGCGGCCGGCATAGACAGCAATGCTATATTTATTTTAGCTGGGCGTTTATACGCCTTAGAAGGCTGTAGTGTTTTAATGGAACATTTGTCTTTTGTGCAAGAGAATACTACACACAGCAATATTATTGAAAAAAAAATAGGACTAACCGACATATTATAAATTACATGAAAAGTCTGAGTTACACACATCTGATTACATTGCTCTGGCGAATGACTAGTTTTTCGTTGCAAGTAAATTACATTTCAAAATCAATATGGAATGCATATGCCGTAGAAATCTGTAGGTTTTTAGTGGAATATTTATTACTGATGAGAGGAGGTACCAGCCACAACAATAGTAGCTGAAAAAAACATAGTTCTCTCAATACATCACGCCCTTCTCCTCTAGCATTCATGTACAATAGCAACAGCTCCACCTTTCCAGAGATAATGGTAAGACAATTATCAACAACGAAAGCATTTGCTGATGGTAGGCGTTATGATCATGTTTTTATGCTAAAATCATTCCACTCTTGGGAATATGTAAGGATATATAGTGATCTAACTGACATAAGGTTTACAGAAGTGTGAATTACATGGCTGCCATCGCAACACTTTGCCAGTTGGTCAGTAACTACTGTTTGGTGTCACAATCGTCGAGAAAATGATACATTTCCAGTATTTTTCGCTTAGCCGTGCTAGGATGCCATATAACTGTCAAGATACATTATAAGCTTCACATTACTACCTCAAAATTTCATCCATAATTGTTGGCTGCTGCATTAGAGGCACTATGCGTAATGGAGAGGTTTATTGTTGCAAAAATCGGAGGAAGTATGCTGCAGGCTTTATAACAGTTCCTCCCACAAACATAAATGATACTTAGGACTTGAGGGACGTAAAGGATACTAGAAACAAACTCCAGAAAACATGGGTAAAGTGACCAGTCACGCATTAACTGAAAAATTTTCTTTCGTTAGGCAGTTAATTGGTTGCAAAACCTCGTGATACCTGGTATCCAGAAACGATATGTATAAAAGAAAATGCAGCTTTCAGACTAATTCACAACTGCAGAAAGAATTACTTTCTAAGTTGTGAACTGCAATCAACAGTAGATATTGTGGAAGGTAGAGAAGTAACAGATTCATAGCCTAGAACAGTTGTCTGCAGTGGCTCAGAGCAATTAATAGTCACATATCAGTCCTATCTGCACGCCGGCGCTGGAGAAAAAATATGACTCTGCCCTATAGTTTTTGTGGAAGGACAGTCTTATTATTGCAATTTGATTATTGTCTGCAGCTCCGTATCATTCATTAACTGGTGTTGTGTGACAAGAGTCACATGTCAGAGGCAACTCATGCACCTCAGTAACTTAGTAATGACTCGACACTGAAGCTAGATGTATAGAATGGAGAAAAATATCTTATGGCATTGCCATACAACACCTCTGTAACAAAACAGTTATAATTCGTAGTGTAGACCCAGGTGCCAGAATAATTTTACAATTCCCATTTTGGTAACATGGCACTGCATCTAGTAATTTATTATATTTTATATGAGAACCAGCTTAACGTCGTAATGTTTCATTGCTTTACGCTTATAACATGGTCATTGATCCAGATGTCGCTGCAGGCTATGATTCGTAAAATTGGAACACTTATTGGTTTTACTAATTAAACCACATTGTATGATTGGTAGGTTTGCGATGTCACCTTCACACATATGTCAGAGTTCTTACTGCACTAACGATATAAACATGGCACATAAGAAATGGGAAAGGAGGATTTGAGGTAAATCTTGATCTGCAGTACTTTAAAACAGTTAATTTTATTATAGCAGACTGAAAGAACGAGGAATGTGAAGATGGCATGGTTATGTATCGAGGTAGTTTACACATCGTTATAAATTGCGTGACTCATTCACAACACATAACAGTACATGTTGCAGTTTTATTGTGCAATTGGTAATAAGCCTCCTGGAACAGCAGCAACGGTAAAATAGCTGAATTGGAATTGTTTGTCACTTGCATGATACGTATCAGGAAATGATTTAGATTTTAGAGTACGCTTTTTCGATCTGTTAGACGCTGTCTATATCATATGCCAAAGTACTTTGAAATGTTACATTAATTTAATGACGTGTTTAGAACAGTGCATACTGTTCAAC
Organism: Schistocerca piceifrons; assembly: GCF_021461385.2. Lineage (NCBI taxonomy): Eukaryota > Metazoa > Arthropoda > Insecta > Orthoptera > Acrididae > Schistocerca > Schistocerca piceifrons. Next base: position 68,980,229 of record NC_060144.1, on the reverse strand, counting down.
TGTTTTTGGTAAAAAGTAGTTTCTATGTTTATGGCTCTGAGCACTATGGGACTTAACACCTATGGTCATCAGTCCCCTAGAACTTAGAACTACTTAAACCTAACTAACCTAAGGACATCACACAACACCCAGTCATCACGTCTATGGTTATGAGAATTTATTACAAAGTACGCACACTCAAGGTGATCAGCAAATAATACCTCACAATAGAATTTGTAAGCTTACAACAACTCTCCATGTATATCAGAATTTCTTTGCTCCCAACTGGAAATCCCTCTTACACAAATTATCGAGAATCGATCCACTGTGTATCACTTGTGCATTGGAAACGACAATAAATAATTTTACACAGTTGGGCAAAGTATTACTGGGGAACCACTAAAAATTTTACTATGCGTTTCAGCTTTCATAGGTAACAGGATTTCACAATACATTGTAGTAACCAATCTGGAAATGGGGTGGGCAGTCACTTACTGTGTCATTATACACTGGTCACAGTTTACTACAGCATGCACAAACAATACACAGTTTTAAATGGTTCTGTCACTGTGGTCAATCTGTCACTATCAAACCGCCCACTGCAAATTAACATTGCCAGTCTGCCAAAACGTGTTTTTAGTACAGTCAACTTTTAAAAAAATTTCTATGCTGGGAACTTTCCTGGCAGTTGTAATATGTTAATAAAGATTAATGTCTGGAAATATCCTTAAGAATTAGAGAGGTACATAATTAAAAATACCTTAGTGTTTAATACAGCTTGCTTCTCTGTTGCTGTTGGTTGTAGCTTCGACTGGTGGTATCCTAACTGACTTAACAAGCCTCTACTTCCAGCACTCAGAATCTAATAACCGATCGCAGGTGCCGCTGGGATGTGGTCACATGTGGGACTCCACCTCCCAAATTTTAGTTACTTTTTTAATAAAATCCTTGTCTATCCTGTTCACATCGTATTCCTGTGGGTAAACTGATTATAGTGTAAATTTAGCGATGTGCCCTGATTTTATGCACATACTTCGGATTTTCAGTCATTATTTACATGACTACAATCGTCAGTCTCACAGTGACATTATTTTTTTAACATATTCTGATGCATTTTTTTTAAATACAGGCTTTGGTAATGGCTAACAGTGTACATTTAGTAATGTGTTGTAAATGTACACAGACAGATTTTTCTGTAGTTGTTTACAGGTCTACAAGAGGCGTTCTCATAGTGGTGTCACAAACACTATTGAGATTATGATAATGCAGATTTGGTACATAGTAAGAGCTTAGTTGTCGTTAAATAATGAATGCACAAATTTTTAAACATTCAAGTGAGCTGTATTTACATATTTGTGTTTTTGAGGTAGTCGGTAGTGTTCAAGCTTTGAAGTTTCCAGAATGAGATTTTCACTCTGCAGCGGAGTGTGCGCTGATATGAAACTTCCTGGCAGATGAAAACTGTGTGCCGGGCCGAGACTCGAGCTCGGGACATTTGCCTTTCGCGGGCAAGTGCCCTACCAACTGCGCTACCCAAGCGCGACTCACGCCCCGTCCTCATGGCTTTACTTTACACTCCGCTGCAGAGTGAAAATCTCATTCTGGAAACATCTCCCAGGCTGCGGCCAAGCCATCTCTCCGCAATATCCTTTCTTTCAGGAGTGCTAGCTCTGCAAGGTTCGCAGGAGAGCTTCTGTAAAGTTTGGAAGGTAGGTACTGGCAGAAGTAAAGCTGTGAGGACGGGGCGTGAGTCGTGCTTGGGTAGCTCAGTTGGGTAGTCGGCCTTCTGCGGCCGTGGCGAGCGGACGCGCGGCGTGTTTACGTCCTCGCTGCTGCAGGCTGAGTGCTGTTTACTGGTGAGTAGACGCAGTTCTAGCGGCCACAATAACGTGTTATTGTGTGACAATGTTTAGAACCGGAACATGAACGACATAACGCGCAGACACACGTTGAAATTTGTGTTCGATCACAACTATGCACGACCGAAGTCTTTTGAGATAGAATTATGGATTGAGGAAACTCTGAAACGATCCTTTGACGATATTTTCGGCGTACACCTGTCGATCGTTAGTAGCGTTGTCTACATCAAGTTTAAAACTGCAGATATTTGCTAACAGATCTTGCAGTCATATAGTGGTAAGCTTAAATTTAAGCACCGTGATGGGAACATCGGAAAGGTTAAGGTTTTGCATGCAGGATTTGGTCTTAGAACTCTTCGAATTTTTGAGTTACCATTTGAAGTACCTGCGGCCGAAATCGACGCGGTGCTCAAAAATTATGGTAAATGTTGCCGAAAAATGGGCGACGTTTAAGGTTCCTGTCCTGAACTGTTTTCGGCAGGTTAAAATGGAACTGCAGAGGCACATACCATCTTACGTTACTATTTGTGGATACAGGGCGATCGTCATATATGACGGTCAACCGCGTACCTGCTCTGGGTGCGGTGCCACGGATCACGTTCGTGCTCAATGTATCCAACGAAGGGTGACGCAGTTGCCACCAGGAGGCACCGTGCCAGCTAATACGATGACTTCACTACCGCTGACATATGTGGCGGCTGCCCGCACGAACATGGCCAACGTGGAACATTCAGATGTGGACACAATTTCCAACGCCTTGGAAGACGACCAACTGACGCCAATGGAAACTTCCACCACAGAGGACATCACTGATGTAACCCCTGAGGTTCCCACGGAAACTAACGAGCCAGTGGGTACGAATTTGGCCAGCCTTCACCGTAATGTACAATCCCACGGAAACGTCAACGATTCGGACAAACAGATGCCTGTCTCAGCACAAACGGCAGAATTAACTGGTGGGCAAGATAGCGTTCATCTCCAGAGGCTGCTGAAAACGGAAGGCGAGGCAGTTCGCCGAAGAAATATAAGAAAAGGAGGATAGCCCACAAGGGTGCCGAGCAAGTTTGCGTGAGAAAGGTTCGCAAATTGCCCGCGACCTTACCGATGCCCTACATGGAACACCTGATGAGAAACAACAGAGTGGCACCAGCGATGTGGCAGACACCACGAAGCCCCATTCAGAGGTCGGAGGCCACGCTCTCGCTGATGGGGGAAAAGACTACACGGCGGGTCTTCAGGGATAGCTCCACACACCTCCGTCTGGCTGAGACAGCCTCACACACCAAGAGGGACTTAGTTAATGTTGGCGACTGGGCAGATGACGTAGAAGGCATGTCAGTGGACACTGAAACGGATAAGGTCGGCTCGGCGAAAGGTGCTTCCACAGCTGTGAGGGATGAAGAACTCAAAAGGACAGGACCTGCTTCAACAACTCCGAAAGGGGACGCTGATTATTTTTCTGATACTTATTAATGGTTCCCACCGACGTCTCCCTTCAATACTTGGATTGAGACTTCGCACCACTAGCTGGAAATGCCTCCTCCGTTTCAGGACTTCAAGTTAGCCACGTTAAATATCAATAAAATTACCTCGACTCAGAAGCTGTACAGTCTTCGCGACTATCTTTACAGCTGTGACACGGATATTGTGAAGCTGCAGGAGGTGGACGACAACCTTAACCTAGACATTCTTGGTTACGAAGTGGCAAAAAACACCACTCCGGATTGCTCCTCTGGTACGGCTTTCCTAATCAAAGAGGGAGTGACCATCTCTGACGTCGAACTACTGGAAAACGGGAGAGGCATTTTGTGTCTGATTCACGGTATAAGATTTATAAACATCTACGCCCCTTCTGGTAATCAAAATAGAGTGCGCAGAGCCCAGTTCTTTGCTACTGACCTGCTATATCTGTTACGAGGGAATCCAGAAGGCGTGGTACTTGAGGGTGACTTCAACTGCGTTTTAAAGCCTAAAGATCAATGGCCAAATTTTAATGGTTGTCCAACTCTCGCAGAAACAGTGCGTCAGTTCGAACTGGAGGACACATGGGAAATACTACATGGGGAACAACGCTGCTTTACGTATTACACCGCAAAAACTGCCAGCTGCATCGATAGGATCTATGTGGGGAAAACTCTGAGGGGGCAAATATCGGCAACGGAAACGTGGCCAATATATTTCTCAGACCACTTGGCCTACCACTGTACCATTCGTATGACCAGACAGAAAACATTCCGTGGCAAAACAGGATAGAAATTAAATGTAGACATCTTACGAGAGCAAGGGCTACGAGAACAGTTGCAGGAGGTCTGGGAATCGAGTCTACACAAACAGGCTACTTTTCCACCTGTGACGATGTGGTGGTGCCACTATACGAAGCCTCGACTTATTAGCTGCTTGAAGGCCTATAGTTACGTCAGGAGCCGCTTGCAAAAGGAGACCTTTGAATTTTACTTCAGATGCCTACGTGATTTATACTCCGAAACGTGTGTCACGCACGAAAACATCACACAAATTAAAAGGATTAAGGCAAAGTTGTTACTACTGAAACAGAAACAAATGGATGGTCCCAAAATCCGCTCTAGAGACACCAACAGTACTTCCGATGAACATCCATCCTCGTTCCACCTCGGCAGAGAGAAACGACAAGCCAGACAAAAACTGATCAGTAAACTGAAAACAGAAGATGGCACCTTCTTGACGACTCAGATGGAAATAAAAGATTATATCACTGACTATTACCGGAGACTCTATATGGAAGACCCGACAGATGATGAGATCATCTCCGCCATGAAAGATCTTCTAACAGCGAAAGTGGCCGAGGCTGACAGGGAGTCACTGATGAGTGAAGTCACTGCGGATGAAATTAAGATGGCCTTGAGGCAGGCTCAGCCTAATAAATCCCCTGGCGCGGATGGACTTCCCATCGAATTTAATAAGGAATACTGGCATCTATTGGAAAATTGTTTTGTGGATATACACTCCTGGAAATTGAAATAAGAACACCGTGAATTCATTGTCCCAGGAAGGGGAAACTTTATTGACACATTCCTGGGGTCAGATACATCACATGATCACACTGACAGAACCACAGGCACATAGACACAGGCAACAGAGCATGCACAATGTCAGCACTAGTACAGTGTATATCCACCTTTCGCAGCAATGCAGGCTGCTATTCTCCCATGGAGACGATCGTAGAGATGCTGGATGTAGTCCTGTGGAACGGCTTGCCATGCCATTTCCACCTGGCGCCTCAGTTGGACCAGCGTTCGTGCTGGACGTGCAGACCGCGTGAGACGACGCTTCATCCAGTCCAAAACATGCTCAATGGGGGACAGATCCGGAGATCTTGCTGGCCAGGGTAGTTGACTTACACCTTCTAGAGCACGTTGGGTGGCACGGGATACATGCGGACGTGCATTGTCCTGTTGGAACAGCAAGTTCCCTTGCCGGTCTAGGAATGGTAGAACGATGGGTTCGATGACGGTTTGGATGTACCGTGCACTATTCAGTGTCCCCTCGACGATCACCAGTGGTGTACGGCCAGTGTAGGAGATCGCTCCCCACACCATGATGCTGGGTGTTGGCCCTGTGTGCCTCGGTCGTATGCAGTCCTGATTGTGGCGCTCACCTGCATGGCACCAAACACGCATACGACCATCATTGGCACCAAGGCAGAAGCGACTCTCATCGCTGAAGACGACACGTCTCCATTCGTCCCTCCATTCACACCTGTCGCGACACCACTGGAGGCGGGCTGCACGATGTTGGGGCGTGAGAGGAAGACGGCCTAACGGTGTGCGGGACCGTAGCCCAGCTTCATGGAGACGGTTGCGAATGGTCCTCGCCGATACCCCAGGAGCAACAGTGTCCCTAATTTGCTGGGAAGTGGCGGTGCGGTCCCCTACGGCACTGCGTAGGATCCTACGGTCTTGGCGTGCATCCGTGCGTCACTGCGGTCCGGTCCCTGGTCGACGGGCACGTGCACCTTCCGCCGACTACTGGCGACAACATCGATGTACTGTGGAGACCTCACGCCCCACGTGTTGAGCAATTCGGCGGTACGTCCACCCGGCCTCCCGCATGCCCACTATACGCCCTCGCTCAAAGTCCGTCAACTGCACATACGGTTCACGTCCACGCTGTCACGGCATGCTACCAGTGTTAAAGACTGCGATGGAGCTCCATATGCCACGGCAAACTGGCTGACACTGACAGCGGCGGTGCACAAATGCTGCGCAGCTAGCGCCATTCGACGGCCAACACCGCGGTTCCTGGTGTGTCCGCTGTGCCGTGCATGTGATCATTGCTTGTACAGCCCTCTCGCAGTGTCCGGAGCAAGTATGGTGAGTCTGACACACCGGTGTCAATGTGTTCTTTTTTCCATTTCCAGGAGTGTATGTAACGAAATTAGAGCAGGTCGGCAAATACCAGAAGACTTCAATGGCAGTTTAATTGTGCTTGTTCGAAACAACACCCACACGAAGACATCAATCATTTTCGACCAATCTCCCTCCTGAATTCCGACTATAAGATTGTGGCCCGCGTGTTTTCAAATAGAGCTAAAAACGTCCTACGGACGATAATCCATCACAGCCAGTCAGCAGCAGTACCTGGACGCACTATCTTCAAAAGTCTTGCGGATTACAAAGAGGTCATCTCGTTCAGTGCAATTACACGGCCAGCAAGTTTCATAACAGCACACACTCCGCTGCAGAGTGAAAGCTCATTCTGGAAACATCCCCCAGGCTGTGGCTAAGGCATGTTTCCGCAATATCCTTTCTTTCAGGAGTGCTAGTTCTGCAGGTTCGCAGGAGAGCTTCTGTAAAGTTTGGAAGGTAGGAGACGAGGTACTGGCAGAAGTAAAGCTGTGAGTACCGGGCGTGAGTCGTGCTTCCGTAGCTCAGTTGGTAGAGCACTTGCCCTCGAAAGGCAAAGGTCCTGAGTTCGAGTCTCCTTCGGGCACACAATTTTAATCTGCCAGGAAGTTTCACCCCGACAGTACACAACGTATGGCCATAAGGACATATCAGCGATACAACATGCTAATACCAATAAACCTGGGGGAAGTGCACTATAAGGCGAATCATTTCAGGATGTTTCTCTTAGAAGCCAGCTACCTGAAGTCGAAATCGAGTGCTCTATTAAGTGATCTAATATCTGCTCAGCTATATCGGCTGATGAACGAAACTGGAAGAGCCAATCGCATGGTGACGAAGTACCCCTCTAAGGATTGGACTAGAATCTGGACAAACATCAATAACAGTGTTCTAGGCACTGACGTTGGATCCACCTGGTGCAAAATTGTCAGTCAGACAATACCAACTAGAGAGAGACTCCATAAAATACATCTGTCGGTGTCAGACAAGTGTCGAGAATGTAATGTCATCGACACCTTACAACACCGTTGTGCCTTTGGTGAGAACGGCCATATATTGAACTGGTGTAGTAAGACCATGGCATCGATCTGCAGGACAACAACGCAGAACATCCCTCCAAGATCGATTCTCCAACCGGATGGAACTTACTATCCGGTAACCAAAAAGAACACGTGGACGTGGTTGGCAGCGCACACGCTGCACTACATCATTAATGCCCAGGAAGACCGGACATACTATACCTAGCCACACAGGCTAAGTTACTGATGAGGGACCCAAAATATAAGAGAAAGTTTGCCAATTATGTCGCGGCATTACAACTAGTGGCGATATGACACACATACGATGAAGAGCCTTATAAGTGGATGCTAGATGAATGAACGACAGGTGTTCAGTTTTTAAAACCCAAGTTCACAATTATTGTACTTGTACATTTTTTTTCGTTGCTTACATTAGGACTTTGTTTTGTACTCTCATCGATAGTCGAGAGAAAGTTTTCAGTTTGTGACTCACGTTGTGAATGTCACTTTATCCGAAGGGACATTGCCTAACATCACACTCCAGCACACCACAGGACGGTCTGCGGACTTCAGCGACGTCTGCCCTCGCAACTACGAGAAGGAAACCTGGGCGAAAAAGAAAGGTCAACCGAGGCTAAGCTTTAATGCTTGGGGTATACAAAGCGAAGGCTTATTAATTTCGAGAAGACGGGTTTTGAGGATTGCGTGTCAGCTGAGTCAGTGCCACCTTGTTGGAGGACAAGCAGGGGAACGTTTTCAAGAGAAATACTATTCTTTTCTTACAGAAGAAGTATTTTTATTTCGTCATGCAGAAGAACATTTCGCAGTGGAATGTTTTAAAGGAAAACACGTTTCTTTTCTTTACAGAAGAAGTATTTTATTTCGTCGTGAAGAAGAACAATTTCTTTTAATGGCAGCCAGGCCGAGAAGGCAACTTCTGGCGAGCGTAAGGATGGGTTGAAGGGGAGGAAGGAGACCCCCCCCCCCCAAAAAAAAAAATTAAATAAAATTAAGAGAAATAAAAAAAGTGGTTAAGGCGAAGAAAAAAAAACAGTTGTTAGAGCACTTGCCCGCGAAAGGCAAAGGTCCCGAGTTCGAGTCTCGGCCCGGCACACAGTTTTAATCTGTCAGGAAGTTTCAAGCTTTGAAGTGCTTACATAAAACGTCATTATGTCATTATATTACAGTATATCTGCCAATAGGACAGTATTTCTGCCCATTTTAACATCCCCACTATAACATCATACACACTAGTAATGCAGGGACAATGTAGATGTGGTATGTAGCAATAAATTATTTCTTTAAATATTGTGTTATTATCTGGAAATATCCATTGGAATTAGAGAGACATGTAATAAAAGTTATTTGTGTAGTTAATACAGACTGCTTTTTCCTCCACTCACAGCTTTACAGTTATCAAGTCCTCCGATTCCTCTGGTTAGTATTATCATGACCATTACCAATCTCATATACACATGACTTCCATGATTGACGAGGTAGGATGGTTCAGTTCTGAGCCTTCTGCTGTGGCCAGGTAGTGTCTGGTGGCAGCCAACACCAGCGGCAATTGCTTCTGAGTAGCCTACCTGGAGAGTCAAATAGAAGTGATTGTGTAAAAATCTCCACACTACATTTTTAAACTTGTTTCTTTTAATAAAGTATATTTCTCTGCAATACCTATCCACTGGTGCAGAAATTTTTTACTGTGCAATTTAGCTATGTGATTCAAGTGCGAATATTATGAGTACACTGGTGGCATTCTTATAATGACATCACACTATTTATACAGGGACATTGGAGATTTGATATGTATTTGTTGCAGGATGTTGTTTGCTTCATGCAGAACAGGAGAGTGTTTGTTAAAATATCATGCTGTGATAGATGTTTAACATGTATTATCGGTAATTTTGTTTAAATATCACAAAGAGTTTAAGTTTAACATCTAAAGTTTCAGGAAGAGTGTATTTGTTGTTATTTATGAAATTTGAAAAGAATTTTAAGGTGGTATGTCAATTTCATTTATTTAAAAATTGTGCTATGGTGTTTCTTTAATGTTTAAAGTTTCTATAAGAGTGTATATGTTGTTAATAATGCATTGCAGAATTTTTTAAATACAGAATATTGATGTCATTTGTTTGAACATTGCACTGAGAGAATTGTTTGATTTTTAAAGTCTCTGCAAGAGTGTATTTGTTGTTAAGTAACTATAGAAATTTTGTAACTAAGCATACTGGTATAATGAGTTGAAATAATGTTACAGCAATCGGTTGACACAATATTTGCATGTATCTTAAAATGGAGAGGTCGTTATTTGGGAAACTGATAATACTGAAACAAAATACCTAAAAATGTTAAGTAGAGATTAATTATGGGAGTCTTACATGCCTTCCTACTCTTTTTAATTTGATTAATGCGTGGTGGATCGTCTCTTCTGTTGCTTCATGATGAATCCTCCAATACAGGGTGCATAACACAAATGTTGAGGCTCATACAGTTGCTCCAATAATAAAAGGAGGAGAAAGGGAGGAGGAGTTTGGTTTTTATTATTCCAGAGCGAAAAGAGGGAGGGAGAGCGTTGGTGAAATTTTAGAGGAAGAATTATATTAAAAGTACCATTACCTTCGCTCCATCTGTTTACGGTATAATCCGTGCTGTATTATCACAATACGCTTCCATTTGTTCACTAAAGACAGATAAGTTGTCTCAGCCGACACCCGCAGTTCTTTCGCTGTATCGTCTCTCTCTGCCGTCCCCTGAGCGCCGGCAAGCCTGTGAGTAAAAGTCGTCGCGTGACAAATGGCTTGCGCCGCGGTTAATGGCGCGTGCCCGGAAGCAGCGACCTGGCTTCCGGCCCGTAATGAATAACACGTCCGGCAGATGTCAGCGCGTGTCGTGTGCCGCCGTAGCCAAGAGGGCAAGGCAGGGTTCCTGTGAGTAACACTTTGCCTCTCGCCTCTCAGCTGTATGTCTTGCAAGGGACGTGGCGCTGGCCATTGCTGACGGCTATTCACTGTGGATTTAAAGAGGCAAAATCTTCAACACATTAACAGGTCGTTCTGCTGTTTCTCACACTGTACCCAGATGAGTTTTGCAATATTTTAACTATCATTCAATTCAGATAACTTAAAAACTCGTTAGCGAGAAACTTCCAAATTTAAAAAGGAGAAGTAGGATCCTGAGTTCGCTAAAATGTTTGTTTTTGCTGCTTACAAATGGATTACAAATGACATTACTAAGACGATGTTGAAAATCAAAAAGGAAAACAAAAAGAACACATATGACCTGGCTTCTAAGCTAGTCAAACGTTTTGATATTGACTGATAAAGTTGCTGTCATAATGCAGCCATGGACGGAGGATTATTTCCTAAACGGTTTAAAAAAGTAATAAAGGTGAAACACAACTCAATTGACGAAGTTTCAGAGGGGTTAATATGGAACAAAACAAGAAAAATAGTCTAGCAAATATGCGCTCTAAAATATGTACCTTAAGAACTATCAGCACTTGTTTATCTTCACTTGCCTATGTTCACTGGACATTTTTTCCTGTTTTCGTCCATAAGACCATATCCGAAAGTGTTTTGGTGTAGTTCTGGTTCACCCTGCATACATCTGTACCTATTTCACTCGCATTCGGGAGGACGACGGTTCAATCCCGCGTCCGGCCATCCTGATTTAGGTTTTCCGTGATTTCCCTAAATCATTCCAGGCAAATGTCGGGATGGTTCCTCTGAAAGGGCACGGCCGACTTCCTTCCCCATCCTTCCCTAATCCGATCACGCTGTCTGGTCTCCTTCCCCAAGCAACCAACCAACCAACCTATTTCACTCATATTAACCCTTCGCTGCCCAGACTATCAAATGCTGTAGCAAAAGATTTAAAATTTTTGAAGAATATTACGAAAGCAACTAAAAACAGTATAATGCATTGTCATACAAATACATTTTTATTTGTTGTATACAGGCTGTCCCAAAGTAACGTACGCACTTTTTGAAATTGAATATCTCTTTAATTAAAGGAGACAGAAATACAGTACAATGTTTGCGATGTGCCTTAAGGTTCAACTAAAGTTGGTAAATATTCAAAATGGCCTCCTTCAGCCGCAATACCCGATCATCAATGACGTAGAACAGAGTGATATGCCAACTGCATTGTTCCTAATGGAATAGCATTACAGGCCTCCTCAATTTTCTCTCTAAGATTTACTAGTGTTTGTTGTCTTGCAGTGTAAACTGTGTTCTTGAGAGTACCCAACAGAGAGAAGTCTAGAGGAGTTAAACCATGGGATCAAGTTGGAAGCTCCACACTCCCTCTTTGTCCTATCTGTCTCGTAGGGAATGTACAACTGACACCTCACGTCAATGTTAGAAAAATATATAGTGCACCACGCCGCTGACAGCAATAATCTTCATTTTCAAAAATGTCTTTAAACCAGGAGTTATCATATGCAACATTTCTAAATAAGAGTCACCTGTCACAGTGTTTTCAAAGTAGTGCAGCCCAATTAACCTTCCAGAAGACAGGCTACACTAGACTCATACTCCTGGTAGATTGACATGTCTTTCCTATGTTACGTATGCGTTCTCACTGGCCCAGTACACGCAATTATGGTAGTTAATTGTTCCATTAAGTTTAAAGTCACTTCATCTGACTAAAGAATTAGGTCGTGAAAATGTGACTCTTCTTCGCATGTGTTAACGAGCCACTCACAAAATTCACTTCAACTATTTGGATTATCCTCATTAAGAGCATGGAAAACTCTTGGAATGTAAGGCTCCAATTTCTGAACCCACTGAATCCTATGAACACTGCATTTACAGGTCCCAATCTCACGAGAGCATTGCCTTGCAGATTTATTTGGGATTGTGTGTATGCCTGGATCACTTCATCAACCCTTTCATTGTCTGATGAACATCTCTTTCTTCCGCAATGTCCCTTCTTCAAATCTTGTACTGTTCGTCTGATGTCAAACTTACCTCAAATTCTTCCAATTGTTACCTTTGTTAGTGATGCTGTTCCAAATTCAGCCCTCCAACATCATCACAGCTCATTTTTCCAATAACACTTTAGCGTGCATTTCCTTTGAGCCAACAATTACACCATGTTTACAATCTTGGAACAAAAGAAACTGGTGTTACGGTTTTCATTGCCTTCTGATCAATCACCCCCAAATACTGCGTTTCTATCTCCTTTAATTAAAAGAGAGATTCAATTCCAAAAAGTGTATACATTATTTTGGGGCACCCTGTATAACACAAGTGTGACTTTTGACTCCCGTCAGGATATAATCGCCGTAGCAGATCGGGCAAACTACTTAGTAAGACTTACAGAAATAGGCATGAAACAGCTTTTAGAGAGATAAACATCAAAACTTTCACAATAATGTCATTCACGTGAGAAGGGTTCATTAACTCTTATGACGTAATGAACGCCACAGGGGTAAGGCAGTTTGTTTCTTACTACCATCTAGGGGCAGAGATGTTGAATTACCATAGCCACAAAGATCACACAGATGTCCCAACAAGATACAAATGTATAGATTCAACTCCAAACTGTTTTATGAGACTGGAAAAAGGACGAGAGTTTAAAATCTCACTCGGCAGGAAAGGGTTAAAGCAGTAGAGTAATAGATTTGTGTACGCTAGAAGTGGTGCAACTGAGATGAAGTAAAACTACACCTGTAATATGAGAATAAATAGTAGTAGCATTGTAATATGATCAATTGTTAGGAATTACACTTGAGGTCTATATAATTGGTTTTGTGTAAATATACTGTAAAGCCAAATTGATACTATTACTTCTACTATCCACGTTTTCAGCGGTGAATCGACGTTTAGGTCCATTTACAGGTTTTACATATCTCACGTTCATTTGACAGCCTATAGATGTGGCTGTATGTGGTCAATTTATTTGAAAACCTACTATTTCGACCTACCATACCGTTCCGTTCTTTGAAACTACTCGTCCATTAAACTAACCCACAACCCCCTCTGCCACTCTTCACTTTCTTAGCATGGCATTCTTTTCAGGGAAGCACTTTCTCACCACATTAGCAAACAGTTTTAGGCTTTAACAGCTCCTATTATACTTTTGTCTAATCTGCAGAAAAATATATTTCTCGTCATTCTGGGTATCTACTTTTTCCGGGATGGAGTAGTACGCACTATCCGCCAGGGGAAGAGCGGGAAGGAATGTATTTGTGCAGTTGATCGCTGTGCTGGAGCGATGGTTCGGTAGAAAACGTAGAGGGGGGATCAGGAGGTACGAAAAATTTATTTAAGAAATTCATAGGAAACGTGGAACCATAATTAAAACAAGTCGTGATCGCAGCAATATTTGTTTATTATTACCGGTTTCAGCTTATGTTAAAGCCATCCTCAGATTTTTAGGCTCCCTATGGCTGGTGATGACGGCTCCTCGGTTCTTCACGTGATATCACGATCGTACACTGAGAAGAACCCAAGAGCCGCCAGCACCATCCATAGAGGGCCTAAAAATCTGAGGATGGCTTTAACATAAGCCGAAACCGATAATAATAAACAAATATTGCTGCGACCTCGACTGTTGTTTTAATCAAAGTTACCGCCAGATCGCTGTACTCCGTAGACAATGTCTAAATTTATGAACCACAACGATGGACGTAAATTAGACATTGATCACTCGTGAAGACGTGACCCGTTCCTCGGCCGATGCAACGCTGGGACAGTGTTGAAATTCAGAAAGTTGAATCTCTGTTGTATTCGCTTTGTTCAGAGACTTATTTTTCGAACTACAAATTGTCATGGGCTCATACCTGCATTTATTATTCTGCAATGAAAACCGTGACACTTACCATCTTATACGAGAGAGAGGGTAACATGATGTAATGGCCACCTTGAAGGCTGGGAGAGCGACTACAGGATTGGGTCACCCATTTTGTCTTTGGCGGAAGTGGTCATAAACGAAGAGACACCGCAGCAGGGCCCACGACATAGTATAGCGAATGCAAAGAGAAATCGCAAAATAAAAGACTTGCTAGGGTAACCTAGTACCAGTAGTCCACGATGAACGGCTCTCTTTAGTCAAAATCTCTACATTATGTCTCTAGTCGAAGACAATTAAGAAGTGCCGTAAACCCACAACGATCGAGACAAAGAAGATATCCGAATTTTAGAAACGTGGTTAACTGTAAAATATGAAACTAGAAAGAGAGAGAACTAAAATGCTTCTACTGAGCTTCCCAAACATGAATTGGCCAACCTCTAGGTAGTTCTGAACATTGCATGTCATCACGACCACTAGTTTCTGAGGCTGTATTGAAGTCTAGTCGACTGCACAACGTTAAAACATAATTTTACGTAGGAGGTAGCTATTTCTTCGGTATTCAAAACTGTCTCCTAAATTGTATGAAGTGCTCACTTGCCCTGACTTGAACCACAACCAATTTTATAGTTTTATGACATATTTGCCTTTCGCTTAGATAAATGGTATCATTTTCACCTGTTTCTAGAACACACACTCAAAGTGGTTCAAGAACGGAGAGAATTTTTACGAGGGTCTATTTACAACGAAGGATGTTTCATGTATCGCTGTAGCAACAACTTCGGTTTCACGACAACCTTAACGTTTATTTCCTTTGTGAAACTGTGTGTGATGACAGCTCATACATATACGCTTAATTCCCATCACACTACTGTACTTCAAAGAGCAAATAATTAAGTTAATTTACAACACAGCCTGAAGGTTATCCTGAATATCATAGTGGTGTGAAAGGCTCATTAGCTTTAAATGTCTTTCTCTTTACTTTCCTGTGACTCATAGAGAAAGCCACCTAGCGAATACTTACGAAACTGACGTTTCATGCGAGGATCAAGATGTAATAGACGTTTTTCTTGCTCACAAAGATTTGAGGCGCTCGAGGACTAGGTTTTGGTAACCAACACACTATGCATCATTGAGATTTGTACGCTTTTCATATCTTATAAACGATCCGAAGAATCTGGTGCAGCAGTGTTTGAATAAAATAAGAGATGCCAACACGCACTCTGTTGTTATGTACTGCAACAAAACACAGCATGTCAGTTTTGTGCTCTAGTATGGTAAGCCATTGCAAAATGTCGTCTTGCAGAGGAAAGAAAAGAGTTGCAGACTTGCGAAGTACACACGAAAAACATTAAGAAAGAAAGTGGAACTAAATTGCTTAAGAGTCTGGCAAAAACCTTTATTGTGTTTGGCCATCTCAAACATTAGGACCATCGGTCATAGCCGTAAAATCTCTTGGAGTACGTTTTTGTAGTTGGCTACTAGGTCGAATAATGTGCTATTATACAAGTATCTCGTGATGGATACTAAAAGAAAACGTCGTTTGATCAAATCATCCAAAGGGTTGGCACTATTAGACATTTTGGGGAAAAAAGAGGCAAAACCAGAAGTTGCGCTGTACGAAGTGCGCTGAGGCGTATCTGCCTTTCACAAGTTTTAGTACCACATTATATTGTCCAGCCATGACGGCACAACCATGGTAATTTGAGCTACAAGTTGTGTACCACAGTCAAAATCACCTACGCAGCGAAACAGGTGCTCCGCTAAGCTAGCTGCACTCATGTTACCACTGACATCAACAAATCCCAAAGCTCCCTCACACACTTCGCCAGAGGGTAATAGTATAACAAAACAGTTGAAAGTTGGGACTGGCTTGAAAGATACCACGTTTCATCCGTAATAACTGCAACAAATGCCATTTCTTTCAGTTCTTCCCAAATTTCTGTACGAATAGTTCAAATGGTTGAAATGGCTCTGAGCACTATGGGACTCAACATCTGAGGTCATAAGTCCCCTAGAACTTGGAACTACTTAAACCTAACTAACGTAAGGATATCACACACATCCATGCCCGATGCAGGATTCGAACCTGCGACCGTAGCAGACTGTAGCGCCTAGAACCGCTTGGCCACTCCGGCCGGCGAGCAACTAGGAAACATGTGGTATCAGTCAAGCAGCTCATAACGTGTCTGTTTTTCTACACTTGATCGTTTTGCTTCCGAACATTTAATGTCAAGGCACTGTCTAAACAAAAATCTATCCTTGTATTGCCAAATTAAGAGTCCATTGCAGATACAATATGATACTTGGAATTTTCATGCTGTTTCTCTGAGTTGTTGAAATTGTTCATGTCACTTACGCCACTTTTTGTCCGCAATATAGAAAACAAAACACATGCCCAACAGTACAGTTTTTGTGCCTCTTTACAGCCACGTAACCATTTGTAATAGGTGCTCTAAGATTCTTGAAAATGCCTAACATAACTTTTATTTGTTGTTGTTGTTGTTGTTGTTGTGGTCTTCAGTCCTGAGACTGGTTTGATGCAGCTCTCCATGCTACTCTATCCTGTGCAAGCTTTTTCATCTCCCAGTACCTACTGCAACCTACATCCTTCTGAATCTGCTTAGTGTATTCATCTCTTGGTCTCCCTCTACGATTTTTACCCTCCACGCTGCCCTCCAATACTAAATTTGTGATCCCTTGATGCCTCAGAACATGTCCTACCAACCGATCCCTTCTTCTGGTCAAGTTGTGCCACAAACTTCTCTTCTCCCCAATCCTATTCAATACTTCCTCATTAGTTATGTGATCTACCCATCTAATCTTCAGCATTCTTCTGTAGCACCACATTTCAAAAGCTTCCATTCTCTTCTTGTCCAAACTATTTATCGCCCATGTTTCACTTCCATACATGGCTACACTCCATACGAATACTTTCAGAAATGACTTCCTGACACTTAAATCAATACTGGATGTTAACAAATTTCTCTTCTTCAGAAACGCTTTCCTTGCCATTGCCAGCCTACATTTTATATCCTCTCTACTTCGACCATCATCAGTTATTTTGCTCCCCAAATAGCAAAACTCCTTTACTACTTTAAGTGCCTCATTTCCTAATCTAATTTCCTCAGCATCACCCGACTTAATTAGACTACATTCCATTATCCTTGTTTTGCTTTTGTTGATGTTCATCTTATATCCTCCTTTCAAGACACTGTCCATTCCATTCAACTGCTCTTCCAAGTCCTTTGCTGTCTCTGACAGAATTACAATGTCATCGGCGAACCTCAAAGTTTTTATTTCTTCTCCATGAATTTTAATACCTACTCCGAATTTTTCTTTGGTTTCCTTTACTGCTTGCTCAATATACAGATTGAACAACATCGGTGAGAGGCTACAACCCTGTCTAACTCCCTTCCCAACCACTGCTTCTTTTTCATGTCCCTCGACTCTTATAACTGCCATCTGGTTTCTGTACAAATTGTAAATAGCCTTTCGCTCCCTGTACTTTACCCCTGCCACCTTTAGAATTTGAAAGAGAGTATTCCAGTCAACATTGTCAAAAGCTTTCTCTAAGTCTACAAATGCTAGAAACGTAGGTTTGCCTTTCCTTAATCTTTCTTCTAAGATAAGTCGTAAGGTCAGTATTGCCTCACGTGTTCCAGTGTTTCTACGGAATCCAAACTGATCTTCCCCGAGGTTGGCTTCTACTAGTTTTTCCATTCGTCTGTAAAGAATTCGTGTTAGTATTTTGCAGCTGTGACTTATTAAGCTGATAGTTCGGTAATTTTCACATCTGTCAACACCTGCTTTCTTTGGGATTGGAATTATTATATTCTTCTTGAAGTCTGAGGGTATTTCGCCTGTTTCATACATCTTGCTCACCAGATGGTAGAGTTTTGTCAGGACTGGCTCTCCCACAGCCGTCAGTAGTTCCAATGGAATATTGTCTACTCCGGGGGCCTTGTTTCGACTCAGGTCTTTCAGTGCTCTGTCAAACTCTTCACGCAGTATCATATCTCCCATTTCATCTTCATCTACATCCTCTTCCATTTTATTTATTATTTATTATTTATTATTTATTATTTACTGTATTTAAATATGGAAGATTAGGTGTAAGCCAACACCATTTGATCGCGTCGCTCTTCCCCTCAAAACAAAGTCTTCAAAATGAATGTTTCCACAGGCTTTCCAGCACACATTTAGAATCTTGTGGGGTTCTTACTTTTCAGGAGCACACTACTTCGTCCATATTGCTTTAGCAACCCAACTTCATACTTACACAGAAACAAATTTGAAATCATCAAAATATATACCTGTTCATAAAAACTACAATCAGTAAATAGTAATATGTATTAAAACACTATTAAACACTAAAATGTGTATCATGATTTACATCTGAACCCTTGCAGCCCTATAGTGCGCGAAAGAATAGAGGAGCTATATAATTGTAGGCACTACACGACTATAACTGCCTTTAACAGCTTTACAGCTCTCTCCTCATTCTCTAGAAGAAGCGAGAGAGGGGGAGGTCCATGCATTGGGATAAGCGCGCGCCGTTAATCGCTGTTACTGGGAAGTTTCGGGAACGTAGCGCGTAGTTCATCAGTCCCGTGGCCTTCCAAACTGACACCTGTTATACTGAGAGTCATATATAAATGTGTTGGTCTGTTCTTTCGGACATATACACTGCTGGCCACCGTAAATGCAACACCCTGAAGGAAGCATCCGAATCAAGTGAAATTTACACCATGGGTTTGCAGCGATGAGATATGCAACTGATTAGAATTTCAGCGCAGACGCACATCACGCGCGCTTGTGGCGCCACCTCATAGCGCCATTTAAGGCTTGACGATATCGACAAGTGTACGTTCGGCACGTGTGTTTACCTTGTGGTTGTTTCACAAGACGATCAGTTATGCCTCGTAGACAACAGCGAACATCGTTTGACCAAGTATCCGAGTTCGACAGAGGAAGGATAGTGGCTTACCGAGATTGTGGATTATCATACAGAGAAGTCGCTAGTCGTGTTGGACGAAACCAAACAACTGTAATGCGGATATGTGACCGTTGGATGCAGGAGGGTACGACGGACCGACGTGGTCGGTCGCATTCACCTCGGTGCACCACTGCACGTGCTGATAGGCAAATTGTGTGCATGGTAGTGACGGATCGCTCAGTGACATCCCGAACCATAGCACAGCACATTGCGTCTGTAACGCATCATCCAGTGTCTGCGCGTACCATTCGACGCCGTTTACAGCAGAGTGGTCTGTCCGCAAGACGTCCATTGCTTCGTCTACCATTGACGCAGAACCACAGACGTCTCCGTCGCCAATGGTGTGATGACAGACGGATGTGGACGGCAGAATGGAATGACGTTGTCTTTACTGACGAGGCACGCTTCTGTCTGCAGCACCACGATGGTCGGATTCGAGTGTGGAGACATCGTGGAGAGAGGATGCTGGACAGCTGCATTATGCACCGCCACGCTGGTCTTGCACCGGGTATTATGGTATGGGGCGGTATTGGATATTACTCTCGCACGCCTCTAGTACGCATTGCCGGTACTTTAAATAGCCGGCGCTACATATCCGAGGTGCTGGAGCCAGTTGTCCTTCCTTACCTTCAGGGCTCGGCCACAGCCATATTTCAACAGGATAATGCGCGACCACACGTGGCACGCATTGTCCAAAGGTTCTTCTTCGTCAATAACTAGATTGAAGTGCTTCCCTGGCCGGCTCGCCCTCCGGATCTTTCGCCGATAGAAAACATGTGGTCCATGGTTGCTCAACGAGTGACCCAGATTACATCCCCAGCTGCCACACCAGCTGATCTTTGGCAACGTGTGGAAGCTGCTTGGGCTGCTGTACCCCTGGAACACATCCAACGTCTCTTTGACTCAATGCCGAGACGTGTGGCAGCGGTGATCTTCAACAAGGGCGGCTACTCTGGCTACTGATTCTGGCAGGAACCACATGTCACAGACGTCTGTAAACGTAATCATTTGATACTTGGTCAACATGTTATCTACAAAATAAATTTTATTGTGCTACCTCTTGTCTTTCTGGGTGTTGCATTTACGGTGGCCAGCAGTGTATTAAAGAACAGACACCACACACCACACGGAATCCGCAGCTTATACTTAAACCGATGATGGGGGGGGGGGGGGGGAGGGGCGGTGAGAAAGAAAGGGAAATTAATTATTGATGTCAGCTGAATCGGGAGATTACACGGAAATCAGCGGTGATGAGTGAAAACGTGTGCCGGATCAGGGTTCGAACCCGAGATCCCCTGCTTACTAGTGAAGTTCGTTAACCATTGCGCCATCCGGGACACAGTGTTGTCGGAACTACGAGGACTGTCTTGCCACTCCTCACTCCCGACCCACATTTCCACCGAGTGCCGCCCATCTGCAATCCCTGATCATTTCCTCAATGCTCGCCACTTTGATATTCTCAAAAAGGTCGGATGTACTAGTGCATCCGCACTGAAGAAGGTTGAACCATTGCCCACCTAGGCGAATCGATTATATGAAAGCGTGGTGTCTGTTCTGTCGGACGTGTCCGAAAGAAGCCTCGGAACTTCTTGAATGGACGGTGTAGAAAATCGTCGGCAGAAGGAGTAGAACGTACTTGTTCTGTTACATGAAAATTCCAACTACCGGCTAGGTACTCTTGGTACTTAGAATAAACTGATGTGTAAAAATTACGGTCATTCGTCATAAATCAGTAACCAGTCACGTTCTGATTGACAGGAAGAGATACGTGGAATACAGTAGTATGGATTATTTTTGTACCAGATGATTATTTTTTTCAAAGATTTTTATAGTGGAGAGCAGCCTCGTTGCTTACGTAACAGATGAGACTCAAAGAATGCTTGGAGTACGTCCCTAAATACCTCAGCCACCTTTCAATAGATAGGTAGGCTACAGAGCAAGACTACTAACAAAGACGGTTATAGTATGTTGAGTGGATTATAGTGTGTTGAGTTGAACGATTTTGTCATCACGTAAGTTTGTACTCGTAACGTGGAGCTTAAAAATTTAGGAATACACATGTGTGACGAAAGCTATCCAAATATCCTACAACGGTTTTAAATGCTAGCACAAAGAATTGCTTATATCGTCTGTTTTGGCGTAAATGAGAGATAGTATACCGTAGAAAGAAGTTATTATTCATGCAGATATTCAGCTTCAAATTTTGATGATACTGATAGATGTGGACGTCGTGTGTTTTCAGTTGAGTGTTTGCAAATTTACTAACCAGAAACTTTACAAAAAAAAGGAAGTTTAGGATTTTACATGCCTTCGGCAATGTGGGCGCTAGAGACAGATAACTTTATAAAACTTTTCTCTCTCATAATGAGATTTTTTTTCCCTCCCGCTCTAGCTTCTCATCGCTGTTCGCCCTTTTTCACTTCTAGTGTTGCTCTCGAGTTTTCTGCCTCTTCACTGTTTTGCCAACGTCATGCCGTATCTTCATATCTGTAGATAACAGAGTTATCGGTCTCTCCTGGAATTGCCCTCGGTGTTCGTGCTCTGGAAATTTCATTACCGCTGCATTTGCACTCATGCGGGATTTTTACCCGCAGTTCTGTTTCAGAATGCAGTGCTGGCTGGAGACGTCATGACCCGTAAAATCCTAAGATAAGATTTTTCACTTCCTCTTCTCTCGTTCGTTATTTTCATATTCTACGGATCTTGTACTTGATGTTTCACTCAAGAGACGTGGACCGTAGTGCTACATGTTTCTGCTGAATCACAGCCCGAATTGCACCAATATTTCTCCACAAACTTTTCGGATCTGAAGCCAGACTAAGTACAAAAATCAGGCAGAAAGCATCCAAAAATGTACAAGCAGTTAAAAGTTTTATATTTGTCAGCATATATTCCGTTTGAAAGGCATAGTGAAACACCAAGAAGACGTGGTCAATGTGAATGTAAATTTGTGCACATACATAACATCGGCGAGTATACAGGGTGTTACAAAAAGGTACGGTCAAACTTTCAGGAAACATTCCTCACACACAAAGAAAAAAAATATGTTATGTTGACATGTGATCGGAAACGCTTACTTTCCATGTTAGAGCTCATTTTATTACTTCTCTTCAAATCACATTAATCATGGAATGGAAACACGCAGCAACAGTACGTACCAGCGTGACTTCAAACACTTTGTTACAGGAAATGTTCAAAATGTCCTCCGTTAGCGAGGATACATGCATCCACCCTCCGTCGCATGGAATCCCAGATGCGCTGATGCAGCCCTGGAGAATGGCGTATTGTATCACAGCCGTCCACAATACGAGCACGAAGAGTCTCTGCATTTGGTACCGGGGTTGCGTAGACAAGAGCTTTCAAATGCCCCCATAAATGAAAGTCAAGAGGGTTGAGGTCAGGAGAGCGTGGAGGTCATGGAATTGGTCCGCCTCTACCAATCCATCGGTCTCCGAATCTGTTGTTGAGAAGCGTACGAACACTTCGACTGAAATGTGCAGGAGCTCCATCGTGCATGAACAACATGTTGTGTCGTACTTGTAAAGGCACATGTTCTAGCAGCACAGGTAGAGTATCCCGTATGAAATCATGATAACGTGCTCCATTGAGCGTAGGTGGAAGATCATGGGGCCCAATCAAGATATCACCAACAATGCCTGCCCAAACGTTCACAGAAAATCTGTGTTGATGACGTGATTGCACAATTGCGTGCGGATTCTCGTCAGCCCACACATGTTGACTGTGAAAATTTACAATTTGATCACGTTGGAATGAAGCCTCATTCGTAAAGAGAACATTTGCACTGTAATGAGGATTGACACATTGTTGGATGAACTATTCGCAGAAGTGTACCCATGGAGGCCAATCTGCTGCTGTTAGTGCCTGCACACGCTGTACATGGTACGGAAACAACTGGTTCTCCCGCAGCACTCTCCATACAGTGACGTGGTCAACGTTACCTTGTACAGCAGCAACTTCTCTGACGCTGACATTAGGGTTATCGTCAACTGCACGAAGAATTGCCTCGTCCATTGCAGGTGACCTCGTCGTTCTAGGTCTTCCCCAGTCGCGAGTCATAGGCTGGAATGTTCCGTGCTCCCTAAGACGCTTATCAATTGCTTCGAACGTCTTCCTGTCGGGATACCTTCGTTCTGGAAATCTGTCTCGATACAAACGTACCGCGCCACGGCTATCACCCCGTGCTAATCCATACATCAAATGGGCATCTGCCAACTCCGCATTTGTAAACATTGCACTGACTGCAAAACCACGTTCGTGATGAACACTAACCTGTTGATGCTACGTACTGATGTGCTTGATGCTAGTACTGTAGAGCAATGAGTCGCATGTCAACACAAGCACCGAAGTCAACATTACCTTCCTTCAATTGGGCCAACTGGAGGTGAATCGAGGAATTACAGTACATACTGACGAAACTAAAATGAGCTCTAACATTTAAATTAATCGTTTCCGGACACATGTCCACATAACATCTTTTCTTTATTTGTGAGTGAGGAATGTTTCCTGAAAGTTTGGCGGTACCTTTTTGTAACACCCTGTGTAAATGAAGAGAATTGCAGTTGTGGTGTGATAGGCAGGCCGGCCAACAGAGTGCATTAGTTTAGCTCGTGATTGCTGTTCTTCCCAGAACTGGTAGGACATACGAGTAAAGGCGGTATGAACAGTGTCGTGCCATGTACTCGTGGTGGTGGTGGTGGTTAGTGTTTAACGTCCCGTCGATAACGAGGTCATTAGAGACGGAGCGCAAGCTCGGGTTACGGAAGGATGTGGAAGGAAATCGGCCGTGCCCTTTCAAAGGAACCATCTTGGCATTTGCCTGAAACGATTTAGGGAAATCACGGAAAACCTAAATCAGGATGGCCGGAGACGGGACTGAACCGTCGTCCTCCCATGTACTCGTGTGAGACAGAGTTACAAAGGGGTCTCGTTGTGTGTCCAAATTTGGTCAACATCGAATTAATCAGTATCTAGTTTTGTACGGCATTCTGGAATAGCAATGGCCCAATGTTGGACTGCATGGGAACCTGAAGGAGGCATAATCGTCGTCAAGGTTATGGCCGGCTACATCTGACCACCACAAGTGAAGATCGCGTTACAGTGGACCAAGCCATTCACAAAGGCACCCGCCACATGAGAACAAGTAATGGGCTTCCTGCAACGTTTTGTACCGTCCCACACCATTAATGGGGAACTAGCTCCAGCCGCACCATCCCATGTGTAGGCTGCCGATAACATCCCAACGCAAATGGCTGAGTTCGAATTGGTACTCTGACTGTGAAGTATAGACTGCTAATGACTGGCATTGCATTGTCTCCAGTGATGAATTGTATTTCTGCATTACTCTGGATGGCCGTCGCCTGTGGGTATGGCACGGTACTGGACAGAGGTCGCATTATTGTGATGTTTTGGAGAGGAAGAGCACTGTTACTCCTAGCACTATGCTGTGGGTAGCCATCTTGTATAACTTCACATCACAGTTGGTAGTGAGTGAGGGTACTCTGACGACACAACAGTACATCACAGACGTCCTGTATCCTCATGTATTACCAACCAAGCGACACTATCCTGGTGCTCATCCACATATATGGCACATATCTTTATGAGGGGTCTGCGTAATTTTTACTCATGTGGCCAGTAAGATGTACAATTGATAGAAAATGTGTGGGACCAGCTTGGACGTCAGCTCCATGCCAGTGCTAGTATATCTGGGGGGGCTAATACATGAAGGAAAGGATAGAACTACATTATGACACACTCTCCAAAGGAACCAGTGTCTGTATCCAGGCCTGATGGGGTACAACTTCTATAATGGGAAAAACTGAATTCTGGCTCACTCTTGATTGGTGCCAGATCTTCTTATGTAAACAGACACATGTGTGACATTCAGGATTACTCCCTTCCATTCCCCTCCACCATCCCTCCTCCTCCTCCTCCGCCACCACCAGTCTTCTCTGGACCAAATGTGGGACTAAAAACGGCAGAAATTTACTTGGTGTTACCCTGCTGGTGAAGGAAGGTATTTGCCTCAAATTGCATAGCTGCCAGCTCCACAAACAGCTGACTGGCCTATCATTACTGTGTAAATGATATGTCACTGTTGTAAACAAACCACTGATTTAGCTGGTCCCTTCATGTAAACAGAATGGCTGTGAGTTCCTTTGATCCCTGCGTGAAGAAACTGATCACTTGGCTGTGGTCCTTACCTAAGCACAGTGCATGCACTTCCTCTCCACTTCTCCCTCCCAACCATCCATCATGTTCCTATTAGAGCAAAAGAATTGTGGAAATTCAAATGGGTCTTATCCTCTGGGCTGAGACATAGTTGCCATATACAGGGTGAGTCAGGATGGCAGGTATATACTTTGAGCGGTAATAGTATTAGTGATTGTGAGCAAAAACTTCATTCCGAATCGTTTCTGAGATACAAGATACTGAATATAAATTTTAGGCATTTTTATTGATCAATTCGAAAACCGCATCCTCCAGTGAAAAACTGTCACAGTACAAAATGTAATAACACATTTATGTGTGTGTTGACAATGAGAAGTCGAACTGTCAGGAAATATTGCGTTAATTTTATTATATATTTCTCATAACAACTACAGATATAAAGATGAAGCACTCAGCTCATGGACAAAGATCACGAATTGAGCCAAAGTGCCAGAGAAACATTATCATCAGCGAGAAAGAAACTCCATGCAATGACGAGTGTTCTGAGACATTATGGGCCAAGAATAAGAGTTGTAAAAGAAATTATAACTTTAGTCTTCAGCTGATGGTGATGACAGAGATGGAGAAATATGAGGAAATTTTCCTATTCTTGTTTTTTTTTAAAGATAGAAGTTTATTTAAGCGTTAAGGCGTATAAAAGTGACCTTAAATATAATTAAATGTTAGTGAAGGCTACAAGAAGATTAAATAAATAAACGTTTGTGAGAAGATGAGCTATTTTTCATTTGCAGCGAACTTTACTGCAATGCCTAAGTGTTCACATATACGAGCTTAGGTAGTCGTCTCCCTTAACGAATGAGTGCCGGTTCAAGCCTACACACGTTCCAATTCCATCAGAAGAGGTCTCTTTTCTTTGGAATTGCTTTAAGTTTATTAGTAACTTTTCCCCCACAATGATGGCAGCATTCAAGAATCATTGGAATACACTATTGCACCTACCATGTAGTCACATCTCAGTATAGCGAAGCTCGATAAGAATAGAATGTTTCAGAGAATGGCAGAGTCTAGCAGCATTAGAACTGCAACCTTCCAGCGCAGTTCTCTTCCCCATTACGAAGAGTGTGAAAATTCAGGTAATGTATAAACACTTTGAAAACTTACTAGATAAATTCTGTCTGGTGAAGGATACGAAGGCATTCAAGAGGCTACCCAGACTTTGTAGTATTAGACATTCCATACGTCAGAAATATTTAAAATTTTGTTAATTTATGAGTAGTGAGTAAATACACAAGCTTAAAAGTGGCAACCGTGAAAGGACTCTAATTTTGTTGGAATTTTTTGAGCAATATTAAACATATATAGTGTCCAATCTCCGCTGTGCAGCTGAGTGTCATGATGATAGCTGAACAGACTGGTCCATCACAGATGTATTTTATATCTCACACAGGCATGTGCAGTTAGTGTTCTTCTACTGTAGCACATCTGAACCAATTTTATGAATGAGATCTCCCCAGGCTATATTGTTTGTTTGTTTCACAGTAGATTAAAACTTTCTGCTGGACTGTGACTCCAACTCGGCACCTTTGCCTTTAGTGGCAAGTGCTCTACCGACTGAGATACCCAAGCACAACAAAACCACCTCTTTCACAGCTTCATTTCTGCCAGTACCCCGTTTCCTACCTTCCAAATTTCGCAGAAGCTCTCCTGCAAACCGTGCAGGACTAGCATTCATGGAAAAAAGGATATTGAGGAGACATGGCTTAGCCGAGGCGTGGGGGATGTTTCCAGCATGAAAATTTCACTCTGCAGCAGAGTGTGCGCTGATAGAAAAGTTCGTGGCAGATTAAAACTGTTTGCTGGGCCGAGATTCGAACTCGGGACTTTTGCCCTTCGCGGACAGAGCCGATATTGCTTCTTTGAATTCATGCCACATCTGGTCTACACTTAGATTAATTTGGAAGGAGTGGAGATTGTCTCTCAGGAAGACGTCAAGCGAATTTTTATCTGCTTTTTGGAACAGGTCTATTTTTCGTTTATTTTTGGGGGGTTTGGGGACTACAATTTTCAATCCTCTACGACAACCCTGATTCATTAATCCCTGTATCCGTTTTGATGATCGTTATTAACTCTGGATTATTTGTTGCTGAGAGGTCAAGTGTGTTTTCACAACCGTTTATTATTTGCGTGGGCTCGTGAACTAACTGCTCGAAATAATTTTCAGAGAATGTGTTTAACACAATTTCGGATAATGTTTTATGTATAACTCCATAATTAAACATGTATTTTCACCAACATATCGAGGGTAAATTGAAGTCACACCAACTATAATTGGGTGAGTCGGGTACGTGTTTCAAAATAAAGTTTTCTTTGAATCTTTCAGCAATTGTATTATCTAAATTGGGAAGTCCGTAAAAGGATCCAATTATTATTTTATTCCGATTGCCAATAATGACCTCTGCCCATACTAACTCACAGGAACTATCTACTTCTAGTTCGCGACAAGATAAACTGCTTCTAACAGCAACAAACACGCCACCGCGAACCGTGTTTAACCTATCCTTTCCGAACACCGTTAGGTTCTTCGTAAAAATTTCGGCTGAGCTTAGCTCCGGCTTTAGCCATCTTTCAGTGCCTATAACGATTTGAGCATCAGTGCTTTCTATTAGCGCTTGGAGCTCTGGTACTTTCCCAATAGCTATGAAAATTTACAATTGTTATACCGATGGTTCCTGTATCTATGTTTTCCTGTGTTTGACCTGCACTCTTTGTGACTGAAGCCCTTTTTGTGTTTTTCCGAGACCCTCTAACCTAAAAATCCGCCCAGTCCACAAGTCCACACCACACAGCCCCTGCTACCCGTGTAGCCGCTTTCTGCATATAGTGG
This sequence comes from Schistocerca piceifrons, assembly GCF_021461385.2. NCBI lineage: Eukaryota > Metazoa > Arthropoda > Insecta > Orthoptera > Acrididae > Schistocerca > Schistocerca piceifrons. The sequence goes on along the minus strand of NC_060144.1, from coordinate 68,952,117 downwards.
ATGCCTGATCTATTCAACGGAACCCGAAACCCAACTACCCTATGCCTACACGTTCGCAGAACCGCCTGAGCCTCTGATTCAGACCTTCCACCCAGATATGTACCAGAGGTCCGCATTCGGTCCTGTCGATTATGCTGTAAATGGTCAGCTCTGCGTTCATCTAGCAAGCAACACTGGCAGCCTTTAGTACTTCTGTTAGCCACTCGAAACCAGAGAGAATCTCTTCTTATCCAAAGTGACACACATCATTGGTACTGACATGAGCCACCACCTGCAGTTGGTTGCAAGCTGTGCGCTTCATGGCATCCAAAAGGACCTGTTCCGTGTCTGGAATGACTCCACCTGGTATGCACATGGAGTGCACATTGGCTTTCTTCCCATTCTTGGCAGCCATGTCCCTAAGTGATCCCACAACGTGCCTAACGTTGGAGCTCACAACTATCAATAATTCCACCCTCTGTGACTGTTTGGATCTTGCAGGCTGAGAGGTTTCCTCTGAAACAGGACAGGCGTTGGCATATGGCTCAGTGACAGTGTCAGCCACAGACAGCACCTGGAACCTGTTTGTCAGACTAATTGGGGAGGCAGTATGATCAGCCCACTGGGAAGTCGTTCGCTTCCTGCTACGGTCCAGGGCGACCGCTCACTCGACCACAGGTGAGGGGTCAATCTCAGTGCGAGTAGTAACTGGACTGGCCACTGGTGAGGACCAATCGGAGGACTCGGACGTGCTGGACATCCGTTGGATCCCCACGCCGGCCCACAACAGTCGGGACCATCTGCTGCAGCCTCAAGCTGTGTAACCGAAGCCATTACAGCCTGGAGCTGAGAGCGAAGTGTCACCAACTCTACTCACACAGAACAATCACAGTCCCTATTGATACTAAAAACCGTGTAAAACTAAACTACACAGATAATCAGAGTATCGGCACATGCTGTGGAACTCTAGTGACTGCAGACGCTGATGAAACCGCAGGAACTGTGTCTAAGAAATTGGTTTAATGTGCTGAAGCACTTAGCTAAAACTATATAATTCGCCCCTGATTAGGAACTTGTAATATGTCACAAAATCGGTTTACTTCCCTGTTGCTGCGCTTGTCTCGGCTGGCTGCTGCTGCCTGACGGCTACTGTGCCTTTCCATCGCTAAACTGATGATTGCTTGACATCTCAGGACGTTTCCCATAAACCAGTCTGTTCTTTTAGTGAACTTTACCATGAATTTACTTTTACCCCAATTCGGTATAGTACCAACTCATTATTTATCCAATTTACATGACCAATCTTGAGGATTCTTATGTAGCAGCACATTTCAAAAGCTTCTAGTAACTTCATATCTTATCGATTTATCTTCCTTGTTTCACATCTATACAAGCTTTTCATGTAGTTACTTCAGAAAATACATGCTAACACTTAAAGTTAATTCGAAGTAAACAAATTTCTCTTCTTCAGAAATGTTTATCTTGCTTTTCTCAGTCTGTGATTTTACACTCTCTCTACTTCGACCATAGTCAATTATTTTCCTGCTAAATATCAAACCTTGCCGTCTACTTTTACTTTCTCACTTCGTAAACTAATTCTCGCAGTACTGCCTGACTTAATTTCAACTGATCTTGCAAGTTCTTTGCCGTGTTTCAGATACTTAGAACATGGCACGTTTTAACTGGTGCCCAACTCAATTTATTCAACATTTTAGTATGGTCAACCATATTTGAATTAAGTGTTCTGTAGCTCGTATCTCAAAATGTATTTATTGAATCAGAATTACAGACATTTTATTTTTCAGACAGAAAGTGCTCCATGACATTCCCAGAATTTATAACGACTTTTTATTCGAATGTTTTTTTGCAGTATAACTACTTGTGTAATTTACGTGATTACCAGGGGACTTCAAACTGTCGTCATGATAGTACTTATCGCATGTTACTGTACAGTGAGTATTTTAGTAGTTTGTGCCAAAAATTCATTATCTGCAGGTCATGAACTTGCGTGGGACAAAGTGGAAATCAATGCTGTTGAACTAAATTAGAACTAACACTTTAACAACTGAGTGTGCTACCAGCAGTTGCATGAAGTTTTACAGATAAATGTCAGGAGAAACGTGGATAGCTAATGACTGGAATAATTTGAAATGCCATTCAAGAGTTTATTTGCTCTAAACAGTTCTAGTGTATGGTGGGTTGGCTCGACAGGGTGTCAGTTTCACTAGATTCTGTGAAACTGCTGCATCTCAAGCCTGCTCATCTCAGTGTGGGTGTGGGTGTGTGTTTGTTTCCAGAGTTAGTTTCATTAGTTTCTCCTTGTCGGGGGTTGCTGTTGTTTGACATCTGTGTACTCAGTTGATGAAAAGCTGCTCCTGTCACTGAAATGTACGTTACTTAAATCCACGACAAGTTCCAGGCTTTGCATTTAGGGCATTTACAAGTGGGTCTCAAACTGCCATTTTTAATGCACAATAAGGATATATGAATATTTTACATAATAGGATGCAAAAAGTTTATACATGTACAGCGTAAGTACAGAAAAATATATTTTTTACGTTATTGAGTTGTGAAATAATGACAAATGATGAAGAAAGTAAAATGGAAAAGTGAAAGTAATTTTTTAGATATAGTGATAAAATTTAAAATAATTAATGCGTTCTGGTCAAGTGCGTAGTTACACGCTTTACCATCTGTGGGCATAAGTTAAAACACAGGGAACAGCACAGGGCGCTTGGTATCTTTGATTCTATATGAACTGCTTAGAGGCTATATTTACTAAAATTTAGATGCAGCTACGAAACTGTGGAGTACCCTTAAAGGGATCTATCAATAAAGGGGTCGTAAGCGTCGAGGGAATTGGTGTTTCTTAGTGTGCACTGCTCACTGGTAATCTTTTCCCTTGAAGTGAAGTGGAGCCGAGAATGTGCAGGGCGACGTTGTGCAGAACACGTCAGACAGTCCGGAATTTCCCAAGTATCTTCTGTATGGCTCACCACCGGGGTTCTGTAAAGGAAACTGCCCCGTGGCTTAGGCGTCCGGCGGCTTCCTGAATATTGACATCCACCAACGCTGATAAAGCACACCATCGGCCAACAGGTGGCGTGTGACGCAGCTATCTCTGTCAGCGACGCCTCTGGTCCTGGCGGACTCCTATAGTTGTCGGTAATGCATGGCGCAGGTTGCGCCCCAATTCTAACCGGCGCTCTGCGGATTGCTGACGTAACGAAAGTGATCTACTGACCTGCGTTGATGGACGGCAAACTGTTTCCTAGGGCCGGTGCTGATCCGATGTGGCTGCAACTCCAGCTCCCGTGGTTTTAGGGAGGACTGTCCAGCCACTCGGTCGAACTGCGATCCGGGAACAGCACTCCAGATGGTGCCCTGAGCGTCACAACCTCGTGTTACCAGAGCTGTGACACTAACACAAGTGACTTTAAAACCAAATGGCTACACAATTATACGCTTTTGGGCCCCACTCGCTTGGGTATTGCTGTGCCTTACAGAACATGCAACGAACACTTGCGCGGCTGACGGTGTGGAAAGGCTTTCGCCTTATTCTGCTTAGGTAATGCTGTACCATCTGTTTCCACACCTCACGAGGTCAGCTCGCGTCGCAACGTTGCGGCGGACGTGTTGCATTATGTAAAGCATGAAACTTCCTGACAGATTAAAACTGTGTGCCGGACCGAGACTCGAACTCGGGACCTTTGCCATTCGCGGGCAAGCGCTCCCCCAGGCCTGTGGCTAAGCCATGTCTCCGCAATATCCTTTCTTCCAGGAGTGGTAGTTCCGCAGGAGAGCTTCTGTGAAGTTTGGAAGGTAGGAGACGAGGTACTGGCGGAATTAAAGCTGTGAGGACGGGGTGTGAGTCGTGCTTGGGTAGCTCAGTCGGTAGAGCGCTTGCCCGCGAAAGGCAAAGGTCCTGAGTTCGAGTCTCGGTCCGGAACACAGTTTTAATCTTCCAGGAAGTTTCATATCAGTGCACACTCCGCTTTAGAGTGAAAATTTCATTCTATGTAAGGCGTAATTTCCGCACTTGCCCGCGGCTGACGCTGCTGCAATCTACTTCCCACTCTGTGTATTTGCGAGCAGATATGGTTGGTGCTCTACACTTTGGATTTCTTCAATTTAGTGTAAATTTCTATTTCTTCACATACACCCATCAGGTAACTTTACTTTATCGTAAGAAGAATTTCGAGGTTGTTTCGGTACTGTGCGACATGTGACTCTCTTCTATGTGCTGAGCTGTGGAAGAGGTGTTATTTCCGTGTTTCTTTTTTCAATTCTGTGTGTTCCTTGAATCGGATTTTAAAATTATCCCCCTTCTGTTGGAGTCAGAGTACTAAATTTTGTGTGTGCTATCATTTCGGTATAAGACTTGCATTGTGTTAATGTCTTGTATTTAAAAAATGTTACAGTAAACGTTGATATTTATATGCAACGTCTATATTACTTTTGTAGCATTGCTGAGGTTATATGACACCTGACCACAGAAAGGAACTGATACAATTGTTTTGTATATAATTTCTTGTTTCGTGGCAAATGATTTTTCGTAGATTTCGTCACTTTGGTCCATCTTTTGCAGCCAGATAAGTTGCTTTTCGGCTTGATTATCATATAGTGTCAGGTTAAGGACTCCGTTTGTTGCAAAAGGTTGCATTTTTATATTCAGCGACCTTTTACTAAATAAGAACATTGCCAGTGTCTAGGAGTTGGGATGCATGATTGTGAGTCTGCAGCCACTTACTCGTAACAGATTCCATTATTGTCCCTTCTCAACCAATGTTTCAGTCAGGCGGGTACTGAAGCTCAGACAGGCAGGTACTAAAGATGTTAAAATATCACAAGGTAGTTATAAAAGTACAGTGGAAACTAGTGTTAGTAGATTGCATCAGAATATTAGAGTATTAAAAAACAAAGTAGATGAACTTTTTGTTTGTTTGGAAGATTTAGTAAGAGAGAGTGCAAAAGATGTACTATCCCTGTCTAAACAATGTATAGTCATAGGCATGGAAAATGTAATTGTAAGTGGATGTAAGCTTTCAGTACATGTAACTAGAGACAATATGGAAGAATGAGGGGCTGCTATACGTGTTAAAAGTTATCATAGTGTGAAAAATTTAGAAATTAAAAATGTTTGTGTGGAGCCACATATAGAAGCCCGTGAGAGTGCGTTTAAACTAAATAATGGTAATTTTATAATTATAACTGTGTATAGATCCCCACTGGGAAATTCTTAAATGTTTCTGAAAAACTTGGATTCCTTGTTATGTTATCTATCAGACAGGGGAAGTAAATTTTGTTTGTGGGGATTTCAATACAGATTTCCTGAAAGAGTCTGATAGGATGAATGACCTTGAAGTATTAGTCAGTGCTTTAAATTTGGCATCATTTATTGATTTTCCTATTTGGGTAGTACAGAAAAGCAGCACACTTTATAGATAATATTTTCATAGACTAAGATAAATTTAATCAAATAACAGTTTATTCTGTTAAGAATGGTCTTCCTGATCACGATGCACAGCTAGTTACAGTATATGACACAGTTCCATACAGTAATGCAAAAAAGTCCTCTAACATGGTGCATTCAATTAACGATTCAACGACTGCTAATTTCAGGGGAAGCTTGTAGCAGTTGGACTGGAATGACATGTACTGGTAACCAGATGCTAATTTAAAATACAACTTATTTCATGATACATTTGTGAGTATTTTTGAAAATAGTTTCCCTAGGAAACTGGTGAAATATAATGTTAAGAAAACATGGCTTACTAAGGGGATAAAATATCTTGTAACTGGAAAAGGGAGATGTATCAAATAGCAAGAAAGAGTAATGACTCAGAAACAGTGAAATATTATAAGAACTGCTGTACTGTATTAAGGAAAGCTATTGAAAATCCAGAAGTATTTGTACCATACCTGGAGTTAGCAGCTCTGATAGCAAAATTAAAACAATTTGCAATATTGTGAAAAGAAAACAGGGCAACCATCAGCACTGGAAGACTGTATTACCATCAAACTGAATGAAAACTTAATTAACAAAAAGTTAGATGTTGAAAATACTTTTAACTATCCGTTTTTAAATGTTGTGAAGAAAATAGGATGTTCATTATAAAAACCAAAGCTACATATGAAAGAGGCAATGCCTAAGCAAGTTGATGAAATTGAAATTCTACCCACTACTTCTTCTCAAATTAGGAAAATAATAAACTCATTCAAAAGAAAACCTCACATGGAATTGATGGCATCTCCAAACAAAGTACTAAAAATTTGTTTCAGGACATTTTCCCTAATAGACTGAAATATGCTGTTGCTAAACCACTGAATGAAATGTAGGTTAGGTCTGATACCAACAAATACCACCCAATCCCACTTCTGACAGCTTTGTCCAAAATCATTGAAAAAGTATTGTATTCAAGAATAGCTTCACGTATTTGTAAAAATAAGTACTAACAAACCGCCTTTTTTTCAGAAAGGCTTTTCAACATGCTTTGACTGATCAAATAGTAAACGCTCTGAATAACTGAACATCATCAACTGGGATTTTCTGTGATCTCTGAAAGTCTTGATTGTGTAAATCATGAAATATTTCTAGATTCTTGCGGTATGAGAGGGACAATGCAAAAATAGTTTCCTTCTTATTTAACTGGAAAAGTTCAGTAGACTGAAATAAACTGTTCACATAGTGTGCAAAATGCAGCAAATTCCTCAAACTGGCGACGTATCAAGAATGGGGACCTACAAGGTTCAGTCTTTGGTTCCTTATTGTTCTCAGTATATATTAACGACTTGGCACTGTACATTCACGAAGATGTGAAGCTAGTCCTTTTTGTTGATGATACAAGTATACTAATCACATCCAATAACCAAGATTTATCTGAGGAAATTGTAAATGTCATTCAGAAAATTATTAAGTGGTTCTCTGCAAACGGAATGTCATTATATTTGGATGAAACACAATATACGCTGTTCTGTACAGTAAGCAGCACAACACCATTTATGTAAATTCCGAACAGAAGTCTGTAGCTAAGGCAGAATATTCAAAATTTTTGAGTGTGTATCCTGATGTGAGACTGAACAGAAAGAAACACGTTAATCACTTGTTTAAACGTTTGAGTTCACATATCCATGCTATTAGGGTTATTGTAAATTTTGGCGATAACATATAAGTAAATTAGCTTACTATGCCTATTTTCATTTACAGTTTGCTTATGACATATTTTGGGATAATTCATTATTAACGAAACAAATATTCACTGTACAAAAGCATGTAGTCAGTATGACAGCTGACGCCCAGCCAAATTCATCTTGCATACATTTATTTAAGGAACTATGGATATTCACAATAGCTTCACAATACAGATATTCACTTATGAAATTTATTGTTAATACCCCATTCCAATTCTAAAACAACAGCAATATACGTAGCCACACCACTAGGAGAAAGGCTGAGCTTCACTGCCGGCCAGAGTGCCCGAGCGGTTCTAGGCGCTGCAGTTTTGAACCGAGCGACCGCTACGGTCGCAGGTTCGAATCCAGCCTCGGGCATGGATATGTGTGATGTCCTTAGGTTGGTTAGGTTTAATTAATTCTAAGTTCTAGGCGACTGATAACGTCAGAAGTTAAGTCGCATAGTGCTCAGAGCCATTTGAACCATTATTTTTGAGCTGAGCTTCACTACTTTGGGTCGAATATAATTTATGGCACAGAAAGGAGTGAATTACGCTGCCACAAAAATCTTTGATCACTTATCAATAGCATCAAAAGTCTGTCAAGTAGCCAACAAACATTTAAAAACAATTGGAAATACTTACTGAATTACAGCTTCTTCTACCCAGTAGATGAATTTTTCGATATAAATTATTAATCTTACAACTGCAAAAAATAAAAACTTGAACTATGACTTGCAAAGAAATATTTTGTTAAACTGACACATTCCACATCATTAGAAAGTGTCGTATTCATGATCTATGGAACAGATGTTATTCTCTCCCGCCTATGGATCAGTAACTTGGCTTCTGTGCATCAGATGTTATATTCACCCAGTAGCATTTTTGTTACTTTGCATCTGATGTGACAGGATGAAAGCAGACTCGATTCTCCGTGGCTTCGCCTCCACTACCAAAATTAACGTTCAATTTCTCCCATGGCCAACGCTGCTTCCTGTCTGCTTAAATTTTTGTAACGAGAAATTGTCAGAACCCAGTGGAGGATTCTCAGGCTTGTGTTCATATTTTATTATGTCTTGAATTACAGGGTTGTTTAGCACACTGCATTCCACGCAGAATCGTTACCGTTGCCATTAAGGTTTAATTGACTAGTAAATTCCTAAATGCCTACTTAAATGTTGATGCAGAAATTTAGAAGACTACTTTTTGAACTTTTCCTGGCCTTATGTCCTGTCGCTGCTCTCAACGTTACAGCTTATTTAGTAGGGGATTGTATAAATTGTATTTTTTCTACCAGATAGTCAGTTCGCGGAAAAGGTCAGTAAAAATAATAGCAGTTTCACCTATTATTGTTTAATTCTGTGCTTCTGAGTGGCTTCATTCTACTAAATTTATTTTTGAAGTACATAATGATCTTCTTTACTAATTTATAATGGTAGGAGATTCAGCTATGGAACTTTGTCTTGGCTGTTCACTAGTACAGATAATTAATACACAATCACCCAAACCACGTTGCACATTGCCATTCTAATGGCTCACAGGGACAACAATAATTTCAGTTTCAGCATTTGACTGAATTACTGTCAGAATTTAAAAAGTTAAATGCTGTCACATTAAGAGGTGTAATCTTACATTAAGTCAAGTATTAAAATTAGAAACTGTGTATATCTCGAGGTAGCATAGCTCACAAAGTGGAAATTATCGATACTATAGTCATCAAACATGTGGAATGACAGCGCTTAGTGACTTCTGACAAACTTTAAACAAAATTTCAAACGTTTACAGCTGAACACCAACCGCACCACACTCAAAGTGAAAATGCTTTTCGTTTGCAATATTTTCACTTATCATGTAGTAAAATTTCAATATCAGAATGACGTTTTATTACTTTTCTACTACCAACCATATTCACAACACATTTTGTAGATAGTATCCACATGTACCACTTTATGTACCTGAAAAGTTATGTCACTTTTCAAACAACTTACGAGAATGAAGCCACGTGACGTCTTTGACAACCGCCAATATTTTGGCAGGAGCACACCCAGCCATTTTCAAGACAAAACTGCAGCAAATAAGCTGTATGTAAGCGGATTTAATACCTCGGGTTTCACAGAAACTCCACAAAGGTAACAGACACAAATATTCGTATGTGTGTGAATTCCTAAGGGACCAAATTGCTGAGGTCGTCGGTCCCTAGACTTACACACTGCTTAAACTAATTTATGCCAAGAACAAGACACACACCCTTGCCCGAGGGAGGACTCGAACCTCCGGCGGGAGGGGCCATGCAATCCGTGACATGACGCCTCTAACCGCGCGGCCACTCCACGTGGCAACAAACACACTCACACACACACGTACACACACACACACACACACACACACACACACACACACACACACACACACACGCGCGCGCGCACACACACACCACACACACACACACACACACACACACACACACACACACGAGCGAGCAAAAACACACACACGTGCACACTGTAAGTATTAGCACCATCACAAATCATAGATGACCAAGGTCAGAAATTATCGATAGTGAAATTAATAATCAACGCATGAGGTAGCCCTGTTTATAAGGTTATTCGCTAATTTAATTTCATCAGCTTCCTTAATAACACTCTCCGAATAGCCAGAAGTAATGTTATATTCCAAAGGATGACAAGTACCAAGACACTGTTCAGCAGTGGTGAGTTTGCACGGCTGCTGTAAGCGTCTCTGCCGCTTATCCTCAGTACAGCGGTCCGCCATAGTCCTGATAGTCTGACCAATATATGGCATGCCACAACTGCAAGGAACTCTGTGGACACCCGCCTTACGCAAACCAAGATCAGTCATCACGCAACCTAAAACGAAACTGATCTTAGATGGTGGTCGAAAAACATGTTTCAAATTGTATTTCCACAAGACATTAAGGAAGGGAAGAGAACCATCCTTTACCACCTCCATCGTGAAACGAATATTCGGGTGGGTTGAATTTAGGTGTTCTGAAAAGTGGTTCAGATTCTCACTGCCATGAGGCCGAACAACCAAAGTATCGTCCACACATCTGAAAAACATGCAGGTTTCACAAAGCTGCCGACTCTAAGGCATGTTCGTCGAAATCTTCACTAAATAAGTTGGCAATAATAGGTGACGACGGCCTTTCCGTCGCAACTCCAAGTGTCTGTTCGTAATACCATTAATTGAATAGAAAGGTAAGCGGAAGTCAACACGTATCGAAATTCGTTAATTCGTTAATACACCATCAAACATAATTTTAAACAACCGTAATAAATGAGAGAGAGAAACGCGAGTGACGAGAAAGACCACTGTAGGACGCACAGTTCAGGAGATATGACTTCATAGATACTGAGATGCGTGAAAAACTAGCTTTCCTTAAAACGGAGCGAAAAATTAATTGTGGTTTTGCATCTTGAACCATAGACGTTACATGCTGCACGTCAAATATTTAATACATTAACTCATCTGTAAAGCATTCGGAAGTTCGAATCTCTTTTACACATTCGTGAAAGTATGGGAGGTCAGAGTAGGCAGGAGGAAGGAGGTGTTGCTAGCACCACAGATTCTGACGAGGGACAAGCTTGCAACATTAGAATGGTGATATGATCTTAACTGAAGTATTATCCTAATGAGACCTATTTGTCCTACGTTACTAATGAAACTTGTTTTTATATCAATAATTCTCTATCTGCATCAGAGTAGGTCTAAAAATAATTATGCTTACAACAATATACGGAAATTGAATCTCTTCTGGTTTTCAGAAATAGATACCCACAGTAGACAGCATAGTGGAGTCGAGAGGAATGACGTATTGCATATTGGTCTGGAGAGGAATTATGTATAGTGATTTCCGGAAAGTAGATTTGTGAAAACGCCTTTACATTCTTCTGAATACGGATCAAGCTTTATTGTAATGATGGAAGCTATAAATATTGGGATAAAACCAGTCTGCATTCAGCTAAGAGAATGGGTAGAGACTGCGTGCGAACTGGGTAGCAGGAGCAGTGGTTCCAGCAACGAGATGGGACACGCCTGGGCCAGCAGATGGCAGTCTTCTCCAGGCCGGTAGCGGCCCAGCTCTTCTTCAGTTCCCGCCGGTGGTCTGTAAAAACGGAAAAAATTCATCATGCAGCGCTGAGTAAAGTTTAGTATCCAGAAAGGCTGATAGCTCATAATTCAATATTAATCATAAAAAGAGGTTCAATTTCCGAATAAATCAAAGCATTGACAGGTATGTCCAGTGAACCTTTAAGTATTGTCAGGATACTTCTTAAGAGGCTTGGCAGCTGGTGAGAGTAATTCATTTAGTGGTTCTGATCAAATATCCAAACAGATACAACGCGCAGCTTCTAGTTGCCAAACGGTGGAGGTATTCAGAAAAACTGAGGTGAGATAAAATGACGATGACGCGAGACAAACTCTCCTCATTTACTAGCTGAACAGTCTTGCGAGTGCTGTATTGACAACATGTTCTGCACCCCCAGTATACATCTATTTCGACGCATTGTCTGATGCTAGAGGCGTTCAACAAGTTATGCAACGCCTTTTTTCTGGACAAATATTGATTAAAAACTGTAATTTTGTTTGTGATATCCTTAAACAAATGAAATTACAAAACTTCAGAGACTTTATTGGTCTCCAGTAAATACAATTTTATGGATATAGACTGAAGCGGCGAGTGAAAAATTGTACGAAGACCGGGGATCGAACCCGAGTCTCCTGCTTAATAGGCAAGTGCGTTAGCCACTAAACCTTCTTGGCGCATCGGTTCCTACCACTGTACAGATTACCCGCCTCAGTCTACTTTAAACGCTCCCTTACACAGAACAGAATTGCCGAGGCTCTGCATGTTCTGGAAGAACATCTCAGCATCGAATGTCAATAGGGGGGCCTAGCCTGAAACCAAGGTGCAGGTACTTATACAAATGAAATGGCACAATTTCAGAGACTCTACTGTTCTCATGCATATATGATTTTATGAGTATAGACTGAAGCGGTGGCCTTCGTACAAATTTTCACTCGTTTTTTCAGTCTATATACGAACACATAACATCCTTAAACATCCCCGCATCACCTCATATATTTCCTGTGATTCTCCGTTTATGGCAGCCTGTAACCAGTCTTCAAAATGACGTCTTCAACTGAGTTGTGTACCAAGCAAATAAAAGGTAATGAATTTCTTTGGCGGAAAACTATGGTATAACAAATATTGAAAATCATTTGTAGGATGCCTACGGACACTTGGTAGCGGATAGAAGCACTGTAAATCAGTGGGCGAATCGTTTGTCGTCAACAGAACAAGGAGAAAGCAATATGTCTGATATCTTGCGCGCAGGCCTACCGCGCACAGCTCTAACGCCTGCAATATTGCAACGTGCGGATATTTTTATTCGAGTTGATAAATGAATAAAAGTCAATCAACTCAGTGGCCAACTTGACATCGCTCTTGGTACTGCTGATACAATTGGCCATCAGGTTGCCAATTCAAAGCCTTTGCCGACTGGGTTGCTCTAAGCCCAACAGACGAGCGTAGAGAGGAAAGAAGGACCATTTGTCCCGAACTGCTTCCTCCCCTTGACGGTGATGGTGACGATTTCACAGACGAAGAAATATGCATTCGTCTCTTTGAGCCTGAAACAAACCAGCAATGCATGGAGTGGTACCTCCAACGTCTCCTTCGAAGAAGGAGATCACAACAGTACTCTCAGATGGTAAAGTCATGGCTAAAGCCTTCTGGGACTCTGAAGGGGTTATACTGTGCGATGTACTCCCTCAGGGTCGAACGATCGACTTCTAAGTCTGCTGTCAGACTCTTACGAAACTGAAGAAACTATTAGAGCGTGCTTGTGGCCACAAGACTCATTCTCAACAATTACTTGAGGTCACCCACATGACTGCGCACCCCAGAGGAGATAATAAAACTTCGGTGGACTGTTTTTCCTCCGCCGCCCTGCAGGCCGGATCGCACACCTTGTCACTTCCGTCTGTTTGTCCCACTGAGAGGTGACTCCATGGGAAGCGCTACGACAATGATGGGAAAGTTACTGAGCAGCAAGGACTTGGATGAGACGCATACTAGCAGAATGGTACCGAAACAACATATAGGCTCCCACTTTAAGATGGCGTAAGGCCACAGAGCTGAACGAAGATTGCATAGAGAAACATGGTTTTATAGCCAAAGAATTAACTCATGAGTCAAACGATATTTCTCTAAAGAAAAACGAAATGGGTTGCATTACTTATTGAACGATCCTCGTAATTCATAATGAACAGTGTGAATCGGAATTCCATCAACAAAATTTCCAAGATGTCCGGTGATCATTTCTGAGTACTTTGCTATAAGAGAACCGCGGTTGTCGGTGGGTCGTTTTAGAGTAATTGTATTTCATGTGATTTCGATCCACATTTCTCTTTGCATGAGCCTGCACAATAGTGCAAATGTCTACGGATTGCACTGTGTGTTACAAAAAGGATCTTCCTTTCACTTACGGTACTTGTTAAAAGCTGTAATTCCCATTTTATTCTTGACCCTCAAGCTAACATTGAGTACCACTCGTTTCTGTCTAGAGTTTGCTTTTCTGGCAGTGTTACTTATAAGTTAACAGTTTTATATAGCAGTGTGGATAGATTTATCATTGAAGAGCTGCCAAACATACACCGCACGTATGCCTTCATCGAATGCAATGAAAGAGTGAGAGAGGTACGCAACGCTATTCTGTTACCGCAGCGACAGCAACACTTTCTTAACTAAACCGTGTGTAACGTTGTACGTTTTCGTGATTTCATATTACAGACTGTTTCAGTGCTATGACAGTATCTTCAGCAATTCGAGAAACTAACCGAACACATCGTAGTTACATAGTGGCTCTGTAATTAGCCACTGGAGACCAAGGCTCGATGATACCGAGATACTCATAAAGTCTTCCTGAGCACGCTCCGAAACTTTATCGTTGGAGTTCAGGCTCACTTTGTGGAACGACATTGCATCAGAATTATTAAGTTTATTGTTCAGGTTGTCATTTCATACGTATGGATTCGAAAATCGTGTAGTAAGTTCCGCATATGATCAAGCTGAGATCGTGAATAGTATCGCGTATGTTGGCTCCAGTCAAAAGTACTCGAATTTCAATGAACGTAATCTGAACGACTTACATAAACGATTATAATGCAAAGTGGGATTGTAGTTTTCACTATGGAAGTAAAACAAGATTTAACTCAGTGCACAAATTCTGTTAAATCGTGTTCAGAAAAAAAATTTCAGAAGAAGTAATTTACCGGTACTATTTTTGTTTTTACGAAACTCATGAACTTACTTTTTTATGATAATGTTCGAATTTACAGAATATTAAATTTATCAATAGATTATTCAACATCATCGATCTCATGCACAAGCGAGATTTTTCGAAGAAAACATATAACCTGTACGCTGTTACGAATCTATCGAATGAAAATTTGGGCGTGCCTTACCAGCGTTGACCAGCAACCCTGATGCAGACGATGTGCTGCTGGTTACGAAGATCAATATATCTTGCAGAAATCTTGTCTTTGGTAATGAACTTGTTGAATATTTAGAGCAATGTAAATGATTATATCACAGAGTAACAGTTCCTCTGTTGGCTTTAGAGTGTCATGTGACGCTCGTGGTCAGTAAATACTATCGTGCAAAGGTGATGAGTGTTACCACTACTTGAAGGTACGAAACGGCTGTTACTACTCACGTTACAGGGTTCGAACTCTGGAAAATGACCAGTCTATGTGAATATGATTTATCGAATCGTGAAACTGCAACCCTTGGCAAATGCAATGCTGTTACTGTTGTTGTGACTTCACGAAACTGGAAGACAGCCGAGAAATATGCGAGCACAAGAACACCTACCCTGACGTGGCTATCATCTTGGTGATCAGCTGAAATACAGTACTGATGACCAAAATACAGTAAACGTGCTGGAAGCAAATAGCAATACAGACAGGCAACGAATAGATGGAATAGGAAATTGCAGTATTAAGACAGAGACGAGAAATTACTTAAGGAAGTGGGCAGTGAATAACGAACTCTAGTAAGACGACAATGGCTGAAGTGCTGGAGGCGATGTATGTGGAAAACTGTAAATGAGTGATGAAGCTAGCTGGCGGCGTAATATGAGTGGTCGTGACGCAAATGCGTCCGTCTTGGTGGCCATTCATGAGAAAGTATAGTCAGTAATGGGGAGCACATGGTACAGGCAATCATCGTGGCGGTTAACGTCTCGCACTGTGACGTAGAGGCTAGGAAAAATAAAACTGGCCCAGAAAACAGTTCATGAATCTTAAGACGGGCAACCCAACTGACATGCTCTGCCCCATTTGCAGAAGATGTAAGTTGTGTTGCCTACCTCAAGTTGCATTAACACGTTCTGGCCCAGTTTAACTTTGCCCTCCTTCTATGTTGCATCTGTGAACTGAAACTTACTACTCCATGTCGCAAACCTGTCAGTAGTTCAAGAAACATCATGGCAACAGAGAAGTCACTTCACCGCAACAGATGTAACGGACTACAGACATCCATCTCCACTGTTTCCGACATTCTCAGATTTATGGCCACAGCAAGTTCGCTACAACTTCAAGCTTTTACTTATTCTCACAAACGTCTTCAACAGTAATAACTGAATGTCTAGCTTGGTCCTGTGGTGACCTTATACAGCCCATGTATGGCTACTGATTGGTCGGTGTACTTCGAAGTTATACTTGCATATTATGACAGACGATTCGCATTTGTTGTGTACTTGAAAGCTTTACGTAGTTTGGTAAATAAAATAGATAAGTTTATTTTCGTGTAAAGAGCGTATTTTTGAAAGATCAAACTTACTTCCATGCGTGGAAACATATTGCATAATTGTCTTTGGCTCTGTAGCACTTACATTTCACATATGGTACATTACAAAGTTGGAATTCCGTTACACAAAAAACGCATAATTTTTAGAATACCTTGTAGCACTACAGTGCCAGAAAATGCAACGTCGGTGATTAAGCAAGCTCTTAGAGGTATGTCCACAACCAAAAGCAATACAAATAAAGTTATATTAGGCAGCCAGAAACGTTATTTACATGTTCTTCATGCATTATCTTTTGCTCCCCGAAAGTAGTTTCTGGCACGGTCGTTTTTGTGCGTAGTTTCAGATTGTCAGCTGCTTGCTTCCATGTTATTTTAGCCACCTATATTCTATAAAGCAATAATGTAGATTGTTCAGACTTGAAAAAAGCGTTATGGTATTTTATGATTAGGCACCACGTGCAAGTTACACATTAATTGCAATCTTCCAGTAGCTGACACTCATAGAACAGTAATACAGACGGCCTCTTTGTATTTATCACCTACGACTGATTGCCTGCTTCAACATATTATTTTAGCCAGTACATGTTTTGCACAGTTATATAACAATAATAACAACAGTAATAGTAATAATAATACAAACAATTTAGACAAAGAAATACTTAAGTGCAACATAATTTGAGAGTCCACAGCCATGCTTTAGGTGTAAAATGTAAGTTACAGATTAAGTGCACTCTTCTATTAGTTGACACATTATTTTAGCTAACATGTGTTTTATCAGACAATAATACACACATTTTACACGTGTTAATACTATTGACGTAACTATTGTGTTTGTGTTCTCACTTATTTTCGGTAAACAATCATGTATATTATTTCTCAACGGCTGTTGTCATCGGTACGCCATACCTCTCGTGTTACGTATATCAATGATACAACATTTTCAAGATTTTGCTCATCACTAGTCAAGAAAAATGCGCAAATAGTATAAAGCTAATATTTTCTCTAAAAACGCTTTATTTGGAAGACATTGTGACTTTTCCCCATCACCTGCATGTTCTGTTTTCCTGCCAGTTTGCCAGAGTTTTGGACAATATTTCAGAATACACTTTTGGAATATATTCAGAGACAGCACACGCCACCTGAAACCTTCAACCTTACACTACTAGAATTGGAGAATGTTTTTAAATCTCACGGAAAATCTTGACAGCAATTCAACGTGGCAAGCCCTCTTATGATCATCGTACAACAAACTACAGATGTCTACAAAATAGAAGATGAGCGACGAATGGCCCACCCGTGTGCCCATGCGATTCTAGGCGCTTCAGTCTGGAACCGCGCGACCGCTACGGTCGCAGGTTCGAATCCTGCCTCTGGCATGGTTGTGTGTGATGTCCTTAGGTTAGTTAGGTTTAAGTAGTTCTAAGTCTAGGGCACTGATGACCTCAGATGTTAAGTCCCATGGTGCTCGGGGCCATTTGAACCTTTTTTTTTTTTTTTTTTTTTTTTTGATAGCTTTCGAGAAGATAAACGAAGAACAGAAGGCAATAGCTGAGAAAGTCTTAACATTCAATAAGAAACAAGATTCCCAGTTCTTACTTCACTGACGTATCGGGAGGCTCCGGTAAAACATTTGTTTACAAACCTTTTTGTTGCATTTTACGAGATGAAAACAAGATTGTTTTAATAGTTGCATGAGACAAGCACTGCTGCTAATCTTACACCAGGGGACGCACATCATATTCGATTCTCAAACTGTCTGTACTCCTCTTGACCAAATCAGTCTAATCGATTCGCACTCATACCAAGGACGCACATCTTCCCCGTGACTCTGACGTCTTCATTTGGGACGCGATACTAGTGGTTCACAAAGATGCACTGATCTTTCCCGATCGCCTTTTAAGGAACACCGTGAATAATAATCTTATTGGGGAAAAATAATTCTGTTGGTGGAGATTTCTTCAAGTATTATCCGCCGTTAGACATACCGACAGAACAGCCATTTTCGAAACTACAGTGAAACGGTCACCCTTACGGTCTCATGATAAAATTCTTATGTTCACTCAAAATATGAGGACAAATGGTGTGATCACGTTTTCACTGAGTGGTTGCTTAATCTGGGTAATGGTGATTTAGAAAATGAAATAAATTACTTCAACAGAGCGATCAAAATTTCTAAACATTTTTATTACTATAGTTTTATTACCATATTCAGTGCCATAGAAGTCAATGAATTCTATTCAGCGATGATTCTGTGCCCATAAAATGATGATTGTACGTAGAACAATTGATGAATATGCCGTTTCCAGTTTGTTACCTAACGAGGCATAGTTTTACTTCAATTCTGATTCTGTACAACTTGAAGAAATAAACAACCTTCAGTTGTACCCCATAGAATTCTTAAACTCTTTGAATACGAACGGTATACCGTCTCATAAATTGGTTTTCAAGAAAAAGGCTATTATTATGTTAATTAGAAATCTTAACGCTGCTCAGGGATTCGCCAATAGTTCCAGATTAGTACTATTTGACTTACGCGAGTGCATCATCAGTGTTAAATTCACTGACTCTGATAAAACTGTGCTCATATGCCACAATACCTTCTGATCCAACCACGCCCCTCCAAATGACATGAAAACAATCCCAACGAAAAGTAGCCTTTGCTATATCCATTGAAAAGCAAAAGGACAGATGCTTCAGAGAGCGGGATTGTATTTACCACAAGGTATTTTCCACACAGGGAGTTATACTTTTCACAAGACAAATTCAGTGATATTTACGTTTCTGCCAAAGACGCATACAGCTTGAAAGTAAACGATGATCACGTTATAACTTCTAACATTGATTTCAAAGAACCTTTGTAAAATGAAGAATTTTTTTAAAAAGTAAATTAATCTGAAAAAGAAAATATCTGTTGTTATGTACTTTACAATTAACCAATTGTATATAATCATATCGATTTCTACAATGACACTTAATATTTGTTACTGCTATTAAAATATAATGCCTTTTATTAAATAAGCACTTGCATTTACTTATTTCCCCAGTACTATATTACCTGTTGGTGGCTGACCAGGATAGAATGTGAATTTCCTTGAGTTAACCAGTACAGATGCGGAAATACTGTAAATTACACCCTTCACATATTTCTGACTTCGATGTTGGATTTGGAAACTACATTTCGACATTTGACAAGCATCACGTGTTTTATACATTTATCGAACACTAGTACAGACATTTCAAATATCGAAGTATTTAAATTGAGGCGTGCACTGAGTCTTACGCCAAGTGTGGTACAACAACAGTCGTCTGCACGTTGAAAAGTACAGCATAGCCTATAAGTTTCATCAGCATCAGTGTTATGTGTATTCTTAAAAATACTACAGACATTTTAGAATTTTAATATTTAAATTTAGGGTCCATTACGGATTGCAAAAATCCAGATGCAACGATCGAACTACGCTTGTTGGCAAGTGCAGCTTACCGTGTAAGATAGATCATTAGCGCTAAATTACAACAGAATTGTCTATTTTTTTACATGTTTTTATATAGTGACACCCCAGAACATTACGACCACTTCATAACGCGACGTTGGATGCTGCCTGGTGGCTTTGCGAGCACGTGACGCGATAACTAATGTACACTGCTGGCCACTGTAAATGCAACACCCTGAAGGAAGCATCCGAATCAAGTGAAATTTACACCATGAGTTTGCAGCGATGAGATATGCAACCGATTAGAATTTCAGCGCAGACGCACATCACGCGCGCCTGTGGCGCCACCTCATAGCGCCATTTAAGGCTTGGCGATTTCGTCGAGTGTACGTTCGGCACGTGTGTTTACCTTGTGGTTGTTTCACAAGACGATCAGTTATGCCCCTTACACAACAGCGAACATCTTTTGATCAAGTATCCGAGTTCGACAGAGGAAGGATAGTGGCTTACCGAGACTGTTGATTATCATACAGAGAAATCGCTAGTCGTGTTGGACGAAACCAAACAACTGTAATGCGGATATGTGACCGTTGGATGCAGGAGGGTACGACGGACCGACGTGGTCGATCGCATTCACCTCGGTGCACCACTGCACGTGCTGATAGGCAAATTGTGTGCATGGTAGTGACGGATCGCTCAGTGACATCCCGAACCTTAGCACAGCACATTGCGTCTGTAACGCATCATCCAGTGTCTGCGCGTACCATTCGACGCCGTTTACAGCAGAGTGGTCTGTCCGCAAGACGTCCATTGCTTCGTCTACCATTGACGCAGAACCACAGACGTCTCCGTCGCCAATGGTGTGATGACAGACGGATGTGGACGGCAGAATGGAATGACGTTGTCTTTACTGACGAGGCACGCTTCTGTCTGCAGCACCACGATGGTCGGATTCGAGTGTGGAGACATCGTGGAGAGAGGATGCTGGACAGCTGCATTATGCACCGCCACGCTGGTCTTGCACCGGGTATTATGGTATGGGGCGGTATTGGATATTACTCTCGCACGCCTCTAGTACGCATTGCCGGTACTTTAAATAGCCGGCGCTACATATCCGAGGTGCTGGAGCCAGTTGTCCTTCCTTACCTTCAGGGCTCGGCCACAGCCATATTTCAACAGGATAATGCGCGACCACACGTGGCACGCATTGTCCAAAGGTTCTTCGTCAATAACCAGATTGAACTGCTTCCCTGGCCGGCTCGCTCTCCGGATCTTTCGCCGATAGAAAACATGTGTCCATGGTTGCTCAACGAGTGACCCAGATTACATCCCCAGCTGCCACACCAGCTGATCTTTGGCAACGTGTGGAAGCTGCTTGGGCTGCTGTACCCCAGGAACACATCCAACGTCTCTTTGACTCAATGCCGAGACGTGTGGCAGCGGTGATCTCCAACAATGGCGGCTACTCTGGCTACTGATTCTGGCAGGAACCACACGTCACAGACGTCTGTAAACGTAATCATTTGATACTTGGTCAACATGTTATCTACAAAATAAATCTTGTTGTGCTACCTCTTGTCTTCCTTGGTGTGCATTTACGGTGGCCAGCAGTGTATGTAAGCGGAGAAGATTCGGAAGGGAGATCACCCTAGCGAAGATATGGGCTGCAAGTGGGAACGTCCATTGAGATAAGCGACTTTGGCAAAGGGCAGATTATTATCACTATAGTCTGTGAACGAGTAACTCTAAAACGGTAAAGTTGGTCCAATGTTCACGTACTGCTCTCCTGAGCATCTACGGAAAGAGGTAGAAGGGACAGTGAAACTAGCCCTAGGCGCTAAATGGTTGAGCGTCCACGACTCTTCACAGAACGTAGGATTCGGGGGCTTTTCTGATCTGCAAATTAGAATAGACGGTGAGCATAAAGTTAGTACACGCACAAGTGTTTCGGAGCACACCCTTCATTGTACACTGTTGAACATGAAGTTCCGCAGCAGACCACCCCTACGTGTGCAAATGTTGCCAGAACGACATCGTCAGTTACGATGGCAGTGGGCACGAGACCATCGGAATTATTCGACCACCGATCAATGGAAAGTTATCAACTGTTCGAATGAATCACATTTTTGCTACACTCGTGCTCATAAGGATAATTGCAGAATGTGGTGCCACAAAACGTGGCAATACACAAAACTGGCGCTAATAGCATAGGCACATAGGGAACACACACGACACAGGTCTGTAAGTCCACGGTATTAGGGATAAGTTGAGAAAACCGTCCCGAAACACATGTGCTACAAAACGCCACTGTTTCCTGCGCATGTACTCCGGCATCAATATGGGATATGATCACCATGCACACACACGTATACAGGTGGTCGAGTAGCTGCTGGGGTATAGCCTCCCTTTCTTGCACCAGTACCTCTCGGAGTTCCTGAAGTGTCGTAAGGGTTTGAAGACGTGCAGGGATTCGTCGACCGAAAGCATCCCAGACGTGCTCGATGGGGTTTACATCTGGAGAACAGGCAGGCGACTCCATTCGCCTCATATCTTCTATTTGAAGGTACTCCTCCACGATGGCAGCTCGGTGGGGCCGTGCGTTATCGTGAATCACGAGGAAGGTGGGACCCACTGCACCCCTTAAAAGGCGGACGTACTGGTGCAAAATGACGTTCCACCTGACCTGTTACAGTTCCTCTGCCAAAGATATGCAGGTGTGTACGTGCACCAACCATAATCCCAACCCACACCATCAAGCCACGACCTCCATACAGGTCCCTTTCAAGGACATTAAGGGGTTGTTATCTGGTTCCTGGTTCACGCCAGGTGAAAACCCAGCAAGAATCACTGTTCAGACATTACCTGGACTCGTCCGTGAACATAACCTGGGACCACTGTTCCAATGACCACGCACTGTGTTCTTGACACCAGGCTTTACGGGCTCTCCAGTGCTCAGGGATCAGTGGAACGCACCTTGCAGGTCTCCTGGAGAATAAACCACGTCTGTTGACTGTGGGTCTGCGTTAAGGTCCCGAGCAAGGCTACCTGCAGTACTCCGTGGCCGTCTGCAGGCACTGATAGTGAGATATCGGTCTTCTTGTGGTGTTGTACGCTGTAGACGTCCCGTACTGTAGCGCTGGACACATTTCCTGTCTGCTGGAACGGTTTCCATAAACTTGAGATCACACTTTGTGGTACACGGAGGGCCTGTGCTATGACCTGCTGTATTTGACCAGCATCCAGTCGCCCTAGTATTCTACCCCTTATAAAGTCATCAATATGTGTTCTTTGAGCCATTTTCAACATAAAGTCACCATTAGCACGCCTGAAAACGTCTGCACGCTTTCTCGCTGCACCGTATTCTGACATGCACCAACACACCTCTGCGTATGTGGACTGCTGCCAGCACCACCGTGCGACGACCGCAGGTCAAATGCACCGTATGGTCATACCCCGAGATGATTTAAACCCTCAAACCGCCCACCAGAGCGTTGTTTCACCGTGTATCAGCATTATCCTTAATTTATAAGTGTGAGTGTACACTAGATCGCTTGTCATCAGGACCAGTGATAGTTATCGAAGACACACTGTCATCTGCGAACCATCTACATCCCTTCGGCAATATCTTCCAGCAGCATTATTGTCCGTGTCCCGAGCCCGAACCGTGCAACAGAGGTTTGAGGAGAATAATAGTGAACTCGCGTTGATATTTCGGGGATTAAATTCGCCTGATATAAATCCTACGGAACCCATCTGGAACGCTATCGGACGTCATCAATGCGCACTCAAATCAGCGGCCCGTTATTTACACAAATTGCATGACCTGTGAGTAGACATTTAATGCCACATACTTCCACAAGTATATAGAGGGTCTATACAAGGGCGATGCACTTGAGGACAATATTATGGAAATGGAAGAGGATGTAGATGAAGATGAAATGGGAGATACGATACTGCGTGAAGAGTTTGACAGAGCACTGAAAGACCTGAGTCGAAACAAGGCCCCCAGAGTAGACAACATTCCATTGGAACTACTGACAGCCTTGGGAGAGCCAGTCCTGACAAAACTCTACCATCTGGTGAGCAAGATGTATGAAACAGGCGAAATACCCTCAGACTTCAAGAAGAATATAATAATTCCAATCCCAAAGAAAGCAGGTGTTGACAGATGTGAAAATGACCGAACAATCAGTTTAATAAGCCACAGCTGCAAAATACTAACACGAATTCTTTACAGACGAATGGAAAAACTAGTAGAAGCCGACCTCGGGGAAGATCAGTCTGGATTCCGTAGAAATACTGGAACACATGAGGCAATACTGACCCTAGACTTATCTTAGAAGAAAGATTAAGGAAAGGCAAACCTACGTTTCTAGGATTTGTAGACTTAGAGAAAGCTTTTGACAATGTTGACTGGAATACTCTCTTTCAAATTCTGAAGGTGGCAGGGGTATAATACAGGGAGCGAAAGGCTATTTACAATTTGTACAGAAACCAGATGGCAGTTATAAGAGTCGAGGGACATGAAAGGGAAGCAGTGGTTGGGAAGGGAGTAAGACAGGGTTGTAGCCTCTCCTCGATGTTGTTCAATCTGTATATTGAGCAAGCAGTAAAGGAAACAAAAGAAAAATTCGGAGTAGGTATTAAAATCCATGGAGAAGAAATAAAAACTCTGAGGTTCGCTGATGACATTGTAATTCTGTCAGAGACAGCAAAGGACTTGGAAGAGCAGTTGAACGGAATGGATGGTGTCTTGAAGGGAGGATATAAGATGAATATTAACAAAAACAAAGCAAGGATAATGGAATGTAGTCGAATTAAGTCGGGTGATGTTGAGGGTATTAGATTAGGAAATGAGACACTTAAAGTAGTAAAGGAGTTCTGCTATTTGGGGAGCAAAATAACCGATGATGCTCGAAGTAGAGAGGATATTAAATGTAGACTGGCAATGGCAAGGAAAGCGTTTCTGAAGAAGAGAAATTTGTTAACATCGAGTATAGATTTAAGTGTGAGGAAGTCATTTCTGAAAGTATTTGTATGGAGTGTAGCCATGTATGGAAGTTAAACATGGACGGTAAATAGTTTGGACAAGAAGAGAATAGAAGCTTTCGAAATGTGGTGCTACAGAAGAATGCTGAAGATTAGATGGGTAGATCACATAACTAATGAGGAAGTATTGAATAGGATTGGGGAGAAGAGAAGTTTGTGGCACAACTTGACCAGAAGAAGGGATCGGTTGGTAGGACATGTTCTGAGGCATCAAGGGATCATCAGTTTAGTTTTGGAGGGCAGCGTGGAGGGTAAAAATCGTAGGGGGAGACCAAGAGATGAATACACTAAGCAGATTCAGAAGGATGTAGGTTGCAGTAGGTACTGGGAGATGAAGAAGCTTGCACAGGATAGAGTAGCATGGAGAGCTGCTTCAAACCAGTCTCAGGACTGAAGACAACAACAACAACAACAACTTCCACAAACCGACCACCAAGTTGTCGGATTAGAATCAACTATCTATTTCGTTCCAAAGACGGACAGACAAGCTATTAAGATGGTGGTCATAATGTTTTGACTCATCAGTGTACATTATGGAACGATTTTCAACAAGGCACAAAATGAAAATCGTTCGAATACTTTTGACCATGCCCCCACTTGGGGCTACATTGTGGTTAGAAGTTTCGTTTTAATGCCCAGTGAAATACTGACCTGTGATTAGGTGTGTCATTTTAATGGATAGTGAAGATACTAGGCTGTAATTTGAAGATGTAAATATGTGTTCATTGGATTAGAAGCTCCATAATTACCTCATTTCTGTGCCTTCTTTTAGGGCATTATATGGGGATCTAGCTTGTGACAACATGGTTACCGTATTGATCAACAAATGTGACATCGTAAATGTAAAGGAAGAGTGCTGGGTTGCCTATAGCCATAATACTGACATCAATGGCGTCCTTGCTAGTAATGTTGAGAACATATCCCATAGGTCTGAAGACGTGAGGAAGAGCATCCGTTTAAGAGATCCAAAGAGGAAAAAGAGAAAGTTTGTGTAGTAACTGGAAGGATACTGGGCAGTAGAGATGCAATATAGAGATGGGTAAACAATGAATGACAACATTGTTCGTTGTAGGATCACATATCATGGTAATCAACGCTGCAAACATATTGTCTGGGCAATTTTACCACACGAAGACCTGAAATTTGCAGACACATGTGAAATTTTGTTGCATCTTGTAGATGTTCACAGGCATACATCACTACGAGTCCTCCAACGTGGTATGGTGAGGATAGTTATCTGTGACAGTGGCAGGAATTTCGAATGCTTACCACTGCGAGAACATGATGTAGTCAGCGCGTCCAGTGGCTGTGTAGATCTCGTACAAATAGAGCTGTGAGACATAAGGCGAAATGTGCTTTCTCTGAGTCGATTCAGGCACCGGCCTGTGATGGTCATGGAGATCTGCGGAAGCTTCATTTTATCCACGAAGCCGTCGCTACATGAGGATGTGATTTGGAGCGTACTGGCAGTGCAGGGAGCGCTGCGAGCAGAGGGAGTGGAGATGGAGATTCCTGGCTCTGTGCCAGATCTACACTGACGAAAAGCATCTGTATACACCCATGTAATGTAGAGTTGACCACTAGACCTCACGAGAAGCGGACCCGACAGTTTAAAATGAGACGCGGAGTACTGTGCTTTCGGTAGAGGAGCAGTAACAAGAGAATGTGTCGGTCAAGAGAAGTCAGCGACTTCAAATGTGGGAAAGTCATGGATATCACGTGGGAAACAATTCCATTAGGGATATTTAAATCCTTCTGAAGCTGCTCAAGTCGACTGTTGGTCATGTGACTGCGAAATGGAAACACGATGACTGTATCACCATGACAGCGTATACTATCATAAAGCAATATATGTGCGTGATAGTGGCCTGTGGACAATAACATTTCTGAAATGAGTCCTGATCTGAACCAAATGGATAAGCTTTGAAATGAATTAGAACTTGGACTTCTCTTCAGACCCCAGCGTCCAACGTCAGTAACCCCCCCTCCCCCCCCCCCCCCCCCCCCCCTGGTTTCGGCTCTCGGGGAAGAATGGACCATCACAGATATTCAGACACCTCACAGAAATTGTCCCAAGTAGAGGTAAAGCCACCATAAAGGCGAAGTTCAACTACACTATGTCCGGATACTTTTGAAGAGATAGTATACATATCCTTGTTTGACCAACTCACAGTCCAGTGCAACAGCAAAACATGCTGTTGGCCGTGTCACCCGTCCTGGGGCTGAGACTGAGTGAGATGTGCAGTAACATCTGTATATCTTTGCTTTCTCTTCGTGTGTGGAAGGCATTGTTGCAGAAACGATAAAATGTGGTGTAATAATACTAGAAACTAAATGGTAAACAATTTTTCTAGGGTCATAAACATAAATAAATGAACATACACGATTTGACTCTATTAATACAGAGTAAGCATATAATTTATTCCTTCTTAGTACGAATATATGCTCCAAAATATACCATACGAAACGTAGTTGTAGCTTGCTAACTTATTAACTTGGGGTGGGTGTATAGTATCCTTATTTTCAGGAGCAGAATACATGTAAAATATCCAAGTAGCGGTAAGAACAGATGTAGCACTACCAGTTGTGGTTCCTTGGCAGCGGGTCAAAATTCAGTGCCAGAGAATAAATAAAAACAACCTGCGTACAAAATAAATCATGTTGTTGTCGTGATCTTCAGTCCAAAGACTGTTTGATGCAGCTATCTACGCTACTCTATCCTCTGCAAGTCTCTTCATCTCCAAATAACTACCACAAATTACATCCATTCGAACCTGCAGACTGTATTCATACCTTGGTCTTAAGTCACAAGTCCATTCAGTACCATACTGACAATTCTTTGATGCCTCAGAACGTGTCCTCAGTAACTTCTGTTCTCGTCTGAATTGCCTATCGTCCGTGTGTCACTACTGTAGAAGGCTACGTGTCAGACGAATACCTTCAGAAAAAGCTTCCAACATTTAAATTTATATTTGCGTTAACAAGTTCCCCTCTTTCCGAAATACCTTCCTTGCTCCAACCAGTAAGCAATTTTATAACTTCTGTACGTCAGCCATCATTAGTTGTTTTACTGCCCAAATAATGAAACTGATGGAGATTACTTTTATTGTCTCATTTCCTACTCTAATCGCCTCACCATCACATGATGTAATTCGACTACATTCCATTCCCCTTTTTTTTTATTTTTGTTGATGCTCATCTTGTAACCTCTTTTCAAGACAGTATCCATTCCGCTGAACCTTATTTACAAGACCTTTGCTGTTTCCGACAGAATTGCAATGCCATTAGCAAACCCTAAAGTTATTATTTCTTCCCCCTAACCTTTAATTCCTTTCTCAAATTTCTCCTTCGCAGCCTTTACTGTTTGCTTTACGTGAAGATTGAATGTATAGATTCAATAACATTCGGAATGGTCTACAAACCTGTCTATCTTCCCTCTCAGTTATGCTTTCCTTTCACGTCATTCAACTATTATAAATGCCGTCTAGTTTCTGTAAATGCTGTGTACAACCCTTTGTGTTGTACCGGACGAAAATACACTCATCGGTGCAACGGTGGGACCATTTGTTTTGTTCCGAAAGGTGACTGAGCAGATACTATAAAACATAAAATATTAGTTCATTTTTTATATTATGGATAACAAGAATTATTTAACTTTGTACGATCCATTTCGACAGACCTGTCGTGTGTATTTATAGCTGCCTCTGAACATTAAGATGTCACTTGATACAGGCAGAATACAAGCGTCTCACTCAGAGTACGTTTAACGAAAAGTTTCACGTAGCGTTTCGGCCAATACGTTACTCACACAGCTGGCCTACCAGAAGACGATGCTGTCGTCTTAGTCGATGATTGCTGATCGAGGCAGAGCGGTCCTCTGCTCGGGCGTGAGTGGAAGATCAGTTCCGGCGGCTTACGTTTCTGGACACGGAGAAGCCGGTGTCTCCCGTTCGTCGATGCGGCTTGCAGCGACTACGTTTCCTTGTGGTTGCATTGCGAGGTATCAGCCTTCCTTTGACAGCTCTGTCTTTTGTCCATACCATATTTCCCTCCCAGTGTTATTTCCCTGATACCCTCTTAATTACAAAGAGTGTCTTCTAGTCAACACTGGCGAAACCATTCTCTAAGTGGACAAATGCTATAAACGAATGTGTCCCAAATTGGTAAGAAATTACCACAGGCATCTCAGAGTACCCCGTACCATTCCCATCCCCTACACCAAATGGTAGAAGGGGTGCCTCACACCCACATTATCATTTTCTTAATACTGTAATAATACAGGGTTATTACAAATGATTGAAGCGATTTCACAGCTCTACAATAACTTTATTATTTGAGATATTTTCACAATGCTTTGCACACACATACAAAAACTCAAAAAGTTTTTTTAGGCATTCACAAATGTTCGATATGTGCCCCTTTAGTGATTCGGCAGACATCAAGCCGATAATCAAGTTCCTCCCACACTCGGCGCAGCATGTCCCCATCAATGGGTTCGAAAGCATCGTTGATGCGAGCTCGCAGTTCTGGCACGTTTCTTGGTGGAGGAGGTTTAAACACTGAATCTTTCACATAACCACACAGAAAGAAATCGCATGGGGTTACGTCGGGAGAGCGTGGAGGCCATGACATGAATTGCTGATCATGATCTCCACCACGACCAATCCATCGGTTTTCCAATCTCCTGTTTAAGAAATGCCGAACATCATGATGGAAGTGCGGTGGAGCACCATCCTGTTGAAAGATGAAGTCGGCGCTGTCGGTCTCCAGTTGTGGCATGAGCCAATTTTCCAGCATGTCCAGATACACGTGTCCTGTAACGTTTTTTTCGCAGAAGAAAAGGGGGCCGTAAACTTTAAACCGCGAGATTGCACAAAACACGTTAACTTTTGGTGAATTGCGAATTTGCTGCACGAATGCGTGAGGATTCTCTACCGCCCAGATTCACACATTGTGTCTGTTCACTTCACCATTAAGAAAAAATGTTGCTTCATCACTGAAAACAAGTTTCGTACTGAACGCATCCTTTTCCATGAACTGTTGCAACCGCGCCGAAAATTCAAAGCGTTTGACTTTGTCATCGGGTGTCAGGGCTTGTACTGTAGCAATTGTAAACGGTAAGGCTTCTGCTTCAGCCTTTTCCGTAAGATTTTCCAGACCGTCGGCTGTGGTACGTTTAGCTCCCTGCTTGCTTTATTCGTCAACTTCCGCGGGCTACGCGTGAAACTTGCCCGCACGCGTTCAAACGTTTCTTCGCTCACTGCAGGCCGACCCGTTGATTTCCCCTTACAGAGGCATCCAGAAGCTTTAAACTGCGCATACCATCGCCGAATGGAGTTAGCAGTTGGTGGATCTTTGTTGAATTTCGTCCTGAAGTGCCGTTGCACTGTTATGTCTGACTGATGTGAGTGCATTTCAAGCACGACATACGCTTTCTCGGCTCCTGTCGCCATTTTGTCTCACTGTGCTCTCGAGCGCTCAGGCGGCAGAAACCTGAAGTGCGGCTTCAGCCAAACAAAACTTTATGAGTTTTTCTACGTATCTGTAGTGTGTCGTGACCATATGTCAATGAATGGAGCTACAGTGAATTTATGAAATCGCTTCAATCATTTGTAATAGCCCTGCAATTACCTGTGTCAAACTTGACTGTAACTTTTTACTATCAAAAACAGTCTCGATCACAATTTATTTATTACGGTGACCAGCTTCGACCACTGCTGTGGTCATCTTCAGACCAATGAGTAAGAACCTCCTTCTGCTGGAAAATCACTTGTGGTCATCTTCAGACCAATGAGTAAGAACCTCCTTCTGCTGGAGAATCACTTGTGGTCATCTTCAGACCAATGAGTAAGAACCTCCTTCTGCTGGAGAATCACTTGTGGTCATCTTCAGACCAATGAGTAATAACTTCCTTCTGCTGGAGAATCACTAGTAGTGATTCTCCAGCAGAAGACGGTTCTTACTCATTGGTCTGAAGATGACCACAATAGTGGTCGAAACCGGTCACCGTAATAAATAATAAATTGATCACAATCAAGACTGTTTTTGGTAGTAAATATCTATAACACATTGATCACTGTTCACTCCCATAATGTATTCAAAAGTAATTGACTGAAACTGCTGCAGGCGCCCACAGCTTTGTTGGAGAAACAAACCAGCATACGAAATTTTATAAGCGCAGAGGTCGGTTTACTCACGAGAAGATGAGGTGCAGCGCCTCCCTGAGCAGGTGGGAGCCGGGTGTGGGCGCCTGCCGCTCTGCGGCCTCGCACAGTGCACGCCGCACGCACGCCGTCCCGTCCAGTCCCAGGCTGCAACACACGCGTCCCGTTACTCCCAACAGCGTCACTCTTGCGATTTGGCAGTGCTAAAGTACCGCGCAGCAGCGTACGACATATAATCCTAGCTGCATGTTTAATGCGGAGCTTGATGCGTATCTGTCCCACAGACACTGTATTCGGGGATCGTACTTGTCCCGACAGTTAAGCCGGATTCCCACGGGGCGTGACACGCTAGCGTGAGACATTCTGTCGTGGAACGACAGAGACGTCAGTTTGACTGCGACGTCACGGGCAGGCGTATGGGCTCACGCTTCACGTCAAACGTGTTTGATTTTCAGTCGTAAGTCTGGCTCGTCTGTGGCTGTCTCAGATTACAATATCTAGTGCTACGAACAATAAGATGGCAACTAGTGCCATTAAAGGTCGTGTGATCAAGTTGCAAGACAGTGAAACTTTAGAATTTCTGGAACTTTACGCTACTGAGCAGCTCTTGTATGATGTAAGCAGAGAAGAAGACAGAGGCCGACATCCAAGAATGGCTGCTGCCAAAAAAGAATTAGTGATGCGCTCCAAATTCCAGGATTCCGACCGAAAGAAGTAATTGCGAAGTTTAAAAATTTGAGGAGTTCGTATTGTCAGGAACTGAAGAAAATTATTATGCTGATCAGCCATTTTCGTATTATTGTTTCTTTCTAATCCTTAAATACTTAGACCTAGAATTCTCGTACATTACTATGTTGAAAATTCAAATAAAATAATAAACGAAAAAGTTGTATACTATATGTTATTGAAATTAGCTGTAAGTATTCCATAAGTGCCTTGTGGACCGTTTCGCAGGTTTCAGATATAATTTTACTAATTATGTTCTTTGGAACACGAAATAAATATTCCAGACTTTTAAAAGATTCCCCTGTGGCTAAATAGCGTAAAGTTACTAGAAGTTTAATGTTTGCTTTTACTGCTTGTCTCATGTTAGTACCTAATTTTGAAATCAGAGGTGAAACGCATTCCAAAAGGAAGTCAAACTGCGCCTGAGACATTCGTAATACGTTTTTGAAATCTTCAGGGTAATGGTTCCTTAGTTCCATGTCTACCAAATTATGTGCCGTCGATGTTCTTTAAAGTATCCAGTTCCTGACCCACCATTGTCTTTTCTTCCGTTTTTCTTGAGGTTCCACCAACCGATTCATTCTCTGTGCCAAAACAGTAGCAAAAGCCGAACTCACCACTGCACAACTCTCGATAAGGAGCTGGCTCATGTCCGGCTTCGCGCGATCAACTGAATCACGCTTTCGTTGACACTCCACTCCGTGTGAACTGATGGTTTTACTCCTGTCATGGCACGAAATCAAGCACGAAAGCGTGGCACACATTCGTTCTCACGCCCCGTGGGAACCTAACTTAAATAGTGTTAAGTGATCTACAGAAAAAAATACACGGTTGAGCCACATCAATGTTTGACATCAAAGTGAAATAACGACTCACAGGCGACAGGTGGCAGCACTAGCACTGGAATCTGTCGTGGGGACGCGACAAACAGTCGTTATCGTAATGCAGAAACATATCGACTTATCTGATATCCAAAAGGGACGGGGAAAACAGTGCAGTCGTTGTCGTACTGAGGAAGCAGAGGGATTTATCTGACATCCAAAAGGGGACAATCATCGGCTTTCGGACCAAGGGAGGACGCATTTCTGAAACGGATAAGTTTGTATACTGTTCATGCGCAAAGTACACCATATATGCCAAAATGATGCTTTCCGAAACCGGCGCCGACGCAACTGTGTTACACCATAGACCACATAATAACATGGGTGAACGACGTCTAAAAAATGGTTCAAACGGCTCTGAGCACTATGGGACTTAATATCTGAGCTCATCAGTCCCCTAGAACTTAGAACTACTTAAACCTAAGTAACCTAAGGACATCACACACACCCATGCCCGAGGCAGAATTCGAACCAGCGACTGTGGCAGCAGCGCAGTTCCGGACTGATGCGCCTAGAACCGCTCGACACAGCGGCCGGCGGTGGACGACGTCTGCGGTGACATGTACAGGTGAACAGACGTGCAGCTGTTGAGCAACCGACGGCGCAGATGAGCCAAGGGGCTATCAGCAGTGCCTCCCCAACCACATTTGAGCGAATGATACTGCGTATTGGCTTCTGCAGCATGCACCTAGTTCATGCACCCGTGCCGACTGTTGTTCAGCAGTGACAGAAGCTGGAATTTGCACACCAGTACCGCACAGGACCTCTACTGAGTGGTTGCAGG
Organism: Schistocerca piceifrons; assembly: GCF_021461385.2. Taxonomy (NCBI): domain Eukaryota; kingdom Metazoa; phylum Arthropoda; class Insecta; order Orthoptera; family Acrididae; genus Schistocerca; species Schistocerca piceifrons. The sequence goes on along the minus strand of NC_060144.1, from coordinate 68,919,095 downwards.
TGGCTGGTTCAGATGAATCATGTTACATTTTCCATCGGACACAAAACAAACAGCTTGCAACAACCATCGGAAGGGTCCAGACTGGATGTTATGGAAAATATTTTCATTATTCCCAACTAATATCACCATTCTGTAAGGCAAACTGAATCAACGCAAGTATGCACCTACTATTGGGGACTATGTCCAACTCTACAAATAGGTTAATATTTGTCGACTCGATGGCATCTGCCAGCAAGTCAATGCAACGTGTTACTCAGCTCGCAGTGTACGTGCGAAATTGGAAGAGCACCAGGATGAGTTTATCGTACTTCAGAGGTGACCAAACGGCAAGAATTTAAGCCTCTTGTGACCTGACGAAAGTACAGTTGTCTGGTCGTAACTGTGGGTTCTTTGATTGCTCTGGGAGATGGCTAATTGGAACTACAACTATGACACATTATTTCACTTTATTACGAGAATAACAATAACATTTACTTATGTTTACACACTCCATTGCCATGTTGAATATTTGCAACTGTCTCCAAATAGTACAGCAACACTTGATGCACACAATTACAAAATTTTCTCTTGATTTTCAACATACGAGGGTGAGTAAAATGAAAATCTTAAATTTGTAATAACAAATCGAAATTTCGCGCCGTTATCCTGTAAGTTGGTAAGCGTGCTACAACCAGCGTGCAGAATGGCCTGTAGATGGCAGCATAGTGTAGATGCACACATACCGTCGCAGTATCAGTATAACGATGGCCGCCCCACTTGCGACTTGCACCAGGGAAGAACAGCGTTCTGTTATTCGGTTTTTGCGTAGTGAAGGTGTGATACCTATTAAAATTCATCGACAAATGAAGGTTCAGTGCGGTGATGCATGTTTGTCACAGTAGCAAGTCTACAAATGGAGTAGAAAGTTCGCAAATGGTGTGACTTCAGTGGAAGATGCTCCTCGTCCAGGTCAGGCACAACGAGTTGTGACCCCCCAGAACATTGCAGCAGTTCAAGCCATAGAGAAGGAAAACCGCCGAGTGACACCGAATGACATTGCAGCATGTTCACAGATTAGTCGTGGGTCAGTACACCACATTGTGCATGATGTGCTCCAGTTTCACAAAGTGTCTGCAAGACGGGTGCCACAGCAGCTGACTCCTGAAATGAGAGAAAGATGTGTCGATGCCTGTGAAGAACTTCTTCGGTGCTTTGAACCAGAAGGTGATGGCTTCCTTGCAAGAATCGTAACTGAGGACGAAACCTAGGTTCACTTCCATCAACCGGAAACGAAGAGAGCGAGCAAGAAGTGGTACCATTCCTCATCACCAAAACCAAAGAAGTTTCGAACAGAACCATCAGCAGGGAAGGTTATGCTGACTTTCTTTTGGGACGAAAAGGGCGTCATTTTGGAGCATTACATGTCTGGATGGACCACTTTCACGAGTGAACCATACACAGATCTCCTAAAAAATCATCTGCGGCCTGCAATCAAATCAAAGCGACGTGGATTGCTGTCAGCAGGTGTCCTTTTGCAACATGACAATACAAGACCCCACACTGCCCGTACAACAGTTGCAACAATCACAGACTTGCATTTTGAGTGTCTTCCTCATCCACCATACTCACCAGACCTTGCCCCAAGTGATTTCCATATGTTTGGACCACTCAGAGACGCAGTGGGAGGAAAGAAGTTCCGTTCTGATGAAGAGGTACGCCACGCGGTGCATGAGTGGTTGCGCAGACTACCAAAAGAATTTTTTTCTAAAGGAATTTATGCACTTTGTAAGCGCTGGAGGACTTGAATTGAGCGAGGGGGAGATCATGTTGAAAAGTGATACAGCTTTTTACCACTTCTGCACAATAAATAATATTTAAAATTATATTTCAGGTTTTCATTTGACTCACACTCGTAAAAGTACAGTTCCATCTAAGACCTGAATAGCTCTGGAGTCCTAACTAAATGAAGCTGACTGCCCCATCAGTGGTGACGAACTGGAGCAGAGCGAGTCAATGCCCGGCTCTATACGGACCTCCATGTGATGGTGCTGCTGTGCTGAGTGAGAGGGCATGTCTTCAGGACTGTCTGCCACTCGTCGCTGCGATTTGTAGCGAGACATCGCTAATGTCTGTGGTATCGCTGCTTGTAGCTAACTTTGGTGTGACACTGTGATCTTTATGAGAAATTACAAAAGCCTATAGAGAATCTGTGGGACCACCTCACTCGCACTGTACACGTTATGGATCCTCTACCAAGAAACCTAGGGCAGCTAGCCACAATGCTGGAAAAGGGATGTCTCCACATCACTGTCACTTTCCAGGATATCATTCATTCTCTTCCTGCACGTCTTGCAGCAGTCTGGTCTGCAGAAGCTGGTTCTCCAAGCATTTGACAGGAGGTCACATTAAGTGACTGGACAGAGTATGCTGTCAATTGATCTTTTACTGGGCAAATGACTCACACAATAGGGAATTTGTGGGTGCACACTGAACCATATTGCTTTTCCTTTATCTAGACATACGCTGATCAGCCAGAACACTGTGACCACCTACGTAATAGCCAGCATGGACAACAGCAGCGATACATCTTGGGATGGAAGTAATGAGGTCCTGGTAGCTAGCAGGAGGGAGTTGGCACCGCATCTGCACACAAAAGTCACCCAATACCGGTGGAGGTGGGCGATGAGCTTTGACGCCACGTTCAATCACATCCAAGATGTTCTCGATCTGGTTCAGATCTGATGACTTGGAGGGTCAGCATATCAATTGCAACTCGCCACTGCGTTCCTCGAAGAACTCCATCACACTTCTAGTCTTTTGAGATGACGCATTGCCTTCTTGAAAAATGTCACTGCCATCGGGGAAGCGTGGTCTTCATGAAGGGGTGTAGCTGGTCTGAAGCCAGTGTACGAAAACTTCTTGGTCGTCATTGTGCCTTGCACGAGCTCCATTTGACCCATGAATGCATACATGAATGTTCCCCAGAGCATAATGGAGCCGCCACCAGCTTGTCTTCATCCCACAGCACAAGTGTCAAGGAACTGTTCCCCTGGAATACGTCGGATTTGCACCCTCCCATCGGCAAGATGAAGAATGTAGCGCGTTTCATCAGACCATGCAGCACTCTGCCACTTCGTCAACATCCAGTGCCAATGGTCATGTGCCCATTTCAGTTGTAGTTGCCGATGTCGTGGTATTAACATTGGCACATGCATGGATTGTCAGCTGCGGAGGCCCATAGTCAGGAGAGTTGGGTGCACTGTGTTTTCAGACACACTTGTACTTTGCCTAGTTCCGCTACAGTTCGCCGCCTGTCCTGTTTCACCAGTTGCCCGGCCAACATCATCCGACATCTGTAATGAAGGGTAGCCACCCAGCCTCACGACGTCTGCACATGGTTTCACGCTGGTTTCGCCACGTGTTGTAGATATTCACCAAAGCTCTTTTCGAACATCAACTACTCGTGCAGTTTCCGAAATGTCCGCGCTAAGACTCCCAACCATCACAATCAGTCCTCAATCAAACTCAGATATATCGCGCACCTTTCCCATTCTACACGCGGACAGCTTGCTCACTGATACTACCTGCACAGTGCGTGTGTCTGACTGGCAGTTATCTTTCGTCAGGTGACGCTGCTACCACCTGGACGGGTTTATATCAATATACGTTCGCCGTCACAATATCTGGCTGATGAACCAAGAGTTGATCACCACCAGCAAAAGAGACTGCTGCTTTACCACTGGAAAGCAATATAGCAGCTGTTCTATATGGTATAGATTCGACAAGACGTTCGTAATTTTGCGGACGATTATGTCAACAAGTGTCTGCCTACATATTACGCAATTCTAAAAAATTACCAGCCAGTGGCTTGTGAAAGCGGAGCTGTCGCACGACAGTGTTACATAAGTGGTACGTCGAGTTTACATCAGGCTTACTTAGTGGCCAAGATAACAAAGTGAGTTCATTATCATGCTCTACAAATCACTGTAGCTGGATTATGGCCTCTTAACACTAACAGTTATCCTGCTGGAACATGCAACCACCATCGGATGAGACAAAATGCATCAAGTGGTGCAGTGGTCAGCCATAACCTTCACGTGTTCACAGCTACTAAGTGCCTTCGATTACTACCAAAAGTCAAATGGAAGACAAGGTGAATGTCCCCTATAGCACAAAATTGTCTCTCCTGACCTGCGTTCGAGGCGTGATGATATCTGTTCATCTGGCTGATGGCGTACCCAGAAACGATCGTCGACCTGCTGCAACAAGAAACGTGATATATCGAACCAAGCGACACGTATCACTTGATCCACGATTTAACGTCGATGATTGTGGTGCAGTGCATGTCTCGAACAACCATTGACCTTGATGCCAGAGTATGTGGGAACGTTCATCGACCTGGTATAGCAAGAAAAGTGATTCGTACAATCAAGGGACACGCTTCCATTGATCCACGATTCAATCTCGAAGATTCAGTACCAACTGCAATCGTAACTGACGATGTCGTTGGGCCGATTGGGGAACATGTAGGGATAGCCTTCTGTGAAGCCCCATGAATAATGTGGGCTTAAGGGGTTCCTGAAATCAATATCTTTCCAATGTTAAAATAGCGCTTGTAAATTACATGTTTTCTCAGAAAGTATTTGAGCTAGGAAGTTGAAATTTTTACAGGTTGTCTATTGGAGTGTTGCCTACACCTTAACACAGAGAGTTTTAAAAATTTGAATTCCATTGCTAGAGCTTAATTTCTTCTATTGTAATGAAAATTTACTACTTTCTTGTCCATTTTTTGTTTGTAAATACAACAAGATACAGGTTTTGGAGAAAAGGCCTTGTTAAATTACGCAGAATGGACTGCGTAACATTTCCTGAAAATTTGAAGCAAGTTGGTTTGGTTCAAAAAAAATTGTTCAAATGGCTCTGAGCACTATGGGACTTAACTTCTGTGGTCATCAGTCCCCTAGAACTTAGAACTACTTAAACCTAACTAACCTAAGGACATCACACACATCCATGCCCGAGGCAGGATTCGAACCTGCGACCGTAGCGGTCACGCTGTTCCAGATTGAAGCGCCTTTAACCGCACGGCCACACCGGCCGGCGTTGGTTTGGTAAATCCAGACAAAACACGTAATTTGTATGAAGAAATAAAACTTTTGGGAATCGAGCGACAAAGTTTCGATTACCTTTTTAGTGCATTCCTGGTCCATAAGATGGATTATCTTCATCTTCTGCAAACTCCGCCTCCAACTTCCTCTTTGTCCTCCTCTTGTTTACTCTGGCCTGTATTTATAGTCTATTTACAGCCCTTTCAGCAGCCCAAAAACATTCTTTGTCTAAAGCATGCATCGTTCGTACTGTATTGAAACCTATCTCCATTTCCATACTTCGAAATACTTTGCACCTTACAGTGTTGTCATCATTGAAAGTAGCAACAGCGTCATACACACAAACGTGAAGTGTTTCTATTCCAATAAATACAGTCTTGGAGATTCTGACCAAATAACGTTGATTACATATTCATTGGGGTTTTGAGTTTTTCCATGAACTCAATTTTTCAAAATTTTACGTGCTACTGAATCCCTGAAAATAGGTTTTATCAACTCAATTACAGCATCAGGCAGACTATGTATATGAGTGTATACATAACCAGTTAGCTGTCCCTTGTTGTATTTACACCAACTGCTTTCACCTTTGGGACATAAATAATGTTGGTGACTTTCATCGGTCGAAAAAGTGCGAAAAAAATGGAGTCCAAGCAGCCATCTTCATTTCGTCGACACTGTGTGTGTTTTGCCTAACAGCCATTCCATAATAGTTCTGTATTTCGTCAGTTACATTGTCAGTTAATCTTCTTTCCCATTTGACCCTTTACCGAGTTTTCGTTTTTTGTACGAAGCTTACCGTCGCCGAAGTCTTGATCGCATTCGTTTCCGTACGTGTGCAGTACACTCAAATTTCTGTACTACAACATCATCACCATAGGGCTTCAGTTCTTGAATATGTTTGAAACTTTTAGAATCACCGTCACCACGGTACCGGTAATTCACATATCGCACTTTATCATAGGCAACAGAACGTTGAAATATACTAACAACACCAGCCACTTGCGCCGGCCGATGTGGCCGAGCGGTTCTAGGCGTTTCAGTCTGGAATCGCGAACCGCTACGGTCGCAGGTTCGATTCCTGCCTCATGCATAGATGTGTGTGATGTCCTTAGGTTAGTTAGGTTTAAGTAGTTCTAAGTTCTAGGGGACTGATGACATTAGATGTTAAGTCCCATAGTGCTCAGAGCCTTTTTGAACCAGCCACTTGCATTCCTCCACTACTGCCTGTATAGTTAGCTGTGTGCTTTTATTTTTTGTGGACACCTATAATATTTAGATATTACTGCTACACCTAAAACTTTCCCTGTACGCATACTGGTGGCAGATGCTACACCATCAATAGATGTGTGTCTACATTTATGCCAGGTACTGTAGAATGTTGCATTCAAGTCTCTGTTACCACTGTTTTCTATTACTGCCTCTTCCACAGCTTCTTCATAGGTTCTAAACAGACATCTTCTACTTTAGACCCTATAAATCTATTTTAGTTCGTAAACTTGGTTGAGAGATATGGAAGATTCATCATGCAACAGAAAACTGCACCTGCAGTGGCAGCCTTACCAACTGTATTCCAGACATAAACAAATCTTATCTTGTGTTCATAGATTTTGCTACCATTTCTTCATTTTGACTTACTGCAATACTGTTCCAAAAGGTGGGCATGTATGAACACTTATCACACTTCAGTTCCATTTCACTGGCAAGTCCTATGTGATTCTTTTGTAGAGAATTCCAGACCGTATTCACTACATGGAATACATCTTCCGCAGTTTGCAAAAATTCCGTTGAGAACAGACATACCATGTATTTAATTCACATCAGATTTGCCCATAAAACGTTCGTACTTTTCACTAACGGCACGAAGAACCTAGCTTCTTCTGCGAAGTACTTTCCTTCTCACTTTCATTGCAATGGACAGGTGTACCAGCACAATTAGGTTCACACACTTGATTATCGTCTTTATTGTTTACGGTAGTAACACTACCTTAGTTTTTCCAACATGTCTCCTTTTCTTAAAGGCCTTCATGGGATTTCTAGTCACTTCACCTTCACCCATGATTATCCTTAAAAAAACGGAGACTTCAGTGAACAGAATTCACCACGAATATTTTCAGGGTTATAAAAGAGTAAATAAACACGAAACACACGACAACCGAGCCAGCGATACATAGAGAACTATCACAGGTTAGCCACAACACTTATATTGTAACACTTATTTTGTCTCGCATCATTAAAATGTACATGATGAGCATATAGATTCATGAGTACAACATTTGACACTAGTTAAACAGCGCCACAGTGGGTCACGTCCATGCACAACATATTTCAAAAGTATTTTAAAGATAGTTGGACGGTAGTCTTCTTAACTGGATAAATTATATGTCAACTGAAAGGAGAATCTGTAGATTCTTAAAATACAAAAAGTAAAAACTGAACATTTCATCATTTTGAACCTTTCCGTAAGCCCTTAACGGTGTGCTCCAAAACGTTTGTGCATGGATCAGCATTGTTCCCTGTCGTTAGATCTGACATAGATGGTCGCTTACGATGCCTTACAGAATGGCCAGCCTCCGACATCCATATTCTGTGATTGGGTGTCACCTCCTCATGGTTTCAGTGCTCAGGACAGATGTCGCAACCAACCGATCAGCTTCCCCGTTTCCGAGAAGTTCGACCCCTGATACCAATCGATGACAGAGTGTGTGGAAACGACCATCGTTTCCACTGATCCGCGATCTAACTTCGATGATAACGTGCCCTTTGTAAGTGTCGCTGGTTATGGCAGTGGATTTCCACGTTTGCCGTCTGTATCGTCGCTAGGCTAGAATGATTCCTCATTCGTGTCTGCTTTTTTTTTCTTTTGAGTCATCTGTCTTTTGACTGGACTGATGCGACCCGCCACGAATTCTTCTCCTGTGCCTACCGTTTCAACTTAGAGTAGCACTTCCAACCCACGTCCTCAATTACTTGCTGGATGTATTCCAGTCTATGTCTTCATTTACAGTTTTTGTTCTCTATAGCTCCCTCTAGTACCATGGATGTCATTCCCTGATGTGTTAACAGATGTCCTACCATACTGTCCCTTCTTCTTGTCAGTGTTTTCCACATACTCCTTTCCTCTCCGGTTCTGCGCAGAAGCTTCTAATTCCTTCTCAGTCCACCTAATTTTCAGCGTTTTTTTGCAGCACCACATCTCAAATGCTTCGACTGTCTTCTGTTCCGGTTTTCCCAAAGTCCATGTTTCATTACCATACAATGCTGTGCTCCAAGCGTATTTTCTCAGAAATTTCTTCGTCAAATTGAGGCTTATGTTACATACTAGTAGACTTATCTTGGTCAGGAATCCTCTTTCTGCCAGTGCAAGTCTGCTTTTGATGTTCTCTTTGCTCCTTCCGTCATTGGTTATTCCGTAACTTCATCTACTTCGTGACCATCAACCCTGATTTTAAGTTTCTCGCTTTCTCATTTCTGCTATTTCTTATTACTTTCGTCTTTCTTCGATTTACTCTTAGTCCATATTCTGTATTCATTAGACTGTTCATTACATTCAGCAGATCCCGTAATTCTCCTTTACTTCTATTCGGTATAGCAATGTCATCAGTGAATCTAGTCATTGATATTCTTTCACCTTGAATTTTAATCCACTCTTGAACCTTTTTTTAATTTCCATCATTGCTTCTTCCATGTACTGATAGAACAGTAGGGGCGAAAAACTACATCTCTGTGTTACACCCTTTTTGATCCGAGCACTTCGCTCTTGGTTGTCCACTCTTCGTATTCCCTCTTGGCTCTTGTACATATTGTATATTACCCGTCTCTCCCTATAGCTTAGCCCTATTTTTCTCAGGATTTCGAAAATCTAGCACCATTTTACATTGTCGATCCCTTTTTCCAGGTCGACCAATCCTATGAACGTGTCTTGACTTTTTTTAGTCTTGCTTCCATTATCAACTGCAACGTCAGAATTGCCTCTCTTGTGCATTTACCTTTCCTGAAGGCAAGCTGATCTTCGTCTAATACATCCTTAATTTTGTTTCCATTCTTCTGTATATTATTCTTGTCAGCAAGTTGGTTGCATGAGCTGTTAAGCTGATTGTGCGATAATTCGCGCACTTGTCAGCTCTTGCAGTTTTCGTAATTGTGTGGATGAATTTTTTCCGAAAGTCAGGTGGTATGTTGCCAGACTCATACATTCTACTCACCAACGTGAATAGTTGTTTTTTTTTTTTTGCCATTTCCCTCAATGATTTTAAAAATTCTGATGGAATATTATCTGTCCCTTCTGCCTTATTTGATCTTAATCCCTCTAAAACTCTTATTAAAGTCTGATTCTAATATTGGATCCCCTATCTCTTCGAAATCGACTTCTGTTTCTTCTTCTATCACATCTTCTCCTCATAGAGGCCTTCAATGTATTCTTTCCACTTATCCGCTCTGTCCTCTGCATTTAACAGTGGAATTCCTGTTGCACTCTTAATGTTACCACCCTTGATTTTAATATCACCGAAGGTCGTTGTGACTTTCCTACCTGCTGAGTCAGTTCTTCTGACAATCATTTGTTTTAATATTTCTTCTCGTTTTTCATGCAGCCGTTTCGTCTTAGCTTCCCTGTACTCCTTATTTATTTCATTCTTCAGCAATTTGCATTTCTGTATGCCTGAATTTCCCTGAACATTCTTGTACTTTCTTCTTTCATCGATCAGCTGAAGTATTTCTTCTGTTACCCATGGTTCCTTCCCAGTAACCTTCTTTGTGTCTATGTTTTTCTTTCCAACTTCTGTGATTGCCCTTTTTAGATATGTCAATTCCTCTTCATCTGCCCCCTGTGGTTTCGGGGGTAAGAATAGGCCCGTGGTATTCCTGCGTGTCGTAAGACGCGACTAAAAGGAGTCTCAAACGTTTCGGCCTATATGTGATGGTCCCCTCTCGGTTTGACCTCTATCTTTCCTTCTTCCAAAGAGCCAGCCAATTGGGAAGGGCGCCTTACATGGTGCATTTTGTCCATCGTGCATTGAGAACTCTAGCCAGCTTTATCGTCGTCACATTGCTGTCCCGCTCATTCTCCATCTCTTGGGCGAGGATACGTTCCTGGGTGCAATTTCCACTACGCACTGTGCAGTGCTGCTTTTTTCGGAGACAACTACCATGGACTTCCGTGCGCCTAATATCAGCACGGTAGCCTGTCCGTTGTGGCGGGGCCGCCCTGTACACTATTGGTTGTAGCCCCCTGACAACACAGGGATCGCTCTACTGATGCCTGCAGCGGTAACTCCCCACGTATGCCAAGGAGTAGATGCCCATCCCTGGGGCATCAGGACTCTCGGCAATGGCCATCCCGCCAGGTGACCCTTGCTGTGGCTGGGTGGCGCCTGTGGGGAGGATCCTTGGTCGGAGTAGGTGGCATCAGGGTGGATGACACGCAATGAAGCGTGGCACATCTTCTCTTGCTGGTGGCCAACCGCCAGCGATCTCTAAGCGTTCGAGGGCTCACTTCAAAGCTAACGTGTATGAACCAAAAACATTCCCCTCCCTGGCCACACCATGGGAGGAACGTAAGGCTATAAATGACAGCGAGACGTACTCGCCCCGGTATCTCGTCTGTACCAGAGCTGATGGGGAATCCTTTGTATCCATGAAGCCTCAGTTCTTTGTGGAGCATTTAGAGAACAAGTTCGGGGAGGTGGAGGGCTTGTCTAGAATGCGGTCCAGGTCAGTCTTGATAAAAACAGCATCCTCTCCCAGTCACGAGCCTTGCTCGCTTGTAGGAAGCTGAGGGATGTTTCAGTTACTATCACGCCCCATAAAAGCTTAAATATGGTCCAGGGCATTATTTTCCACAGGGATCTCCTTTTACAGTCCGATGACGAGCTGCGCGCCAACATAGAGCAATGAGGTGTCCACTTCGTCTGGTGCGTCCACCGGGGTCCAAGGGATCATCAAGTTACCACCGGCGCCTTCATCTTGGCCTTTGAGGGTAACACGTTACCTGAGAAGGTCAACGTGATGGTCTACCACTGTGATGTAAAGCCATATATCCCTTCCCCGATGCAGTGCTTCAAGTATTGGTAGTTCAGCCATATGTCTTCCTGCTGTGCTTCCAGCCTCATATGTCGCGATTGTGGTAGTCCATCCCATCCTGATACTCCATGTGCCCCGTCTCCCATATATGTCAACTGTGGAGAGCACCATCCCCCCTTACTCGCTGGACTGTAAGATTCTACAGAAGGAAAGGAAAATAATGGAATACAAGACCCTGGACCTACTGACCTACACTGAGGCTAAGCGGAACTTTGAAAGGGTTTCATCCCATGCGCATATCTTATGCCCCCACTGTCACTCCTGCTACAGTTCCATCAGCTGCACCGCATACAGTCAGCTCTCAGAGTAGAAGGACCACATCTGCCCCCTTGATGGTGGGGAGCTCTTCCCTCCCTGTTGCTCCCACACCACCTACCTCAGGAGCAGGACCCCCTCAACCACTGGGGACACCGGTCTCCCAAACTGGAGAAGCGTAAGTCTTCTTCGGCTACTCTCGCTAGGAAGGGATCCCTTGGGTCACTTCCTTCCCAGGTTCCTACCAGCAGCACAGCAAACACCCACCAGTGGCTGAAGAAGCCACAGGTTGCTGGTCGTCGAGCTTTGCGATTGTCTTCAATCCCAGCGACTGACTCCCAGACGCCCTCCCAGCAAGGGCAACCAAGGGAACAGCGCGAGAAAGCGAAATTGAAGACCCCTAAGACCAAGGAATCTGCCATGGCACCCACTCCACCACTGCCTACAAGCTCTGCATTTGAGGATGAGGTAGAGATTCTGGTGTCCGCTTAGGACCTAATCTCGCCGGACCTTCAGACGCCATGGATGTCACTCGCATGGGTACTCAATCGGTGGCAGCAGGTGACCCAGTGGCGTAATCTGCCTCCCCAGTCCCTTCACGCCTTTCTCAGCCATGGACAATGTCATCCTCCAGTGGAACTGCAGCGGTTTCTTCCACCATCTTGCTGAGCTCTGACAACTTATCAGCCTTCACCCTTCCTCTGCATTGCTCTTCAAGAAACTTGGTTTCCGGCAACGCGCACCCCCGCCCTCGGTGCCTATTGGGGTTATTATAGGAACTGGGCAGCTTATGAAAGGGTATCTGGTGGCATCTGCATCTATGTCCTCCACTCCCTTCACAGCGAGTCTGTCCCTCTAGAAAAACCTTTAGAGGCTGTCGCTGTTCGGGTGTGGACACCTCAGGCTGTTACTGTCTGCAGTCTGTATCTTCCACGGGATGGTGATGTCCCACAGCATGTCCTGGCTGCGCTGATAGCCCAATTGCCGCCCCCTTTTCTGTTACTGGGCGACTTCAATGCCCATCACCATCTGTGGGGTGGATTAGTGGCAACAGGCCAAGGCGCCACCGTTGAGCATGTATTGGCATAGCTCAACGTTTCCCTTTTAAACGATGGTGCCTTCACACATTTCAGTGTGGCGCATGGCAAGTACTCAGCAATCGACCTTTCGATCTGCAGCCCTAGCCTCTTACTGGTTGTTCATTGGAGTGTGCACGACGACTTGTGTGGTAGTGACCACTTTCCGATCTTTCTGTCACTGCCACAGCGTCACTCTTCTGGGCGCCCTTGCAAATTGTCTATGAATAGGGCTGAATGGGACTTTTTCTCCTCCATTGCCACTATTGAGCCTCTTTCCAATGATGTCCTTGATGCGGTGGTTCACTCGGTCACCACTGGCATCGTTCCTGACGCAGAATCTGCCATTCCCTGTTCTTCTGGGTCCCCTCGGCGGAGAACTGTGCCTTGGTGGTCGCCTGAGATCGCTGAGGCGAATAAAGATCGCCGGCGGGCGCTCCAGCGTCACAAGCGACATCCCTCATTAGAACGCCTCATCACCTTTAAACGGCTCCGTGCGTGGGCCCGTCACATCATTTGCCAACACAAGCAGGAGTGCTAGGAATGGTATGTCTCCGACATTGGCCTCCATATCTCTCCATCGCAGGTTTGGGGCAAGTTTAGGCGACTCTATGGCTATCGGACCCTTGTCAGCGTCCCTGTGCTCTCAGTGAATGGAGCAGTTTGCACTGACTCCGACATAATTGCAAACCACTTAGCAGAGCGTTTTGCACTGAGTTCCGCTTCTGAAAATTACCCACTGGCCTTCTGCTCCCTGAAAGAGCGGTTGGAACGTTGGAGCGTTTCATTTCACACACGCCATCCTGAATCCTACAATGTTCCGTGCAGTGAGTGGGAATTCCAAAGTGCCCTAGCCGCTTGCCCTGATAACGACTCCCGAGCCAGATTGCATCCACTGTCAGATGCTCAAACACCTCTTGGCGGGCTGCCAGCGACGTATCCTAGACCTTTACAACCTTATCTGGGTCGAGGGTGAGTTCCCGTCGCAGTGGCGGGAAAGCATCGTAATCCCAGTTTTGAAACCTGGCAAGAACTTACTGGAGGTCGACAGCTACCGCCCCATTAGCCTCACCAACGTTCTTTGCAAGTTGCTCGAACACATGGTGAGCCAGCAGTTGAGTCTCGGGGCCCTCTGGCTCTGTCTCATGGTGGGGTCCGTAAGGGCCGCTCTGCTGCCGATAATCTGGTGAGCCTGGAGTCCGCCATCCGTATGGCCTTTGCCCGCCGTCAGCACCTCGTCGCTGTCTTTTTGGACATGCGGAACGCATACGATACGACATGGCGACATCACATCCTCTCTACACTTCATGGTTGGGGTCTTCGTGGTCCGCTGTCGATTTTCATACGAAATTTTCTGTTGCATCGTACCTTCCGCGTGCAATTTGCGGCCTCCCATAGTTCCCCTCGAGTTCAGGAGAACATGGTACCGCATGGATCTGTCTTAAGTGCCTGCCTGTTTTTAATTGCAATTAATGGGCTCGTTGCGGCGGTGGGAACGTCTGTCTCCGCTTCCCTGTATGCTGACGACTTCTGCCTCTACTACAGCTCCAATGGCATTGCACCTGCTGAACGTCTTGGGCGGTAGCGCATGGCTTCCAGCTTTCGGCTGCCAAGACCTGCGTAATGCATTTCTGCCGGCGACGCACTGTTCACCCTGAGCCATGGCTTTATCTTAACGGCGAACCTCTTGCTGTGGTGGAGACACATCGGTTTTTGACTGTGGTTTTTGATGCCCAGTTGACTTGGCTCCCTCATATTCGGCAACTTAAATAGATGTGTTGGCAGCATCTTAATGCTCTGCGTTGCTTGAGCCACACCAGCTGGGCAGCCGACCGGTCTACCCTCTCACAGCTCTACCAGGCGTTAATTCAGTCCCATCTGGATTATGGGAGCCTGGCTTATGGTTCAGCATCTCCTTCTGCATTGCGTGTGCTGGACTCCATCCTCCACAGCGGGATCCGACTTGCCACTGGAACTTTCCGGACCAGCCCTGTGAACAGCTTACTTGTGCAGGCAGGTGTCTCCTCCACTGTGGCTATGGCGCCAACGTTTTCTGGCCGCTTATTGTAGCTTGCCTGTGCATCCAAATTATCATCTCCTGTTCACTCAGTCTGTCCTCCATCTCCCAGAACGTCGGCCCCGGCCGGGTTGTACGATCGCATTTCGCATCAGAGAGTCCCTCACCAGGCTTTGGGTTTTCCCTCTTCCGCCTCTTTTCCGGGCCCCTCTGCGTACACCCCCATATTGTGTGCACCGCCCATGCCTTCAGCTCGAATTGGCACAGGGCCTGAAGTACTCGGTCCCTCCTGAGGTCTTCCGCCACTGCTTTCTTTCCATCCTTGCCACGTATCAGGGCTCTGGCTTTGTCTACACAGACGGTTCGATGGTTGCTGGTCGTGTCGGTTATGCTCTCACTCTAGGGGACCATTACGAACAACACTCATTGCCGGCTGGCTGCAGCGTTTTCACTCCTGAGCTAGTCGCCATCTCTCGTGCCCTGGAGAACATCCGCTCCTGCTCAGGTGAGTCCTTCATTATCTGTAGTGACTCCCTGAGCGGTTTACGAGCTATCGACCAGTGTTTCCCTTGCTCTCGTGTGGTGATGGTTATCCAGGAGTCCCTCCATACTCTTGCCCGTTGCGGCCGCTCTGTGGTCTTTGTGTGGACCCCTGGTCATGTCAGCATCCCGGGCAATGAACGTGTTGACATGCTGGCCGAACAGGTTGTCGGTGCACCAGCCTTATCGATTGGGCTTTCGGAGAGTGACCTCAGGGCAGTATTGCGGCAAAATGTACTTCGCACCTGGGGTGAAGAATGGGGCACCCTGCCTTCACCAAAGAAACTTCGGGTCATAAAGGAGGCTACCGGTGTGTGGCGCTCCTCCTTGCGGGTCTCACTCAAGGAGTCTGTTGTCCTCTGCCGACTGCGCATTGTGCACACCCGGATGATGCACAACCACTTATTGCGCAGAGAGGACGCACCTCTATGTCGCAGCGGATCCGCTTTGACGGTGGTCCACATTTTGTTGGCCTGTCCCCTTTTAGCTGTGTGCAGGCAGACATTTGCGCTCCCTGATACGCTCCCTGCCATTTTAACAGATGACACTGCCATGGCAGGCTTAGTTTTGCCTATTATTCGGGCAGGGGGCTTTTATCACTTAATCTGTTTGTCATTTTTTTGTGTTGAGTCTGGCCCTTGGCCTACGATTTTAGACTGGGTTTTTAGGGTGTTTCTCGGTGGTTGGTTTTTCCTTTTTTCTTTCTATAGTCGGCCAACCACTGTCACTCTCTGTGTGATTTTAATTCCTTTTGTCTGATCTCTGTCTGAGTCCTTCTTGTCCTGTGTAATCTCTTGTCGTATCCATTGCTCGTTTTTCTTCTGTGTGGGTGTTTGAAATTTTTGGAAAAAGGGACCGATGGCCGTAGCAGTCTGGTCCCTTCCATCCCACCAACCAACCAACCTCTTCATCTGCACTGCCTACTGAGCTCTTCCTCATTGCTGTATCTACAGCTTTCGAGAACTTCAAGGGTGTCTCGCCATTCCTTAGAACTTCCGTATTCCAATTCTTTGCATATTCATTCTTCCTGATCTCTTAAACTTCAACCTACTCTTCATCACTACTGAATTATGACCTGACTCCACATCCGCTCATGGGTAAGCCTTGCTTTCTCATCGCGTCAAGGGCCCGTAAGGCTACAGCGGCATTCAGTTTCGCAGTGGAGAGTGGTCATAATCTTCTGGCACATCAATATATGTCGACACGTTTTTCTACAGTCAGGGAATATTCAGAAGGAACGCACAGAAGAATTATGGCAAAAAATTAACGTTTGTCATGTTTGTCGTCAATAAACGTTTGCCGAGTAAAGAACCTTCATTGTATCACGAGCCATCATCTCTGATTATTATATAATTGCTACCGAGTGCATGCTACAATAGAGCAACCGACCTCTAATATGTTCTCTTGTTAGCAAGAAATTACACTACTGGCCATTAAAATTGCTACACCAAGTAGAAATGCAGATGATAAACGGGTATTCATTGGACATATAAATTATACTAGAACTGACATGTGATTACATTATCACACAATTTGGGTGCATAGATCCTGAGAAATCAGTACCCAGAACAACCACCTCTGGCCATAATAACGGCCTTGATACTCCTGGGTAGTGAGTCAAACAGAGCCTGGATGGCGTATACAGGTAGAGCTGCCCATGCAGCTTCAACACGATACCACAGTTCATCAAGAATAGTGACTGGCGTATTGTGACGAGCCAGTTGCTCGGCCACCACTGACCAGACGTTTTCAATTGGTGAGAGATCTGAAGAATGTGCTGGCCAGGGAAGCCGTCGAACATTTTCTGTATCCATAAAGGCCCGTACAGGACCTGCAACATGCGCTCGTGCATTATCCTGCTGAAATGTAGGGTTTCGCAGGGATCGAATGAAGGGTAGAGCCACGGGTCGTAACACATTTGAAATGTAACGTCCACTGTTCAAAGTGCCGTCAATGCGAACAAGAGGTGCCCGAGACGTGTAACCAATGGCACCCCATGCCATCACGTCGGCTGATGCGCCAGTATGGCGATGACGAATACATGCTTCCTATGTGAGTTCACCGCGATGTCGCCAAACACGGATGCGACCATCGTGATGCTGTAAACAGAACCTGGATTCATCCGAAAACATGACGTTTTGCCATTCATTTAACCAGGTTCGTCGTTGAGTACTCCATCGCAGGCGCTCTTGTCTGTGATGCAGTGTGAAGGGTAACCGCAGCCATAATCTCTGAGCTGATAGTCCATGCTGCTGCAAACGTCGTCGAACTGTTCGAGCAGATGGTTGTTGTCTTGTAAACGTCCCCATCTGTTGACTCAGGGATCGAGACGTGGCTGCACGATCCGTTATAGGCTTTCGGATAAGATGCCTGTCATCTCAACTGTTAGTGATACGAAGCCATTGGGGTTCAGCACGGCGTTCCGTATTACCATCCTGAACCCACCGATTCTATATTCTGCTAACAGTCATTGGATATCCACCGACGCGAGCAGCAATGTCGCGATACGATAAACCGCAACCGCGATAGGCAACAATCCGACCTTGATCAAAGGCGGAAACGTGATGGTACGCATTTCTCCTCCTTACACGAGGCACCATCACAACAACGTTTCACCAGGCAACGAGGGTCAACTGATGTTTGTGTATGAGAAATCGGTTGGAAACTTTCCTCATGTCAGCACGTTGTAGGTGTCGCCACCGGCGCCATCCTTGTGTGAACGCTCTGAACAGCTAATCATTTGCATATCACAGCATCTTCTTCCTGTCGGTTGAATTTCGCGAATGTAGCCCGTCATCTTCGTGGTGTAGCAATTTTAGTGGTCAGTAGTGTAATTGCTTGGTTTTAATTCTTCTTAAATTTCGAATGTCGTGCAATGCTTATACTCAATAACAACACTTTTGACTTTACATATACCTTTATTATTTACTAAACGTGTTGCCCGTATTTTTTGTATCCAGTTGTTCTACCGCTGAAGAGCAGGTAATTTACTCTGTCCACACACATTAATGTGACCACCTGTCAAAAGCCTGAATAACTATCTTTTGTAGCACCGACCGCAGAGAGGCGTGCAGGAAGAGAGTCAGTGAGCTTCTGGAAGGCCCCGACAATGACGACAATGATGTGGAACCATACTGACTCCAGTGCCGTGCCCAACTGCGCCAGGATCCATGGCTCAGCCTAGGTGGGCCCACAAATTGTAGATTGGGTTTAAGTCAGGGCATTATGGTGGCCAGGGAAGAACGGTAAACTAATCGTGGTGCTCTTCGAACCACGCACGTACCTTATGAGCTGTGTGACACGTTGTATTGTTCTGGTGATATACGCCATCATGCTGAGGAAAAGCAAACTGCGCGTAGGGATGGGCACGGTCGCCAAGGATAGATGCATACTTGTGTCGATCCATTTTGCCTTCGAGAATAACGAGATCACCTAGATAATGTCACGGAAACATATCCCAAACCATAAGGCATTTTCGTTGTTTGCTTTCAGACGTTTAACATTCTACGTGCCATTGGTGACCACCACAAAACATTTTCGTGCAAACATCAGTCCAGCTTCCAAAGTGACATCGCCTATTACTAAGTTTTCTCTTCTCCACAGGATGCCCACACCTTTTCCGAAAGGACTATGTAACATCAGTATGACGTTATTGTAAAGTTGTTTTTTTTTAAATGCCATTTAGCCTGAAGATGAGGTTTAACCCTTGAAACATGTCGCTAAATAAATAAGTAATACAATAGGTGACAAAGTTTGTGACTCTTAGCGGTAATTTAAAAAAGCCTTTACATATTTCTTGAGACAGTCACGGTCGAAAAATAGTCAAAATGGCTTCAAAAGCAGCGGATTTCCTTCAGCTGTAAAGCAAGCAGTCTAGTAGCACAGGAGCATTACACTTCGTAAATCAAAAAGGTGTAGAGGATCAAACATTTCTTAAACCGTTTGTAGAGCAGGAATATGCTGTTGGATCTTTAAACGAAACATGCTCCACGCAAATGTGTAGGCACAGTATATCCAACCGGTTCATAACGACCTCACAATAAGTCTGATACCCAGTGCTTCTAAAGACTGAGTGGTGTAAACTGTACATCCAAATAGTAGTGATCAATTCAACTCATGAGAATTCGTGGCGAAGAAGCTCAGAGACAATGTGACAACACAGGGCACTGTATGCTAACTGCAACTTTTCGATGCTGAATATAAACAATGTAGGTACTGGTACATCTTCCACGACATTCGACAAACACGTAAATAACTCACCTTTACGGTCGTCGATATGTGAAGAGTAATCTGCGTCAACAAGACTTCTTTTTATCAGTCAAAAGTGACCAGAATGGGAGATACAACATCATCCATCGCAAAGGCGAAACTCGTAAAAAGCGTTATACGAATTATGCTTTCCGTCAACGCCCAGGTATCCGGTGTTATGGGTAATTATCACCTCCGCCATACCATTAACTATATAGGCACCGGCATGAGTGAACAGTGTTCATGTAAACAAAATTGATGTCCAACTTAGTAATACTATGCGTATCATTTCGGAAGCTGTTTGTCTACTTCCACCATCTGGCTGCCTGTTCTGAGTCATGCACTTCCTCATTACCTATGAAGGAAAGAACTCTGGATTAGTGAATACGACATGATCTTAGCAAGCTCTGGACTACCGGTGCATTCTGACATTCCTGATCACAGATTCAAAAGACTTCGTTCAATACATCCTCATCTTGCGCTAGTAAAGTCTCACCGGGATTGGCATCACCAACTCCAGGGGGAAACAATAGCTCCAAAATGCCCCAGCAACATACCAGCCGTTACCCTGTTTACTCAGAGAGTTCCTGGGTTTGATCGATCCCGCAAGATGTGGTCAATTCTCAACCGACGTGTGTGATGGGCATGGGAATGGAACGTGTGTGATTTGCTGATTCACTTTTTAATTGGGTGGTGTTGTCCTCACCAGCTTTCGAATGCAGCGCACCAGTACAGATCTCCTAAGACAACAGGGTAGAATGCAGTCCCAGAGCATATAGACGCGGTTAAGAGGAATTCGCGAAGGCAACCAGAAATTAAAACGAATATGTGGCACAAAGTGATTGCTTATGGTTAAGTATTAAAAGTTTAGAAATAATATAATGTAATTCAACATTGGAATGTACTTCGATGTGTCATAGTAAATAAATAAATAAATGAGCACATTTGTATTGTTCAGTACCCATAGCATACTCGATGATGAATGATGACATACCCATTTTTATTTATTATATCACACATAAGGAAACATTTAGCAGTAACAGGCTACTTTTGCGATATTCATTTCGAGAGATTAAGTGCATAAAGCAAAGGAATTGAATATTTATGCACTGGTGGGTACGAATTATGCAACTGAATACAGAACAAGTTTTCTCTTCTGAAAGTAGCTGTAGTGAAATCGAAATACGATATCTGAAAAAATGATTTAGGCATTACTACAGGAGTTCACAGGTGAACAGTTTGCAATCTAGATCTTCTGAGACAGTCCAACGAACATTTCTCTCCATGCCTCAATTAATGTTCACTTTTTTTGGAATAACTATACACATTTTGGGTGAACCCCCAGATTCACTGTTTATTACTTTATATATCCCTCAATGCCGTCCATAATTCGAACCAAAAGAGAGCTAGATTAAGACCTACTGTTCACATGTCGCATCATGCAAGACAGAACCATATGCCTTGCTACAGTTTAAGTAGATCGCTCGTGGTTAATGAAATGCGGTCAGTCCAACCATTTCTCTGCGAGAAGCAAATAACTTTCTATTCATTAACACAGGGCTACATCACTCATTCCAGTTTATTTATCAGAATAATTCATTACTTTGAGAGCACATTTTTCTACTTCTCAGAAGTTGTTAATCCGCGTGCAAATTACAACTTCAACAATAATAATGAATAGTATTCAGGTGGTAGCCTCCCAAAGAAGTGTAATAATGTTAACGTACTCAATAATTATCTGCATACTGACATCAGTGTTAAAAGTTATTTCGATGAAGGTTTACACAAATAAAATGGCTCACAATAGACACAATTAATAATTAATTTAATTATTACAGAACATATACGATCCGTTTACTTATAGCTATACATAGGATGTGCTATTATCAACTCAAAGGTCCAAATTATTTCCGACTCATTTCCAGTTCCAGCCTCTGTATGTCGTAGGCGTCTGCTTCCTCACTCTCGGTGCCACTCTGTATCGGACACGTCATAAACGGAGAGGGTTAATGCAAAGCTACACGGCATTCATCTCACAGCAGAAAGTTATTCTCGACACAGTACAGATCATTCATATCCACTGGAAGTACTATCGAATGTGGTGCTGAAGTGGTTAGCACACTGGACTCAGATTCGGGAGAAAGATGGCTCAAATTCACGTCTGGACATCCAGATTTTGGTTTTCCATGATTCACCTAAATCACTACAGGCAAATGGCCAGATGGTTCCATTTATAAGGGGCACGGTGGATTTCCTTCCAAATCTTAAAAACAGTGTTAGCTTGCACTGTGTCTCTAATGACCTTGATATCGACGAGACGTTAAAAGCTACTGCATGATTTCATGACCAGTTGCGAATAACTTAAACTGAAATTATTTTATCCATGTTGAATCTTGTGATCTC
This sequence comes from Schistocerca piceifrons, assembly GCF_021461385.2. Taxonomy (NCBI): domain Eukaryota; kingdom Metazoa; phylum Arthropoda; class Insecta; order Orthoptera; family Acrididae; genus Schistocerca; species Schistocerca piceifrons. The sequence continues at coordinate 68,897,391 of NC_060144.1, read as the reverse complement.
CGCGGCCTTTAATGGCAGTTGGTGAATGAAGCCACCAGCCACAAATACTTTATAAATGTTTTATTTTAGTGCCATAACCTTTTTCGGACTATCATGCACACCTTCAGGTTGCTAATATTTTTAGTTACACAGATGTTTGGACCAATAGCAAGACGTCTCCTCCCACAGTAAGTTCCAGTAGATGGGGATTTGTTTTGTTGTGGTCCAGCGGTTTTCCAGGTCGATGTATATGTTTTTGAATTCCACACAGTACACAAACCGTAAATAAATAACGGTGGCACACTTCATAATATTCTTAATGTCAGTATTGAGTATCACACATGTACTGTGCACAAAGCATTGTAAACAAAAACATCAAATGTGTAGCACTTGTGTGATGCTCAACATTAGAGATGGGCAAAGTCGTTCATCCTTGGGAACTAGTTCACTGGTGATCGCTCTTTTTTGGGAACCGTTCATTTTTACTCGTTCACCGTTCATTTTGCTTGGTATATAGTTCTTATGAAAAATTGAAAATTAGTAGCATAGGTCACTGAAGATGGAAGGCTCCAGGAGGGGGACTTGCCTCCCCCCCCTGGAGTACAGAATTCTCACACACTTGTAATTTTCGTGATTCTGCAAAACACCTCGTTTAGCCAACTGTAGCGTTATGTGGCTGATCGCAGTGAAATAATACAAGGTGGTGCATGAAAACCGGCCCCGAATACAGACTGCTCGCCAGTTATGCACGATTTGTTGACCGCTACGAGCAGAATAAATAAACATGTAATAATTTGGCAGTGAAGAAATAACAAGCTAATGCAAACAACTTCGAAACAATAGATGACGATTGGTAATCGACAATGAGAAGTCTAGTACTCGGGGCCGATTTTTCGTGTGCCACCCTGTGCCACTGAAATAATATGGTAAGAGTTATCATATTCTCTTTACGAAATGTGACACCATACGCTCGATTACGAAGCGCGGGCCTTATTCAGTTGTAAGTCGGTCTGCCTTCCATAACACTGAACATCCTGTTTTACCTTGAATCAAAAAAAAAAAAAACAGAAAATGGCCACTCGTGTGTGCCGTGCCGACGTCATTTGCATGTGTTATGGGTTGCATTTTTACAAGTATTCTTCTGCTGTATATAGAAATAGTGAAGTAAGCTGATAGGCCGTTTTGTTACCAGAAAAGATGTATGTATTAATTACCACGTAATTTTTATGTAGTTTACGTAATTACAAAATACATTCTAATTACCGGTCGTGGAAGCTGAATAGAATACGAAAAGAACCAGACGTTCAGAGTTCAAAAAGGTTTGAAACAGATCTAGAACGGGCATGCGAAGCGAACGAAACGAACAACAGCTCGATACTGAACTATGAGCAGTCGGCAGTGGAGCTGCGACGAGTTGCCACGCGAAGAAGGACGAGTACGGTCGAGCGAGACCGAGACCGAGACAGACGGGAACGGGACCGAGGCTGGGGAACGAGACCGGCAGACGTGCCGTTCGCGAACGAGACCGACCGTTTCCCGTTCCCGGGAACTATAAGTAGAAAGCCGCGACCAAAGTAAACTATGAAAGACCGTTCCTTAGAATTCGTTCCTCGATCGTTCCGTTCATCTTGGCGAACCGTTCCTTTGGACCTGTTAGTTCGCGAACGACCCATCTGTACTCAACATTGACTTCAAAAATGTTATGAAGTGTACCACAGGAATTTATTTACAGTACGTGTGCTGTGCGAATTCAACAACATATACATCGACCTGGAAAACCACATAGACCACAACAAAGCAAACTACCATCTACTGGAAGTTATTGTGAGAGCAGACGACATGCTCTTGATCAAAACACCTGTGCACTAAAAATATTAGCCATCTGAAGATGGGTATGATAGCCCAAAACCGGTTATCGCACTAAAATAAAACATTTAAAAAGTGTTTGTGACTGGTTGCGTCATTCACCAACTATTTAAACCGATGTTTCATTAGGAGCTGGAAGCTGGAGAACGGTCCGATTTGGACTGATACAAACCTGTAGAGGAGGTCGTCGAGGCGAGAGTACAGCTGCCTGCGATCCCTGCGGTGACGCCGCCACTTGTCCGTCCTCCTGCTCTTCTTCTTTTGTTTCTTCTTGGACTTCTTCTTGTGGAGGAACAGGTCTGCCTCGCTGGGCAGCTGAAGCGACGTGTCTACGGACTGAATGCACACCCAGTCGCTGAGAACGTCAGGTACCAATCGCGTGTTCTGGTTGACCTCGACCTGAAAACACCATCGCGTTTCACATTAGCTCATAATACTCGTATATTCCGTAGTTAGAGCGAAACTGACAGAGTCTTCCCTCTCAGATTCAATCACATACATTTAATGACCCAAAACATTGTGGTCACCGCCCACTGCGGATTAGAAAGCCACCTGGTGGCGTTGTAGGAACGTGACATGGCGGTAACGACTAAATGAGACACAAACGGGGATATCCATTGCCGTAAGATACTTTGTGAAAGGGCAGGTTATCATGATCCAGTGCATTGAGACGAGCCTCTCGGAGAGGCTGTTCGTGTGCTACTACGGCAAGTGGTTGAGGTACAGTGAAACAACGAGCAGGAGACAAGGCACAGGATGTCCATGCCTCGTCACAGAACTTGGTTGGAGATCTGCGCGTCCTCTAAAGCAGGATACGCGATGTTCTGTGGCAAACCTGACAAGAGGGTACAATCTGGTGCAGGCACAACTGTTTCAGAGCACATCGTTCAGTGCACGCTCTTGAACATCGGCCTTAGCAGCATACAGGCGCTACATGATGATCCTTTGACGTCATCAGTTACAATCGCAGTGGACACGGCATCATCGAGACTACAGTCGATCACTGGCATTCTGTGGACTAGTCGGATGAATCGAGTGCCTTGTTACACTAGGTCGATTATCATGTCCATACATGCGCTACCGATGCAAGCCTTTGGAATCGGTATTGTGGAATGTCAGAAGCTTGAACGTGATAGGGAAACTAGAAAATCTGAAAAGGGAAATGTAAAGGCTCAATATAGATATAGTAGGGGTCAGTGAAGTGAAATGGAAGGAAGACAAGGATTTCTGGTCAGATGAGTATCGGGTAATATCAACAGCAGCAGAAAATGGTATAACAGGTGTAGGATTCGTTATGAATAGGAAGGTAGGGCAGAGGGTGTGTTACTGTGAACATTTCAATGGCCGGGTTGTTCTAATCAGAATCGACAGCAGACCAACACCGACAACGATAGTTCAGGTATACATGCCGACGTCGCAAGCTGAAGATGAACAGATAGAGAAAGTGTATGAGGATATTGAAAGGGTAATGCAGTATGTAAAGGGGGACGAAAATCTAATAGTCAGAGGCGACTGGAATGCAGTTGTAGGGGAAGGAGTAGAAGAAAAGGTTACATGAGAATATGGGCTTGGGACAAGGAATGAAAGAGGAGAAAGACTAATTGAGTTCTGTAACAAATTTCAGCTAGTAACAGCGAATACCCTGTTCAAGAATCACAAGAGGAGGAGGTATACTTGGAAAAGGCCGGGAGATACGGGAAGATTTCAATTAGATTACATGATGGTCAGACAGAGATTCCGAAATCAGATACTGAATTGTAAGGCGTACCCAGGAGCAGATATAGACTCAGATCACAATATAGTAGTGATGAAGAGTAGGCTGAAGTTCAAGACATTAGTCAGGAAGAATCAATACGCAAAGAAGTGGGATACGGAAGTACTAAAGAATGACGAGATACGTTTGAAGTTCTCTAACGCTATAGATACAGCAACAAGGAATAGCCCAGTACGCAGTACAGTTGAAGAGGAATGGAAATCTCTAAAAAGGGCCATCACAGAAGTTGGGGGCCGGCCGGTGTGGGGCGTGCGGTTCTAGGCGATTCAGTCTGGAACCGCGAGACCGCTACGGTCGCAGGTTCGAATCCTGCCTCGGGCATGGATGTGTGTGATGTGCTTAGGTTAGTTAGGTTTAAGTAGTTCTAAGTTCTATGGGACTGATGACCACTGATGTTAAGTCCCATAGTGCTCAGAGCCATTTGAACAGAAGTTGGGAAGGAAAACATAGGTACAAAGAAGATAGCTGCGAAGAAACCATGGGTAACAGAAGAAATACTTCAGTTGCTTGATGAAAGGAGGAAGTACAAACATGTTTCGGGAAAATCAGGAATACGGAAATACGAGTGGCTGAGGAATGAAATAAACAGGAAAAGCAGGGTAGCTAAGACGAAATGGCTGCAGGAAAAATGTGAAGACATCGAAAAAGATATGATTGTCGGAAGGACAGACTCAGCATACAGGAAAGTCAAAACAACCTTTGGCGACATTAAAAGCAACGGTGGTAACATTAAGAGTGCAACGGGAATTCCACTGTTAAATGCAGAGGAGAGAGCAGATAGGTGGAAAGAATACACTGAAAGCCTCTATGAGGGTGAAGATTTGACTGATGTGATAGAGGAAGAAACAGGAGTCGATTTAGAAGAGGTAGGGGATCCAGTATTAGAATCGGAATTTAAAAGAGCTTTGGAGGACTTACCGTCAAATAAGGTAGAAGGGATAGATAACATTCCATCAGAATTTCTAAAATCATTGGGGGAAGTGGCAACAAAACGACTATTCACGCTGGTGTGTAGAATATATGAGTTTGGCGATATACCATCTGACTTTCGGAAAAGCATCATCCACACAATTCCGAAGACGGCAAGAGCTGACAAGTGCGAGAATTATCGCACAATCAGCTTAACAGCTCATGCATCGAAGCTGCTTATAAGAATAATATACAGAAGAATGGAAAAGAAAATTGAGAATGCGCTAGGGGACGATCAGTTTGGCTTTAGGAAAAGCAAAGGGACGAGAGAGGCAATTCTGACGTTACGGCTAATAATGGAAGCAAGGCTAAAGAAAACTCAAGACACTTTCATAGGATTTGTCGACCTGGAAAAAGCGTTCGACAATATAAAATGGTGCAAGCTGTTCGAGATTCTGAAAAAAGTTGGGGTAAGCTATAGGGAGAGACAGGTCATGTACAATATGTACAACAACCAAGAGGGAATAATAAGAGTGGACGATCAAGAACGAAGTGCTCGTATTAAGAAGGGTGTAAGACAAGGCTGTAGCCTTTCGCCCCTACTCTTCAATCTGTACATCGAGGAAGCAATGATGGAAATAAAAGAAAGGTTCAGGAGTGGAATTAAAATACAAGGTGAAAGGATATCAATGATACGATTCACTGGTGACATTTCTATCCTGAGTGAAAGTGAAGAAGAATTAAATGATCTGCTGAACGGAATGAACAGTCTAATGAGTACACAGTATGGTTTGAGAGTAAATCGGAGAAAGACGAAGGTAATGAGAAGTAGTAGAAATGAGAACAGCGAGAAACTTAACATCAGGATTGATGGTCACGAAGTCAATGAAGTTAAGGAATTCTGCTACCTAGGCAGTAAAATAACCAATGACGGACGGAGCAAGGAGGACATCAAAAGCAGACTCGCTATGGCAAAAAAGGCATTTCTGGCCAAGAGAAGTCTACTAATATCAAATACCGGCCTTAATTTGAGGAAGAAATTTCTGAGGATGTACGTCTGGAGTACAGCATTGTATGGTAGTGAAACATGGACTGTGGGAAAACCGGAACAGAAGAGAATCGAAGCATTTGAGATGTGGTGCTATATACGAATGTTGAAAATTAGGTGGACTGATAAGGTAAGGAATGTGGAGGTTCTGTGCAGAATCGGAGAGGAAAGGAATATGTGGAAAACACTGATAAGGAGAAGGGACAGGATGATGTCCATCTGCTAAGACATGATGGAATGACTTCCATGGTACTAGAGGGAGCTGTAGAGGGCAAAAACTAGAAGAAGACAGAGATTGGAATACGTCAAGCAAATAATTGAGGACGTAGGTTGCAAGTGCTACTCTGAGATGAAGAGGTTAGCACAAGAAAGGAATTCGTGGCGGCCGCATCAAACCAGTCAGTAGACTGATGGGGAAAAAAAAAAAAAAAAAAAAAAAAACCGGCTGTTATGTAAATGTTCAGAATTTCAGTATCTGCGCTAGCCGCCAGAGTCCGTTAGTGTTGTTCGTGTTTCGTTGGTTACTTGGTTTGGCAGAGTATATAAGTGGCGTAAATAGCGTCAGACGTTTAGTAATCACTACGAAGCACACGGAGATACAGCGCACTAGTATGAGACAGTGTTACCAACGAATGATAAATTCTGGAAGGAGCGGCATTACGGGTCTCCATTTGGCCGGCTGGCTCCTCCAAACACAGCAGAAACATCACAGGTGAACTGCATTCGTAGTCCACGAAAAACATTCAGACCACCCACTAGTTGCTGCTTATTAAATTGTCCAACCAAGTCAATGTCTATTGGTCTCAATGACTTATACACAGGAGCACTGCGCCGCCAACGGCGACGGTACCCACGTCGCAAAGGCATTGCAGAGCCTCGTTCAGGAGGGTAATACGGAACGCCGTATTGGATCACCTTCAAGAGTTGTGATCACAGGGAGCGTTTGTTTGACTGAGATACGTGCGTTTCCTTCCTGTTTTCTAGCCAAGCTTATGCCTGAAGCCCTCATTATTGGACGTTTCTACAGTTAGAGTTCAACCATGACTAAAAATAGAAAGTTTCCTTCTCGAACCGTATTTAAAAAAAGTTAATGGTTGGTAGCTCGGTATGGAAAGTAAAGCAGTGGCCATGAATTTCACGCAGCAACACAAGAAGCTTAAAACCTACTCCAGTACCTCTTACAGGCTGTGTCGCAGAAAACTTCTTGGCTGCAAGACCAAGTATCACAAAAAACGGAGCAGATATTACACCATCCTACTGCGAGACGCTGCTTGTGGAAATATGGAATTAATGGCAGTACATTGTTATATCCAGTGGCAGCACAACAACAAATAGTGTCAGACTGTTCGATACAACACCCAACATGTTGACAACGAAAAATTTATTTCACGTAATTTGTTAACAAAAACAATTCTGCTATAAATTATAATACATGGGAACAATGGTTGTGTTACTCTAAAAAACAAATGAACAGTAATGAGGTGTAGAATATAGCATACAAAAAGTTTGGTTCACGCCGTATACGGTCACAGGGAGACCAATTTGATAGAAATTACAAACCGCTGATATTTGTTTTCGCCCCTGTAGAACGTTTTGGATAAAAAACATAAATTTATGACATAAATACGATTTCAGTCATTGGTCCAGAACGTACAGGAAGGTATTGGACGAGTTATTCAGAAAAATGAAAAATCCAGTGTGGCACTATTCTTTCCAAATATTGGCTATAGTAATATCCCCTTTAAGAAATGTGGTTATCAGTTCGCTAAAATAGTGTACGGAGAAGATGGCAGAAGCTAAAACAAAAAGAAAGGGCTGAAAATTCAACGTTTAATCCCTCGACTACAAATTCAGTGTTAAAGAATTGTACAACGCAAATACATGCCAAAGCTTTCCACTTTCCTCCTAATCTAAGTCTGTCTTCTCATTTCTTCACGATATGAGTGCCTACTCGATAATCAGTTTTATATGCACTAATGTTTATCTGTGCCTAGATTATCTTTTCCTTCTAATCGCTTTTGTTTCTTAAAAACAGTTTTCATAACGTCCACTCCTGGCTTATCTTGTCTCTCCTCAATCAGTTTCTTGACAGCCTGCTGTAACTCCACGTTTCAAATACTTCTTTAACATTCTTCAGTTGTTTACATTTCAGACTCATAAAGAGCTGTCCCGAGTGAGAAGAGCTCCTGAATCATCTGCTCGGTTCTCAGTGTTTTGTTGTAAAAAATCTGTTTGTGACATCTTCTGTACGTCAGCCATCTTATGCAATATTGTTCCAGTACAAATTTTTTTGAACTTCGTCCACTGATATCGACGGTAAGTGGTCGCTATTTTGTCGGCCGCGGTGGCCGAGTGGTTCTAGGCGCTGCAGTTCGGAGCCGCGCGACTGCTACGGTCGCAGGTTCGAATCCTGTCTCGGGCATGGATGTGTGTGACGTCCTTAGGTTAGTTCGGTTTAAGTAGTTCTAAGTTCTAGGAGACTAATGACCTCAGTTGTTAAGCCTCATAGTGCTCAGAGGCATTTGAACCATTTTGCTCGCTATTTTCCTTAATACCAATCTTTGCTGCTACCTAAAAGAACGACTGTACTGTCGGCAAGTCTTAGCACTGTAATATGTGTGTTCCTCTAGCAAATTGAGTCCTATTAACTTTTTTCAGTACAACGTCAGTATACAAGCTGAACAGCAATGGCAATAAACTATTAAGATGTACATTGAGGTATTTTCCATCTTTGCAACTAAATGAAAGGCAGTTTGTTTTTTGCCATCGCGTTTCCCTTCTTTTATTTATGGAGCATCTTCATCGGCCTGTAATACATGTTTGAAAGAAAGTATTGTGTAGCAGTTACAAGTAAGTTACATGTTACGTTTTCTCATTTTATTCTCTTGCTTTTAAAGTTAGAGATACCTCCACAGCACAAGTTTCGTGAAGTGTAGTTACCGTTAGACGTAACTTACGATTTCCAATGTTGCTAGTTCATGATTTTGGTCCAGTAGGTGCGTTTATTCGGTCCCCAAACACCAAATGGCTGATTTCCGTCGCTTTCCCCCCTCTTTTAACACGACACTTCACATGCACTTTTCATTTTGTGCTGAGCATCTGTGCGTTAACAGTCTGCAGTGCTGCCAACTGTCGCTGTGTGGTTATGTTTCTTTTACTGTTTTTGTTGTGTGTGTGGTTTGATATATTTTCGTTAGTTCTCGATTGTATGCATGTGTGTGTTTGGGGATGTGTCTGGTTATATGTGAATGTGTTATTCGTTGTGTTTTTCTGACTCACTGTGCGTGTTTTGTAATGTATGGATATGTTATTCTTTATGTGAGCTGTTTCTTTTAATGATTGTGTGTCAGTGTCTGTGTGTGTTTTGCATTTCATTTTGATTCACTACGCACGCCTTTCATATTTTTTTCTTTTTATGTTGGAACTTTATGCCACCAGTCTCTTACATTTGCAGTTGAATGCCTACATCGACAGATAAGTTTATAGTTTAAAATCACTCTGATTACTGATGGAGGATGGATGACTTCAATTCAATGACCGTTGTTCTGGGGGGGGGGGGGGGGAGGGGGAGGCACGGGGGACCAGTTTGAAAGCTAGGCGGTGGCCAACGTTGTTCTTCTTCTTAGGCTCCCTCTCAAGCTGTCGTACCAGTCCTGAAATTACACTTCTTCTCTTTTAACGCCGCAAAGTAGCCTCCGTGAGAACTCCGGGATCTTTGATTGGCTGATGTAGGAGCGCGACAATGTTCGCTACCTAATCCCCCAAGCTCCCCTCTAGAGACAAGGAATCTTCGGTTAGTTCTAGTCTGTTGCTGCTCGTGGCTGGAGGCGCAAACTCTAGGTCCCGCATTGTCACGCATGAGTGTTCTTTGTGAACAACGACTTGGTTGGTCATAATATCGTGAGTGAGTTAGGAAATCGTTCATTTAGAGCGCGTTTGTAGTATTCGTTTTCTTACGATGTTTATCCCGCAAATCTACGGATTTCTTTGTCATGCTGGGTTTGGTGTCCGACCACCGTCCGTCAGACGAAAGAAGACGATTTAGTTCATATTAGGGTAAAGATTCTCACTGTCAATGCTACAGTTGCGCCTCTTGCATTATAAACACTGCAGATCCAAAGAAACTAGTACACCTGCCTCATATTGTGTAGGGCCCCTCGAGCACGCTGAAGTGCCGCAACACGACGTGGCATGGACACGTCTAATGTCTGAAGTAGTGCTGGACGAAACTGACACCAGGAATCCTGCAGGGCTGTCCATAAATCCGTATGTGTAGGAGGGGGTGGAGACCTCCTCTGAGCATGTTGCAAGGCATCCCAGATATGCTCAATAATGTTCATGTCTGGGGAGTCTGGTGGCCAGCGGAAGCGTTTCAACTCAGAAGAGTGTTCCTGGAGAAACTCTGTACCAATTTTGGTCGTGTGGAGTGTCGCATTGTGCTGCTCGAATTGCCCAACTCCTTTGGAATTCACAACCGACGTGAATGGATGCAGGTGATCAGACAGTATTCGTACGTACGTGTCAGCTGTCAGAGTCATATCTAGGCGTATCAGGGGTCCAGTAGCATTCCAGCTGCACACACCCCACACAATTACAGAGCCACCACCTGCTTGAATAGTCCCCTGCTGACATGCAGGTTCCATGGATTCGTGAGGTTGTCTCCATATCCGTACGTGTCCATCCGCTCACTACAGTTTGAAACGAGGAAATATCTTTCCAGTCGTCAGCAGTCATCAAGGGTAGAGGTGTGGGCCTTTGGATCCGAAAGCCCGTATCGATGATGTTTCGTTGAATGGTTCGCACGCTGACACTTCTTGATGACCCAGCACTGAAATCTGCAGCAAATTGGGGAAGAGTTGCACTTCTGTCACGTTGAACGATTTCCTTCAGTCATCGTTGGTCCCGTTCTTGCAGGACCTTTTCCCGGCCTCAGCGATGTCAGAGATTCGAAGTTTTACCGGATTCCTGAAATTGACGGTACACTCGTGAAATGATCGTACGGGAAGATATCCACTTCATCGCTAGCTCGCAGGTGCCTTGTCCCATCGCTCGGTCACTGACTATAACGCCACGTTGAAACTCACTTAACTCTTGATAGCCTGCCATTGTAGCAGCAGTAACCGAGGTTACAACTGCGCTAGATGCTTGTTGTCTTATAAAGACGTTGCTGACGGCAGCACCGTATTCTGCCTGTTCACGTATCCCTGTATTTGTACACACATGGCTATACCAGTTTCTTTGGTGCTTCGGTGTATATATGCTTGTGGAATTAAGATCGCTTAAACTGCAGCCTTTGTGAAATGAGTTTGGTTCTTTATGCTAGACCACCTGACCATATTGCGACTGGCTGGCTTTACGTTAGGATGATTCCATAGCAAGGGTTCGTATCCATGGTGTTTTGACCCTCTTTGCTTAGACGAAAGTTATTATCATGGACATTGATGACTTGATTCCCGGGCGGGAGGACACTTTGACTTCTTCTTAGCCTAGTACTCAGCATTTGCTCTGTTTAGTTCACAATAGTGGTGAATGCATGCTGTTAACTTCATTCTCTTATAAGAAGTGACGTAACTTTCAGTCATGACGATCAGGTTCCTCGTTTTCGTGCCCGCCATCGTTTTCTTTTCTCGTCGTTGTGGAAAAGGTAGCCGGCCGCGGTGGTCGCGCGGTTCTAGGCGCGCAGTCCGGAACCGTGCGACTGCTACGGTCGCAGGTTCGAATCCTGCCTCGGGCATGGATGTGTGTGATGTCCTTAGGTTAGTTAGGTTTAAGTAGTTCTAAGTTCTAGGGGACTGATAACCACAGCTGTTGAGTCCCGTAGTGCTCAGAGCCATTTGAACCATTTGAATTTGGAAAAGGTAGGTCGCTGGACCAAATCCCTCACACCCTCCCCCCTGTTTAACTCTATCTGAGACAGTAAGAATAACGAGGTTCGCTTTCTGTACTTGTAAAAGATTTCATTTCTATCCTTTTGTTAATAAAGACGCAATGTTAATGTTAATCCATCGGTTTTCATTCACCTGAAATTTACCCCCTCACATAATAATAGTTTTTGAGTCCCCTATAAAATCATTCTGATTAGGAAGGCAATTAATTAATAAATGGATTATGTGGGCGACCTCTCCGAGGTCGAGCGGACTTTGCGTCTTTTCATGTTAAGGTCAAGTTAGTTTACGCAGATCTGTTACGGCCATTGCACTTGCGGTACTGCAAAATCGCCTCCTTGAGACAAAAGAAGAGGTCATGGATCACTGTGAGTCATGAATAAAATTCCATTCGATGTGGTGAAAATAGGATGCCTTATTCTGAATATGTGGTAACGAGTGTTAGGGTTACTGAGATGGGAAAATTGTTACAGAAGTCATTATCCATAGTTAGGTGGATATGACCAAAGTAATATCCAAAAAAACTTTGCCGATCTGATTAGTCTTTTACAAGATCTCTTTATCAGTTCCAATAACAATGAGAGAACAAGGCACCACTTTTAGTGTGTTTTCTTCTATATAATTCAGTGGATCCTTTCGTGTGTGTGAATGCGTGTGTGTGTGTGTGTGTGTGTGTGTGTGTGTGTGTGTGTGTGTGTGTGTACGAGAGAGAGTGAGAGAGGAAGAAGAAGGATTAATTAATTATTAATTATTTATTGTCATTATGTTTCACATTTCTGTTTGTTATTGTTTTAGTCAATTGGTTCAAATGGCTCTGAGCACAATGGGACTTAAATTCTAAGGTCATCAGTCCCCTAGAACTTAGAACTACTTAAACCTAAATAACCTAAGGACATCACAGACATCCATGCCCGAGGCAGGATTCGAACCAGCGATCGTAACGGTCTCGCGGTTCCAGACTGTCGCGCCTAGAACCGCTCGGCCACTCTGGCCGGCTTGTTTTAGTTACTAACATGATGAGTGAGTCATTGCTTATATCGATCTGGCCAGTGTCTACTTTCGATTTCATTGTGAGCTCAACTGCCGTGTGAGCTCGCCGCTTTTGAATTTTTGGTTTCGTACAAGCAGTTGGTCATTGCAGATACTGAAGACACATTGACGTTTTTATAATGTCTCTTTTCTATTCAGTTTTCCAAGATTTTATTCCACTCATTTTCCTAACTGTTCCAGAATGACGGTAGGCGGGATTCTACCACTTATAATTCTAGTAAGAAATTCACAAGCCAAAGATGTCAGAACTATTGACCAGAAGTTCTCACGTTGACCTTTCATCGGTTGTGTGACGCTGCGTTAGCTGATTCATACCTCTCACACATCATACCGAATAATCTGGTTCCTTTGTATTTATCCTGTCCTTATATAAAATTAAATTTCCAGTAAAGGCTTGCATTGGTCTTCTAAAGGACATAATGGACATTCGCTAGTAATTTTTTACTCACTTCTTGCCGACCATTTCGTGTGCTAGTCTTTGGGCTCTTGGTAATTGGTATGAATGTCAACTATTTAACATTCTTCTTTGCTGGATTTTTTTCGCAGGACTTCTTTCTTCAGATTACACAAGTATTCTATTGCAATGCTTACCTGCTGACTGACGATTGCAAGACATGATTTGTTTCAATTTCATTTTGCTAATTTTGCGTCACTCACGAAGCGCAAAGGGTGTATCATAACAACAATCTGCAGCAAAGCAAAGGTTTCTCAACTTATTTATAATGACAATTTTTCAGTTTTTGCCCGCTTTCGTTTTGAATGGGCGGATGCTATTAATTATTAGTTGGTTGGACTGCTGATGCTACCATGTCAGAAGAATTGGGGAAGACAAGTAGAACATAAATCACCCAGGGGAAACTTTTCGCAGCCTGATGTGCTATCACAGTTGAAGAGAAGGTGGTGGGTTGGGGTGGGTAGGGGGAGAGGGGGGGGAGAAGGGCCGTCACGTCGCGCCGCGTTATTCCAGCCGTGCCCTGCAGACGAGTTTGTCGATACTTTGTCGCTCCGTGCTCTGTTAAGCTTGCGAGAGAGCTTAGGGCACGTCGGGTCGGCCCGCCGCCGCAGGAGACGAGTAAACCACACAGCGGACGGCGGCTGCCCCATATTTGCTGTGGGGAAAGCGCGCGGCGTTGAAGGAAACTAATCGAAGTACACATGGATAAATATAAAATTGTAGCGGCAGAGCAGCCAGTCAGTTTCATGTGCTATGCTCAGCTTCTCTACGTCATTAACGTATATTGTACTGTAACATACCTAGGAAAACGTACTGAAGCATTCGATACCACATTAAACATAAAACGTGAACCAGATTTTGTTACGTTCGTAAATACTCAAACTTGTCACTTCATTCATTCATTTATGTTAAACGATGATCATTATGTCATTCTTGGATACAAAAAAAATATCATTGTTACAGAGTTACGTAAAAGTTCTATTTCTTTGCTTTGTAAATACAGTCATATTTTCATTTTTTATGTAGTTTCAAACAAGAAGAAACACACTGCATGGATATAACCAATGAAGAATGATGCCATAAATATTATCAACGTAATTGAACCACTAATTACATGTCAGACCAAAATTTTGAAACTTCCAATAATTAAATATATATACTACATATGAAACTAACATGATTCACATTTAGAATTTCAGAGTAACAAACCTGTTTCCACAGTCTGTTATGTACGCCACAGTGCATCTCGACGATATTGTTATTATAATTTTATAGAAGTTGTAGTGTGATCAGTAAGAGGATTGGTTTTGATTGCAACAACTATACTTATAGATCCGTGGTTGCTTTCACCAAACTATTTCCATCTTGAGTTCGCATGATCAATAGCAGTCAATTAGCGCAATAGAGATACCTCTAGAAAACGGGCAGCAATGCAACAGGTGGATTAACTTTGATTTTCAGGTATATTCCAGATATCTCAGTGGTTTCGGATTAATAACTTTTTTGGTGCGGTTTTGTGCACCATGCGTAGTAATCAGTGTTTCAGAGGATTCAATTTCCTTCAATATCCAATATTCACACGAAATAGCTCTAATTACTTCCAACTGGATTTTCCCTGCCTCGTGATGACTGGGTGTTGTGTGCTGTCCTTAGGTTAGTTAGGTTTAAGTAGTTCTAAGTTCTAGGGGACTGATGACCGTAGATGTTAAGTCCCATAGTGCTCAGAGCCATTTGAACCATTTGAACTTCCAACAGACGTCGAGAATGGTTGCGTTAACAGTTGTAGTGAAAGTGGAGTCGAAAGAGAAAATTCTTTCCTGAGTCACAAATAGCATACCTGAACGTAACATCATCTTTAAGAAGTTATTAATGCAATATATACATGTAGTTCATAAGATTCATTTAATTTCTGGGAAAGAAGTATTTTTGAAAAAGAAAAATACAGATTTTCAACACTTTTACATATACTTATGTTTCAACGACATGCAATTTAAAAATAGGTATTATTTTATTTTCATTGTTGTCCCACTGTAGGTATGACTTCCCCTTCTTCCCTTACTTTCTCCCTCGCCAAAATTCACCCTTCCAATAGACAGCCTTCGAGGTTTTGGAAAACTTCCGTCAGTTACTACTTGACTGATTTGAGTGCAAGTCTGTGATGCTTTTTAGTACTTGTTCGTCCGTTCGAAACGTCGAATTCAAAACGCACTGTGTGCTGCATCTGTGCTAAAGTCTGGGTAAGGGTTAAATGTCATTAGTGAAACAGGAAGACGTAAATAGGGTAGTTGAGACGACTGCAAATGTAAACTTTCTAAATAGCTTGAACGGAGTCCACGTTCATTCTTCATCCCAATTGAGATATAATACTGATAAGCTAACAGCGGCTTACCTCCGAAGGGTGGCTTCCCAGTCTGCTTAAGAATCGTCTCTTGGGTTGTTGAATGGAGATGTTTTCAAGAGTGGCAACAAAGTACCTACGGATTTTCAGGAGAAACACAAAAAAGTCCTTTCGGCTAGACGTGATCGAATATTTATGTGTGGAAAATTGCCCGTGGAAGCATCAAACTCAAATGGCTCTAAGTACTATGGGACTTAACATCTGAGGTCATCAGTCTCCTAGACTTAGAATTACTTAAACCTAACTAACCTAAGGACATCACACACATCCATGCCCGAGGCAGGATTCGAACCTGCGACCGTAGCAGCATGTTTGTTCCGGACTGAAGCGCCTAGAACCGCTCGACCACAGCGGTCGGCGTCAAAGGATCAATTCAGGAGATTATCAGTGGACGAGGGAACTAATAGGCGCAGGAAATACATCAACGCATTTCCTCTCTGCGTGAAGGAACTGACTTAGTCCCAGCTGATGCAGCAAACCATTTATCAAGCTACAAAAAATTGTACAGTAGAGTAGCTACTAGCAAGTGACGTCGATGCAACCATGGATTTCATTTTCTCCTGTCTGTAGCAGAATTCTGAATATCTCATGTTTCCATCTGAAGACTCGATTAAGCAGACTGAAGGGAAATTCCGTCCGGACATCACAACCATAAAAGCAAGACTTCAAAAACATTATGGAAATGATGCATTGATTGCTGACTTGCATTGCCAGAAACCAGGATTGTGTTTCAAAAGGAATGGTTACAAATTTGCCAGTGATAGCTTGTACAGCAGAAGGAAAAGTAACTTGGACCATGACCGTTTTCGAGTCCCTAAGGCTGCAACTAACTCAGTGTAGAAAACATACATTCTCAAGTTAATGAAAGCAGTGTGTATATATTTCCTTCAGACTGTGGAATTTGTGATTACCGTCTTCTTTACATTATTTAATTCTTTACATAATTTAATTGCAGTACCAATTCCGTTCTGTATGGACAGGGGAAAACTAAATTTTGCACCACACTTGAGAATAATGCTTGAAAGATCCATCTGCAAAAAAAGAGAAGATCGTGGAAGCAATTTCCTTATGACAGTTTATTGTGGTGTCTCGAACACCCCTATAGATGAACTACTACAAACATCAAATTCGATTTGGGACGCCTACTTCCACCAAGGATGCTTTTCAATATCGTGGATAGAGAACTAACCTGTGAGTTCAAACATAGGCGAGGTGTGAAAAAAGGGACCTCAAGTAGAGTTGGAAGAAGGTTTTCGTGGTCTAGCTCCAGTGCCAATGAGTAAAGAACCAGCTCCACAGGCCTACCTGAACATGTTTTGATGCCAATGCAAAAACACTTGTGACATCATATGCACTGCAATAAAGGAGAACTTAGATGCTCTATTGTATGTGTTCATAGTGGATTATAATCACACGGTAATGCACCAGAGGGGGAATTCAACACGGAAGATGACGACTTAGATGATACGCGGCCTATTGGTGGAAGAGATTAATTGTACTCGTCTACCACATCAGAACCAAAACGGCAGAAATTGATGAATTTTAACTTAAAATTCTGTGTATATCAATAAAATAAAATTTAAGATTTATTTTTAAATTTTATTTTCTTGAAATATAAGTATATGTAAAAGTGTTGAAAATTTGTAATTTTCAAAGAATGCTTATTCCCCAGAAATTATATATAATCTCATGGAATACATGTATATACTGCATACATAATGACTTAAAGATGATGTTGCATTCAGGAATACCATTTTTGACTGAGGGTGGTATGTTCAGTTTCAGGTCAACTTTCAATAAAATTGTTCAAAAGTGGCTCTGAGCTCTATGGGACTTAACATCTGAGGTCATCAGTCCCCTAGAACTTAGAACTACTTAAACCTAACTAACCTAAGGACATCACACACATCCATGCCCGAGGCAGGATTCGAACCTGCGACCGCAGCGGTCGCGTGGTTCCAGACCGAAGCGCTTAGAACCACTCGGTCACAACGGCCGGCCAATAAAATTGTTAATGCAACATTTCTCGGCGTCTGTAGGGAGTAATTACAAACACTTTGTATGAATCATGAATCCTTTGCAACACTGGTCATTATGCATTGTGCACAAAATTACACTAAAGATGTTATTAAGACGACAACGCTGACATATCTAACGTTTCGCGAATTCTTGACTTTTTGCGCTTGTTCACAGGAGTGTTCAGAATTTTCCGACATGTTACATATGAAACTTGCAGGAAATTTAACACTCTTTAAAATTGATACGAATGTATCTTTGCCTAAAATACACTGGAAGCGTGTTATTGAGGAAAAACTGAAAAAAATTCCGTCTCCTTCCTGTTTTCCAAGATGTCAAATAACACTCAAATGGGTGGTCTAAAACCTGACGTTTTCACGGTAGGGGAAATACATATAACACTCTTGAAAATCAAAATTACACCACCTTTTGCAACATAAAACGCTACCTCAACTGGATTAAATCGGCACCGCCGAGCGCCAGCGTCATAGTGAGCGGTACAGCATGTCCCCCTGTAAAACGTAGTCCCCGCAGTCAACATTACAGGGGAGGCTGCGCTGAACTCTACCGCCACTTTTGATGGCGTGGAGCACGGGAGACCTCCAGGATCTTAGATGTCCATTCTGAAGTGGCGTCACTCGAATGCACGGAGTAAGAAGGTCTTGTTGCACGCAAGCGTGACTTCGAAACCAATTTGAACCAAGCGGCTATTTTTTTTAAAATGATATGCTGGCGAGTACACTATCAAAATTTCTCTGCTCTCATATTCGGATTTTGCTATACATCCGTAACACATTAATGGTTCCAGAATCGCTAGAAAAACTGATTTCATAGGAGAGATTTAAGTTTACCAACTCATTTACCCTCTTACGGTATATTAATAATTTTTACTTATGGACCGTCCATAAGTAAAAATTATTAATATACCGTAATATTACACGCAACTGAGGAAGACAGGACTATAAAAGTTGAAGATGTCATTTACACTCATTCACCACTGTAATGCGTTTCTGACTCCGGTACATGGACAATTACACTGCTGAATGGTGACATCGCCGTCGAGGAAGACATCAAGCATGAATGGATGCAGATGTTTCGCAGCTGTCAGCATGTTTTCGATTATTACCACAGGTTCCATGCGAGCGCAGGGGAATGTCTCCCACCTGCTCCGGCCAGCCTGCGTCCGTGGGGCGCTGCATGTTTCGAGCAGCCATTCACCTTGCTGACGGCGACCTAGTGTAGCAAAAATGTGATTCACCCGAACAACCGAAACGTTTCGATTGATCGACGGTCGAATTCCGATGATCCCGTGCCCATTGCAATCGTAGCTGACCATGTCATTGCGTCAACATGTCAAAACGTAGGCACGGCCTGCTGCGGAGCTCCATGTTCAACAATGTACGACGAACGGTGTGCTCCGAAACATTTAAAACGTGCACCAGCATTTTGCTCCTTTGGTAGAGATGCCACAGATTGCCGTTTTCGATATATTCGTTCACAGACTTCACGTAATAGCGATGTGTCCTTTGTCAAAGCCGCTTATCTCAATGGATTTACCCATTTGCAACCCACATCTTCCCTGTCTGCTCCGTTTACATACTTTTGTTACCACGTCACGTGCATGGAGCGCACCCGGCGGCATCCAGCGTCCCTTTTCGTTATGTTTGTGCTTATCAGTATATATGTAGACACCTAGGAAAAATCTCAACATTATGTTGCAACCCTTGTTCACTAAAGTACGAGCAGCCCTTAGCGGCTCGCCTTCTTACTTACAACTATTCATGACGTCGCCTTTCCGGCTTAGATCTTTCTTAATACGTGACTTGTAAGTACTGCATCTTTTTCCAGTCAGTACAAACTTTAATTTTATTAATTTATTACATACTTAATATGTTTTAGAACAGTTAGTCTAATTCTGAAGACGACGCTCATAGTAGCGTCGAAACCTGGTCAATTTTTACTTAATATTTGTGACCGAGGGCTTATTTGTTCTAATATAATTATAGAATGATGCTGACGTCGCTTCAAATTAATCGATTTTATTATGTTGGTACAAGCTGCACACTAGCGAGGGTAATTTGTCTGCTTAATTTGTGGCATAGTATGCTTTATACAACTTTTGAAGGTAGTCATGTATGTATGCGCAAATACGGCCAAGCCATTTCATTCGGAAGAAATGTATCTCCAGATATAATAAGACGTCGTCGTTTTAACTTCAAAAATGGTTCAAATGGCTCTGAGCACTATGGGACTTAACATCTGAGGTCATCAGTCCCCTAGAACTTAGAACTAGTTAAACCTAACTAACCTAAGGACATCACACACATCCATGCCCGAGGCAGGATTCGAACCTGCGACCGTAGCGGTCGCGCAGTTCCAGACTGTAGCGCCTAGAACCGCTCGGCCACCCCGGCCGGCGTCGTTTTAACAACCCAGTAAAAGTTGGAACTCGCTGATGAATACTACGTGATTTTTCAAACAAACACATTTCTTCATAGCAAAGAAGTGTCAACTGACAATGAAAAATTAAGTTATTTTCTGTAAAGAGTGCTGGGTAATACATACTACGCTGAAGTTTCAGTAACTTGACGTTCGCCTATTCCCACGTCTAAAGTGTAGCTGTGTCTATGTTAGGGGTACAGCAGTTACATGGAAGGCTTACTAGTGGAACTTAGGCCAAACTTCGAAGACAGTCTCAATGGCTAAAGGAGTTTATTGGATTTGGCCGATCGTTTTAAAGACATGTCTTACAGGCCACACTTCAGTAGTTGGGTTAGAATGCACTGCACACCTATAAGAGGTACTATTTTGTTCATACTTTTCTTAGCTCATTATCACGTTATTAGAGGTATGGATAAATACGAGGGACATTTCATAAATAAGGCACACAATTTTTTTACTCATGTTTTTTTTCAATATCTCTTTACAGCTATTCAGTATAGTCTCCCCGATTCTCTATGACTGAATCCCAATGTCTCGGTTGCCTTGTTATTCCATCCAGAACACCATTATGTTCATCTGCCTAATGGCTCGGGTAACGGTGGTAGAAAGCTCTTCCGGAGAAAGAAAATGAGTCCAGGCATAGGGTTTTTCAACTACGAGAAGTAGCCGAAGTCTGCTGGACCCATGTCCGGGCTGTAGGGGGAATGCAGCAACACTTCCCATCCATACTGGCGCAGGTTTTGAAGTAAAACATTGCCGATAAACGGGCGAACATTGTCGTGGAGAATGAGTGGTTCAGCTTCGAGCAACTGTGGTAGGGTTTGGTGTATTTTTCTACGCAGGTTTTGCGTGAAGTTACGATAATATACTGCTGTGGCACTTGTTCCACATGGAACTCTGTCATGCTGATTCCTTGGTGATGATAAGCAAAAATCATCTTTTGCTTGAGCTTTCATTGAGTGCGTTGAAATTTTTTTGAATGTGGAGAATCCGAAACTTCCTGCTCGTTGGACTGTGATTACAGCTTCTTTCAAAGTCCATCCATGTTTCATCAATAGCGACATTTCGGCGCAAGAATCTTTAGCCTTCACGGTCGAATCGTTGTTTAAGCAAGGTTGCAGTGACAAGGCGTTTCTGCTTTCTTCAGCAGTCTAACAGTGTGGCACTCATCTCGCAGAAATTTTTCTCCTCTTCAAATCATTTGTCAGAATACTGTTATGAGAATTCCTGTGGCTTGAGAGATTTCCTCGCAAGCTGCACTGCAATCTTCTTCAAGAGCATCTGCCACAAGTTTCGCACTTCGTTCATCTGTTGATGTTGTTGACCTTTAGGGTATTGGATTACCGTATATGTTGATGCGACCACCAAGAAAATAATTAACCCAACGTGAAACTCTACTACAGCCCACTGTAAACTCACCACAAACTTCACTTAAAACACAGGATTTCTGTCGAGTTTTTGCCGCGTTAAGTTTCAATCCTTATGTACGACCTCTTGTTTCCAACAGTCACAGCACTCCAGACCCCTGCAGAGTCCTTTCTACCTCGCGCCAATATTATGTTAGAGTAAACAGAGAAAAAACAAAAACACTTTCTTCGTACTCAAGCTCCCAACTACATCTGACATAATTTTTATTGTTACATCCAACAATCAACAGTAATACCAATCTGTGCATTCCTTATGAAATGTCCCTCTTTTTACGGAGGGTACATGTTTTGGACGTTGAGAGAGGAATACGCTAAATGATCCTGAAGAATAATATGAATAAGCTGAATACCAAAATAAATTTGCCCGTGAACTAAGTAAAAATAAAGGCTGTAAGACTTTGAGATACCTTGTGGCATCATCATCGCCAAGTAGGAAATTTAAAGTTGACATTAATACCAAAATACGTAAAGACATATCAGTGGTACAAGGCTGAACTTGACACAATGGAATAAGAAATACAGCTATATGAAGTGAATCTGTGAATATATTGTTGCGTACAGTGACAGGTACGATCAAAGACTTCGGAGCATAATAATAGGAAAAAAATTCCCTGCACTGAAAGTGAATTTTATCACCGAAACTCCCTGGCAGGTTAAAACTGTGTCTCACATCGGGACTCGAAACTGGAACCTTCGGCTTTCGCTGGCAGATACTTGCGCAATGAAGTTTTGAAATTTCTGCTGTGAAAAATAATGAAGTTACAGCAATTACTGGTGTCAATAGTGCGCCATTTACGCCATAGTACGATAGCTGTCGTGACTTGGGAATCTAGAAAGGATGTAGGACAAAAGATGACCTGAAGGTAGACAATGGCTCTCTTAGCAAGGGGAAAAATTTAACGTGAAGAGATGGTCTAGGAGGCGAGGAACGGTAGCATTCTCTACATTCCTCGTAAAGGATTCCACTTAGGCGTAAGACTACGTCATTCAAACAGTACGTCTCATAAGTCAAGAACCACACGAATATTAGCTTTGTTTCCGCTTTCCGTATACATTTTGGAACTTATAATAGGGACAAGCCGAGAAAAGAATGGAATAATTTTATATTTCGCGTCTTCTCGGCAGCTGTGTCGTCATAGACGGATTACATTTCGGGCAGGACAATAGCACGGAAGGCTATGTTTCGAAGAAAACAATCCTCGAAATCTCGTTAATTAGGTTAGTCACAGATAATCAAAATTCTGGTGACGGAAAGGGGACTTGAAGGCTATTCTTCGCTATTTGAAGGCTTTATTTTGTTAGTGGACCACTGATAACTGTCTGAAGGTTTCAACAGGCTACGAAACGACGACACACGACTCACACAGACATGCCCCGGCTGGCGTAGTTTTTTAAATAATTTGAGTACACATCGAGACAAAAGCTACATTAATATTTCAGTAAAATTCAGGTAAGCAATTAGAGTACAACAAATCAGAATAGAAATGAGACGAAAATCTTGAGCCATTCCATACGCACATTACGCATGCTGCTGACTCTGGCACTTTTCCAGTTCTGGGAAGGACGAGGAGGCGTAAAGCGTGTGGAGGACTTTGGACGTCGGAATACTCGTACTTTGGCCATCACAAAACCAGCGCCGGCTCATTTTTTCGAATGATCAAGGAATCCCTGGTGCGGTATATCCTACGTGGAGTGTTGGTGGACTGATGTACTGGATGCACGAGGAGACGACTTCCAGTCCAGCAGCAGATTACTCGGAATAGTTTCTGTAGGTAGTTCATACGACATTCTCCGGGATGACAGTAAAGCGGCGTCTAGGTCAGTGGTTCTCAACCCTGAAGGGCAACACCAAAAGGGTTGAAATGTATTTCGATCACGAAGTATTCTGAAAAGGCCGCTGATTCGTAAGATTGTAATTCTGATAACATAAGTTACGAACAAGTGTTTTTGTTTTTTGTTTCAAATAATAGTATTAAAGCATGAGGCAATGTTTTGTAAATTACAGCAGAATGCGCAACACCTTCATCACATAGGCTATACACTACACACATACTTTCTATAACGCATCTAGGACGGTAAAAGTGAGACATATGTACTACAAATAATTAAGTCATGTAATCGCCTTCTCCAAGTTGCAGGTAGTTCCCACAACACAGTAGAAATTGTTTCTTTATTCACTTCGCAACAATAAGCGAACTAACTGAAAGCAAAACGTAACAGTAACTACGTAAGGGACTCTGCACTGGTGTAGAGCCTATACTATATTATCGCTCCGTACACGGAAATGCACGGTATCAGTACGTGCCAAAAAGCATAGCGCGAAAAAGCGGTTTTTTAGAGGCTCGTGTATCTTGTTCAGTTGATCACAGAGAGAAAGGGTTAAGTGTTACGGATATCTACATGTAGATCTACATAGATACCGTACGGCGCGTAGCGGACGGTACCCTGTACCACTACTACTAATTTCCTTTCCTCTTCCGCGAGGGAAAGGCGGCTATCTACACTACCGGCCATTAAAATTGCAGCACCAAGAAAAAATGCAGATGATAAACGGGTATTCATTGGACAAATATACTAGAACTGACATGTGATTATATTTTCACGCAATTTGGGTGCATAGATCTTGAGAAATCAGTACCCAGAACAACCACCTCTGGCCGTAATAACGGCCTTCATACGCCTGGGCATTGGGTCAAACAGAGCTTGGATGGCGTGCACAGGTACAGCTGTCCATGCAGCTTCAACACGATACCACAGTTTATCAAGAGTAGTGACTGGCGTATTGTGACGAGCCAGATGCTCAGCCACCATTAACCAGACGTTTTCAATTGGTGAGAGATCTGGAGAATGTGATGGCCACGGCAGCAATCGAACATTTTCTGTATCCAGAAAGCCCCGTACAGGACCTACAACATGAGGTCGTGCATTATCCTGCTGAAATGTAGGGTTTCGCAGGGATCGAATGAAGGGTAGAGGCAGGGGTCGTAACACATCTGAAATGTAACGCCCACTGTTCAAAGTGCCGTCAATGCGAACAAGAGGTGACCGAGACGTGTAACCAATGGCACCCCATTCCATCACGCCGGGTGATACGCCAGTATGGCGATGACGAATACACGCTTCCAATGTGCGTTCACCGCGATGTCGCCAAACACGGATGCGACCATCATGATGCTGTAAACAGAACCTGGATTCATCCGAAAAAATGACGTTTTGCCATTCGTGCACCCAGGTTCGTCGTTGAGTAGACCATCGCAGGCGCTCCTGTCTGTGATGCAGCGTAAAGGGAAACCGCAGCCATGGTCTCCGAGCTGATAGTCCATGCTGCTGCAAACGTCGTCGAACTGTTCCTGTAGATTATTGTTGTCTTCCAAAAGTCCCCATCTGTTGGCTCAGGGATCGAGACGTGGCTGCACGATCCGTTACAGCCATGCGGGTAAGATGCCTGTCATCGCGACTGCTAGTGATACGAGGCCGTTAAGATCCAGCACGGCGTTCCGTATTACCCTACTGAACCCACCGATTCCATATTCCGCTAACAGTCATTAGATCTCGACCAACGCGAGCAGCAATGTCGCGATTCGATAAACCGCAATCGCGATAGGCTACAATCCGACCTTTACATACTCGGAAACGTGATGGTACGCATTTCTCCTCCTTACACGAGACATCACAACAACGTTTCACCAGGCAACGCAGGTCGACTGCTGTTTGTGTATGAGAAATCGGTTGGAAACTTTCCTCGTGTCAGCACGTTGTAGGTGTCGCCACCGGCGCCAACCTTGTGTGAATGCTCTGACAAGGTAATCATTTGCGTATCACAGCATCTTCTTCCTGTCGGTTAAATTTCGCGTCTGTAGCACGTCATCTTAGTGGTGTAGCAATTTTAATGGCCAGTAGTGTATATGCCGCCATATGAGCCCTAATCTCTCATACCTTATCTTCGTGCTCCTTACGCGCAATATATGTTGGAGGCAGTAGCATTGTTCTGCAGTCATATCCAGATGCTGGTTCTCTAAACTTTTTCAATACTGTTCCCCTAAAAGAGTGTCGCCTTCGCTACAGGGGCTCCTATTTGAGTTCCCGGAGCATCTGCGTCACAATTACGTGTTGTTCGAACCTAGCAGCAACAAATGTAGTAGCCTGCCTCTGAATGTAGTAGCCTGCCTCTGAATTGATTCGATGTCTTTCTTTAATCCTACCTGGTACGGATCCCAAACAGTCGAGCAGTACTCGAGATCAGGTCGAACTAGCTTCCTACATGCGGTCTCCTTTAGAGATGAACTACACTTTCCTAGTATTCTCCCAATAACACGAAGTGGCCCATTCACCTTCCCTATCACAATCCACACACTCTCGTTCCATTTCATATTGGTTTGCAACGTTACGCCCAGACATTTAAACGACGTGACTGTACCAATTAGGGCACTACTGATTCTGTATCCGAACGTTACGGATTTCTTTTTCCTACTCATCCGTATTAAGTTACATTTCTCTACATTTAGAACGATCTGGAATTCATCACATCAACTAGAAATTTTGCCAGCGTCCCCCTTGTGTCCTCGTAAAGTCACACCTCCTCGTAACATTACCGTACGCCACGGAATCATCGGAAAACAACGTAGGTTGCTGCCCACCCTGTCCGCCGAATCACTTACGTATATAGAGAACATAAGCGGCTCTGCCACACTTCCCTGGGGGTACGACTGACAATACCCTCGTCTCTGATGAACACTCGCCCTTCTACTTGTACCGGAAGAACAGACATACTGCAGTTATCTTAGACAACAAGACCAAAATTTAAAAATTACACACTGACCCCAGCCCAGGAAAACTGAGCAAATCGGTTAGTACCTCTGCATTAAGTGTTTATTAGGTAGGACCTTAGGCGGCTTATGAAAGCACAATTTTTTCATGGGAAGTTCCTGGAGAACCCCGAAACACCCTGATTTTTTGGTACGAAAAGTAACAGTTGTGGGGATGGCTACTTCTATAATTTCTGTTCATGACAGATTGTCGAAACGTGTATCATATATTCTTAAGACGATATTCTTATGGATTTAGAAACTTTTTCAATATCATAATCCGTTACCGTGATACAGAGATTCAAAGATACCGTACTTGTGCAGAAAATTTCAAAAACCGGTTTTTATCTGTTTTTGCACAGAGTCACAATTATGTAAATAACTGACCGTACAAAATGGCTGAAATTTTACTGTTTATACTTAAGACATTCCATTTTCCCGTTTTCGAAAATGTGTATCCATTATCAACCAACAACCCGAAAACCGTGGCTTTTTCGAACCAAAATTACATGTTATGGAGAAGGCCGCTTCTGTAATTTCTGTTAACGGCAAATCGTCGAAATTTTTGCCTGTTCTTAAGATGATGTTCTCGGAGAAGCTTGAAACTTTTTTCGATATCGTCATCCGTTACCGAGATGCAGAGGTTCAGTTACGGTATACATACGTAAAATACGCACATAATATCGTCTCTGGGGTATAAATGCAGTTTTCACTGACGTAGCGTCATCATGCGGGGTATAAGGTCACCAAATTATGTTTCTGGTCAGCATTTTTGCACCAATAAAATTTTGTGCTGCGCTGTCTCTGTCACGTCTATACAAGTATGCTCAACGTGCTACTGCAATGATAAAAAATGGGCTAAACAGTCTGAGCATGCCTGAAAGGAACATAAAACTACTAAAAAAATTATATAAAATTGGAAAATATTTCTAATACCATTTTCACTGTTTTAGGATAAGAATTATAAGCTGGGCTCTTTCAATGAACTGCGATCGGTGAGCAAAGCGTCCAGAAAAAAGTGTAAAGCTAACGATTTTATATTAATCTTAAATTATGCTTAATTATTTGTTGCTTATACGTGTCAGAGTATATAAATTCCAGGTATACAAATAAACTGACAAGGCTTTGCTCAGCTATAAAATTAGTTTTGTACATGAAGTACACCATGCTGTAGCAGGGAAAAGAATGGAACCAGCGGAATAACGCTCCTGTTGGAGCACAGAAAATGTATGATCCTGTTTAAACGACTCTGACAGAAAAGTGCGGAACCAGCGGCCTCAAACCACATTCCGCCTTCCTCATCAAACATTTTAGCTTGCAAACGTATTTGCGCTGTTTTAAGACGCAACATTCCAAATCATTTTATCCAGTCTCTCCTCGTAATGAAGCCTCCATATTCAGCACCTCGCTCTCACTGTCTATATGTGTCTGTGTCCCATTGTCTCCCTTTTTCTCCATTTTCTTCCCATCTCGCACTGTCACAGCCTACTCTTTTTTTACTTATTACTTTTGTCTTTCCTTCTCACTGCCCATTCCAACAAATGTAAGACAACGATTACAAATCACTTGTCTTGTCGAAAAAACATTTCGTGTATAATCAAGAAGGAAATACCACACATACTTGGACCCTTTCTTCCTCTACCCTGGTAATAAATCTCGTTCATCTTCCAGCAAGATACGTTTTCAGCCTCTTTTTTGGGCTTTACACCATTTTATTCCATTACCAAACAATAGTCTATGCCACCTCACAACAGCGCACGAAAAACATCAATAATCGATTCTTTTTTTGCCTAAGAGAACAGAAACTGTAAGAGGGGAGAAAGTCATCGATGCAGCATTCTTGATAGGTTCCACTGGTGCAGGCTCACGCAGGTAATAGTCCAGTCTGGGCCTGGAAAATTTGCTCCGTGAAGTTGGGAAACGCGCGATTCTATGTCTCCACATTATGGGCGTGAGATCTAGGTCCTTTCGCCAAAACTTTTGTACATATATCTTAAATACTTCCTTAGTGACATCGTTGAGTGCTGTAAGAAGGATAGGTAGTTAATCGTTACAACAAACAAAACTGGAACTAAACTCGTACTTGTCAACCTATTATCTTAGATTCGTCTCAGTGTAATGGTACATTACGTTCGTCAAATGTGTGGTAACTATGAATTGTAATGCAATCATTTTTGGTACAGTTGTAAAGTGTTTCTGATGGCAGTCTCCAAGAATATAATCACGTCTAGCAGAACCATAGTTAGTGGTAATAATGTAATTATAAATTTGTTATATTTCACTATTACCACCACCTGAGACAACGGGTCTCTGATACTGAAAGCCTTAGAAAATATCATTGAACAACAACCGAAATTTTGTGGATGGAAATGAGATTCAGTCTCTGTAGGCAATTGCATTAGCCTCGTTCCATAAGCGATTTGATTACGACAGAGAGCTGCTGAAGGGGGGGGGGGGGGGGAGGGGGAGGGTACCATGGTTGTCCAGGGTTCAAAACAATGACACAAAACGCTGTGTGAATATGGTTCAAGTGGCTTTAAGCACTATGGGGCTTCAAATCTGAGGTCATCAGTCCCCTAGACTTAGAACTACTTAAACCTAAGTAACCTAAGGACATCACACACATCCACGACCGAGGCAGGATACGAACCTGCGAGCATAGCAGCAGGCTGTGTGAAAATCCATTTAAATTCCTATAGTAGTTTACAGTGGCAATGAAACTGTGAATAGCGAACTCCATACATAATACAGGTAAAAGAACTTACGGCTATAGTGCTGCCTTCAGGAAAGACGAGGTACCTCTTCTTTCGCGATAGTGCTACGACGGAGGTCAGTAGTAGGACTAAAACAAAGGCGTAACGCATTGTCGTCTTAATGCTGTAACACCTGTGAAGGAACACGCTCTGACCTCATCTACACCCGACTTGTTACAGGCTGCTGCTCTGTACTGACACTTCTGAAAGCAAAAAAGCAATGGATGAACGAGCACGCGGGTTATAAGTGCGTGATGTAAACACACACACGCACACCCAGCGGAAGACACAGTGCGACGCTTCTGGACACGAGTCGCTCGCTTCCGCCATGGCAGTCTGTCTCCTGTACGGAATGCAGGAGGTGGTGAAATGAGACCACGGCGCACGGCGGCCGTGGCTTCAGGTAGTTCGCCCTGCCGGCCCGCCGCACAGTTTGCAGAACTCGTTAACGTTGCGGTATCAGCTTGTTAGCGGGCCAGCGTAGTATTGTACCCAATTCCTAAACGCAGCGGTTTCCTGACCCCATGTTACGCCGGTAAGAACTTCATCCTCATTCTATCTAACAGCGCCATCTGCCCACAAAATTATTGTTACATACATCATTCATCTGCATCACCGACAAGAACCCTAGAGAAACACTGAACAACAGCTGTTATGTGTGCTTGTAGTAAACTTTCCGGTGATGCTGGAGCGTTACTCACGCACCACACTCCCCACCACACCGGGTTGGTACATTGATTTATATATCACACGTTACCACTCAGTCACAAAAAAATTCTCTGGAACTAAATTTGAGTGGTATTGGCCCTCAAATGCGTAACTCTTACACTCCTATTAAATATGGAGGCACTCTCATAATGACGGTGTCTACTGAACAGACAGCCGGCCGCGATGGTCGTGCGGTTCTGGCGCTGCAGTCCGGAACCGCGGGACTGCTATGTCGCAGGTTCGAATCCTGCCTCGGGCATGGGTGTGTGTGATGTCCTTAGGTTGGTTAGGTTTAAGTAGTTCTAAGTTCTAGGGGACTTATGACCTAAGATGTTGAGTCCCATAGTGCTCAGAGCCATACTGAACAGACAAATCATTTTCACAACGTTCCTCTGCAAATGATTTTAACCTCATGTGTGATACAAGAACACGAGGATGGTGCAAACAACTTGTGTTGAAGTTGTGATCTTGAATCTTAACAATGATAGTTGGTTGAAAGGAGTGATTAATGTGTGAGAACGTATGAAATGGAATTACAGCACTGGAAAAAAAACAGAGTACCCTGTTTTCTATTCACACACTACCTGGAGAAGGAAAAAAAATAATACATATCGAAAACATAAGGATTGTACAAAGATGTGGAAATAGCAAGAGAAAAATGTTTGGTTAAACATAAAAGCAGATGTTACACAAGCCTACAGGCCGCGTCGTTGTATTTGACCGTTGTCCGCAATACGTTGCAAATGTTAGCTATGCTCATAACAGTATTCTGTGCAATCGTGAGTGCATTATGTCGGAGTTAAGTGAATTCGAATGTGGGCAAATTGTTAGTGGTCGTATTGTAGGTGCTTTCGTAACGAATGTAACCAAAGTAATGGTTTTTCAAGAGGCACCGTATCAAAGATCTATACCGCATACAGGGAAATCGGAAGACATCATCCGCTAAGTTACAGTGCAGACTAATTATGTGTGTTGAGTAATTATGACAGACTGTCGTTCAAGAGGATTGTGTCGATAAATAAGAGGACGAAGGGAGTTTATGCCCAGGGAACTCCAGCGGAAGCTGGAATTCAAAAACCACTCATCAGTGATGCGAATGCCCATAACAGTATAATGTGTTGCCAAAGGCATAAACCCGGACTGTGGAGCAATTGAAGAATATCAGTTGCTATGATCAGTATTGTTCCACACTGCTCCTGTTTTTCTGGGGGAACGCTGGGGGATGCGTGGATGCGTACCCCTTAACTTTTTCGTCGACAAAGTATTTTTTTTACGATGTTGGTTGGTCCCCCACTGATGTTTTTCCAGTCCATGGACTATGTACGCTCTTGTTTCATGAAAGGCAGACATCTTCCTGCTGATAACAAGAGTAAAGTAAGAAGGCGTGAAGACTACAGCAGCCATGAACTAAAGTCAGTTTGGAAACTGTTGTAATGCTATTAATGTAAGTTGCACTGCAGTTTTATAGGTAAATAAATTTTCAGCTGTATTAAAAACTGGGTCAGTTGAAGCATGGGATACCACCCACCATGTATGCCATTTCGGGAGCCAAACAAGGTTACGAAAGATTTTTGTAGTGTAGTTTCTATTGCTATTGATGATATGTGTGGATGGCTTTTGTTGTTTTGTGTCTTTTAGTGGTGTTTTATACGTTAAAATAAGTGTTCGGTAATATTTACTTCTATTGTTTTG
This sequence comes from Schistocerca piceifrons, assembly GCF_021461385.2. NCBI lineage: Eukaryota > Metazoa > Arthropoda > Insecta > Orthoptera > Acrididae > Schistocerca > Schistocerca piceifrons. Next base: position 68,866,185 of record NC_060144.1, on the reverse strand, counting down.
TAAGTCGGAGGGTTGATTGGACTCACCTGTTTCGTTTGAGGTGTATTATAGGTCGATTGAAGTGTACAGTAGCATTTTCTTTTACTGATCAAGGGTTGATGGGAATCGTATGCTTCATTTGAGGTGATATAAACTGAAGTGTTCGATACCACATTCTCCTGTATGTTTGGGTGTTTTTCATTATCACCTCCTTCATTTGAGCTTTAAAGTCAACTGAAGCTGAAGAGTCCGATACCTTTTATTTATTTATTTATTTATTTATTTTTTTTTTTAGTTCGACATGTTGATGACACCATGGCTAAAAGCAGACGGCTGGTATCTCATGCTTCAGTTATAAGTATTTTCGCTGCATTATTTCCAAAGTCGGAGTACCCTCAAACTCTTTTTTTTAGAAAAAAAGCATTATATATATATATATATATATATATATATATATATATATATATAAACTGTTCTCTAAAGAACATATACCATTGATGACCGTGTAGCTTCTCTAGAATAAGTGAGAATTAATTGAAACCCTCAGCTGCCGACAGGTGTTGTTGATGTACTTCGATGGGAACCCGGGATCTCCTGCTTACATGGCAGACGCTCTAGCCATCTGAGCTACCGAGGACACACATAAATAGCGTGACTGCAGGGACTTATCCCTTGCACGCTTCCCGTGAGAAGGAAGAGAGAACAGCTGGAAACTGCTGGTCGATTTTACGTTTCAAGAGCGAAAGATGATGAGGCTTCGAAGATGAACTGGGCAGCATGTCGTGGTATTCCATGTGCCCCATGCTTACTCTGCAAGCTCGCGTTAATGCTTATGACGATTTTGGCTGGCCAGGTCAATCCCATTGTACAATGTTTGTCCCCCCCCCCCTCCCCCAGCCCACCCGAGGTGATGCTGTGTTCCAAGGCGACAGGGCTTCTGTTTACATAGCAGTGAGGACGAGGATGGATTGTTCCATCTCCATGACCACCACACTCAACAGATTCAATACTATTCGGCTCTTGCGGTCTATTTGGAAGATCAGGTTCCTTGATCGCTATCCACCTCCATCATCATTACCTGAACTTACTCTTTTGCAGCAAGAATGGTGTAAGATTTCCTTGATTATCATACATTCTAGGACGACTGAAAGCTGTATTGAATCCCACCTGTTTTCCTACAAGCATGGTAATGTATACCGTTGAGGTGTTTTTTATTTCGTTCAGCCCCTGCATCTTATCGTAAAAGCACTAACAGTCCTCCCCATTATTATGTGAAGTATAAGAGACAGAAATGGATGACAGATAAGGGGACTGCTTAGTAAACGTTCAATCAATTAATAAACATTCGATCAATATCTGTGGAAGACTAGAACTAAAGTTATAATAAATTATTTATAAAAAGAGATCAAAATGTTCTCTGGCTTCTAGCCACGTGAAGTGGCTAAAATGGCACAAGCTGTCAACCGAGTAATTCTTTGCGATTATTATTTGGGTGAAAGCTAACGGGCTGCTGGTAGGACGATTTATGCTCTAGCTTCTGGCAGTGATATCACTTGAGTTTGTAGCAGTGATATGTTGGCCGGCCGCTGGTAGCCGAGCGGTTCTAGGCATTTCAGTCTGGAACCGCGCGATCGCTACGGTCGCAGGTTCGAATCCTGCCTCGGGCATGGATGTGTGTGATGTCCTTAGGTTAGTTAGGTTTAAGTAGTTCTAAGTTCTAGGGGACTGATTACATCAGATGTTAAGCCCCACAGTGCTCAGAGCCATTATTTTGAACTGATATGTTGTGCTACCCAGCCACAGAATACATGGAGACAAAGTAGCAACCAGTCAACCACTCTGACAAAGGGAGAGTGCCCTAATAAACTTTACTCAGTACTTTGCGTAACAGATTTACCTTCGTCTTTACATTACGAGTCGACTGATAGCCATGGGCTGATCAGCCCAGTGCTTTACAAGTCGAGCTGATCAAAAGTGTCACATGACTTTTCCCTGGCTTGCTTCACCTGACTTCTAACTCGTTATGAGATTATAATTTTCTTACGCGTGGTTTGGTTAATACAGAATTGGTAACTGTGACGTTTTACCAGAGAGATGAAGTAGCCGTTAGTTCAAATCTCACTTCTTCTGCACCAGCAGACACATGCCCCGTTCACTGTTTTCGCGCAAGACCCGCTATATCAGAAGCCCCAAATATGAGGTTACCTACACAGCCTTCACGGACCGGAACGAATGCGAGAGAGACATGTGCATGGGCTACATTGGTAGCGTGTCAGAATACGGCATTTTATGAAATAATTTTTTGCGCCCTAATTGGGATAATTTCGACGGACTCTATAACGTCTACACCAAACGACTGGTGCGGAAATCCTATCATGTTCCCGTAAAAGCAATCCCTTTCCTGGGCTGGTACCGTCAAACCTTAAGACCATTAGAAATTCAGCGATCTCTCAGCTCACTCATTTTAATTCAGGGGTTAGACTATTCAACACTATGTCCTTAATTTGTGCTATTCGATTATCATTGTCGTCTGCAGCAACGCAAGTCTTGCCAGTATCTTAACTTTGCTGGCGAGCAGTAACCGTTATTCACGTGCTTTACTGGTCTGTGGTTTCCCGCTGTTGTCTCTTTCTTTATCCATTAATCACTGAAACCCAGCTAGACGTGACGGCGCCTGATGTCGGATGTGGTTGGGGCAGCGTAAGAATTACAGGTGAGATTTAATATCGCCATTTCTCAGGGGAACAAGAAAAATGGACAGCCAAATTAATTTTTCAGCCATTCTATATTCAGCTACGTTAACCTCCTCCACCAGCCACAAAATTGGCTACCGTGAGAGGATTGTTTAGGTTTCTGTGAACTGTAGAGTTCATGAAGGTGTGTCGCTCACGACTTCCTAACGAGTGCAGCCTGTAGTGCATCAGTATTGTTTCTCTTAGTCACTACTGGTCGAACTCTAGCGGTGACAGGAAGAGTACTTGTTTACCATAAGAGCACTGCAGGTGGCTACCGAATTTCTTTACCTCTGCTGCAGAAAGAGAGAGAGAGAGAGAGAGATAATTACTGTTGCTAGACGCAACCCAAAAGTCTTGAGGCACGGACTCAGAGGCGGATCGCAAAGGGAACCAGAAAGGGGTGCGGCTCAGAACAACAATCTGGTTTCCACAGCGCGCAGAGCTCCGGCGCCTTTGTGCCAGGGGTAGGTACAGGTAAGGGGTTGGTGGGGTACCATTACCTTGGTCGCGACGAGCGCAGCCGTCCTCAGCCGTTGAGATTCCAACTGCAGACAACCACACGCCGAGCCACCAGGGAGGAATGCGGCTCATAGCGATGACGACCTGGTTTCCGCAGCACGCCGAGCCACCCAGCGGCGACTTCTGGCGATGCCGCCACCATCATAGCCGCCCGCACCCCCAACGACGCCGACGACGACGAAGCCAACAACGCCCCATCGGGGGTTTCCGCCGACACCGGAGGCGACGCAACGCGCTCGTTGATGCGGGGCGCTAACCAGAGAAACAAGGCTGTCGTCCTGGGAGATATACTGAGTGTGTTCTATCAGTAATGGCAAGATTCGACGCTCAGACAGGGGAATTGGAAGCGAGTTTGGATACTAAAGTATCCGTTCAAACGGTAGAACTAAGAGCGCAAAACGAGAATCTTATTTCCGGGTTGAAAATATAACCAAATTCACAATTGGAACAACACGCTAACAATTTAAAAGCTGTTAGTGATTCGTTCGTGGTATCTTGAAAGACGCACACTCCAGCTTGAGATTCAGGACCTACGGGGTGCACAGGGTGAGTGCCTGGACAGCATCCCTAAAGAAAACAAGGAGACTCTTTGTAAAATCGACGCAAAGTTGAGTGAAGTCTGAAGTGAATTCATCGGAGTAGCTGAACAAGTCAATCGATTGCTTAGCAAATGGACGGTCAGCTGGTCACTTAAGACGCACTGAACGAAGAACTGATGAAGACTCGAATGGTTTTTGCGGGGCACACTGAAATGATGAATGCAATAGATACACGGGTTCACTCAGCTGAAGACAAAGTTCAAGAAAATAGTTCGAGCATAGCGGAGAGAGTTGCAGCATAGTGCAAGGCCCTAGAAGTACGAAGGTAAGCTGATAAGCTGTGAGCCATGGCGGACCAGCTGCCGTCAGGACCGGGCACGGTTACGTCAGCGAAGCAGTTTAACGTCACGGGGTTGCTGGATACACATGCGGGCCGACAGGCTGGCAGAGAGCGCAGGGAGGCAGCCCCATTCCTGGGGGCTCCCCCGTCCCCTTCACCGCCGCTGATCACTGCCAGCCTGCCTGTGCCAGGTGTTGTCTCGCGACCTGTGAGAGAGTCGGGGAAACTACCGGCGCTGTTACCTTCACACAGACAGTGAGAGATTACTTTGTCTGCAAGTTCGAACCCGCAACGTCTTGCGGGGCGGGGCATAGCCCTGCAACTTTCTACTGTTTGCGCACACACCCTAGTACCCCACTCCACTGATGTCCCGCCTACTTGGGAGAAATTCCGACGGATGAATTCCCGAATACACCCACGGCTTTTCTACGAAACTTTAGAGATAGGACAGAGACGATGCGGATTACTTACAAATAATTTATCATTATATTCTGACAGAAATTAACTTTCGAAGCGAGCCTGTGGTGCCAAGGTGTGCGGACATTTGCCACGCCGGACATTTGCCACGATTTTACCTGCTCAGAAGGGTTGGGTACCTTGTCTCTCCATCCTCCTCCTCCTCCTCCTTCTCCACATCGCTTACTGAGCCTTTCCGCTGGTATACTTAACATAAAACCAGAATCTCTTTGGATTTTCCGCCACACTTCTAGAGAGAGTTCCGTCGTGGAATCTATTAAATGCATCTCGTGTTGAAATCCGCACCAAATTTCGAGCCTCAGTAAAACTTCGCCAATCTTGGAGATTTTGCGTTCGTCTAAATTAGACTTGCCTTTTTCGGTGCTCCTGCAGCAGCTTTCTGTCCTGTTTTGCTTACCATGGGGGATCAGTTCCGTCTCTTATTAATTTATTTGATATGAATCTCTCGAGTGCTGTTGATACTATTTCTTTGAACTTAAGCCACATATGGTCTGTACTTACGTAGTTTGGAAGGATTGGTGACTGTCTCTCAGAAAGACGTCAACCAAATTTTTAGTTGCTTTTATAAATAGATATATTTCGCGTTTAGTTTTGGTGAATTTCTTTGTTACGGAATTGAGACTCGCTACGACTGTGTGTTCACTAATCCCTGTATACGTCGTGATGCTCATATTGTTTGTGTCTAAGAGGTCAAGTGTGTTTTCGTAACCATTTACAATTTGAATGGCCTCGTGAACTAATTGTTCCAAATAGTTTTAAAAAAAGCATTTAGAACAATTACGGAAGTTGTTTTCTGTCCACAATAGGGTCTGAAAGTGTATTTTTGTCAACATACTGAAGGTAGACTGAAGTTGTTGTGACTTGGCAAGACAGCCAAGCCACTATGAGGTGAAGCCGAAAGGCACGCGTTAAAACTCACGCAGGTTGGCGTGAGGTCTGGAAAATGACAAGGTCTTTATAGTAGCAAAAATAGTACGTAGCTTCTGGAATACTTAACTTTAATCCATAATTGGTGAACATCTGTCTGACGGTACATGCATTACAAGATAAATAACAAATGATAATGGCGCCTTGCTAGGTCGTAGCAAATGACGTAGCTGAAGGCTATGCTAACTATCGTCTCGGCAAATGAGAGTGTAATTTGTCAGTGAACCATCGATAGCAAAGTCGGCTGTACAACTGGGGCGAGTGCTAGGACGTCTCTCTAGACCTGCCGTGTGGCGGCGCTCGGTCTGCAATCACTGATAGTGGCGACACGCGGGTCCGACGTATACTACCGGACCGCGGCCGATTTAAAGGCTACCACCTAGCAAGTGTGGTGTCTGGCGGTGACACCACAGAAGTCACTGCCAACTATAATTGAATTAGTAGGGTACCTATTTGTGATGAGACTCAAGTTCTCTTTGAACTGTTCAGCAACTGTTTCATCTGACACCGGGGGTCGGTAAAAGCAGCCAGTTATTAATTTATTCGGGTTGTCAAATACACCCTCTTCCCATACTAAGTCACAGGAACTCTCTGCTTCAATGTCGCTTGTGAGCTGGAACACACATTACATTATTTTTCCTTAAGTTGTGCGTCTTGTTTCTGTTGTAGTGCAGATCATTACAATTACGGTTTTCCCTCCAAAACCTAGGATGCTTTCTCTGTGACCCTGTAAATACCAGAGCTAAACAACGTAGAAGAACAAGGAACGTTACAAGCATACCATTCTGTATTACTTCATTTCCTTATTTCTAACATTTTAAAATTGTACGTCGACTTCAGATGACATGTTAATAATAGATGTTCTTATCTCTACTTAGTGAACGTATTTTCAATCATGGCCGGCCGGTGTGGCCGTGCGGTTCTAGGCGCTTCAGTCTGGAACTGCGTAACCGCTACGGTCGCAGGTTCGAATCCTGCCTCGGGCATGGATGTGTGTGACGTCCTTAGGTTAGTTAGGTTTAAGTAGTTCTAAGTTCTAGGGGACTGATGACCATAGATGTTAAGTCATAGTGCTCAGAGCCATTTGAACCATTTTTTTTTCAGTCATGTTTTGAACATTGTCACTCTACAATTTACTAGCTAATGTTTCGCCGCAAGGGATATCGCATTTTAGAGAGTATGGAGTATGTCGTTCTTCTTTTCACACATTCACATACCCATTTCTTCTTTCCTTATTGTGTTTTGGGCATGCAGTTGTAGTAATTAAAGTAGGCGCAAATGCAGTGATCAAAAAGAAATGATTAGCGTACTTTCCCATTCTCTTTACATCGTTCCTTTCTTGTTGCTCCCTGCCGATGGACTGTTTCTATCGCAATCAGTAAGCGTGAAAGGAAGCTACCGTACAGGCAGAGGGATTTATATTTATACTTGACAGAACTAATTACACACCGACATAATCGTCGGTGTTGCTTTCGTTTCCCAAAAGTTATAAATATTTCGATTTCGGAAAAGGAGCTATGTATTTGGCCAAGATGTCGAAGACGAACGTGTCCCGTACGTACTGGTTGTAGTGGAGCGGCGGTTTGAAAGCGGACAGAAGGAAGTACGAGGAAGGGCGTCCCTTACATGAGGAATCGCTACTCAAGCTACCTGGCGAAGGGGCAAGCGTGTCAAATGTCCGGCATTCGGTGCCAGGCCACAGGGCGCTGTTGTTTGGATTTCGAGTAATCCAGCCGCGAGTATTTGGCACAATCGGAAACCGGGCCAGACAGCGCTCGCTGATCATCGGGCTCGTGTACAGTCCTAGGGTGTCTACTGCGCGGGAATTTTTCCTGTTTGAAGTTTACTCAGTGTGTCATGGATGCAGAGGAACTCGTACCTATCATCTACCAGCGTATGCCCGAGCGGCCCAGAGGGCAACTTTTAACTGTACCGGTAGTGCGCCAGTGTTGGCTACACTGGAAGGACTGCAGAAAGCAGAAGTCGTGCCGTCAACGGAGAACATAAGTGGGGCGGTTGTAGCGGTCAGGATTCAAGAGGCAATAATGGAGGTCGCTTCGGACGATCTAGCCCAGGGCCGGCCAAACGTTGCACAGTGTGCAGACGTGCGGAAGTGCTGCACATGTGCGCACGTGTGCGACAGCGAGCGACAGCGACATCTGTTGTTAGACACGTGTCCCAAATGAACGGCGGCGGCTCCACTTCCCTTTGGTACAACTAAGAGCGCAGCATATCCAGTCTCGTTGACCCCTGGTGACCGTAACCTTAACAGAGAAGTACTGAGAAATGGCAAGTACTGGGAAAAAGCAAAGGACGGGAGATCTGTGTTCTCAAACGTTTAAAAATGACTGGGAACAGCAATTCTTTTTTGTAGCCGTTGGTGAAAACTCACAGTGTTTGCTGTGCCGCCGAATAATAGGCAGCCAGCGTAAGTTTTCAATTGAAAGACACTACAACACATATCACAAAGACGAGTGTAGTGTACTCAACAGTGAAGAACAGCAAGCAAAATTTAATTTCGTCAAGAAAATGGATGAGACACATCAACTAGATTTTACTGTACGTCAAAGTAACTGATACTTCTTGAACTCTTAGTTTCTTGTGTTACATTTATGTCTGTTTTACTGTACGTTGTACAATGTACTGTTTTCAATTTTCCAGAACGACAACCAAACTAAATCTTCACTGCGAGCAAGTTTTAAAATCGCATTAAGAATTACGCAATCTGGGAAACCCTTTTCCGAAGGGGAGTTTGTGAAAGGGTGTCTGATTGATGTTGCAGAACTTGTGTGTCCCACGAACGTTAGCAGGTTTCAAGAAATCAGTCTATCCAAACAAACAGTGACAAGGCGTATCAGTGCTGTAGCCGGCGATCTGCACAGGCAGCTAATAAATAAGGCTAAATACTTTGTTGCTTTCTCTGTTGCGCTCGATGAAGCAACAGATCTTACAGATACAGCCCAGGTTGTGATATACATACGAGGTGTCGATAACGCACTTTGTGTAACAGAGGAGCGACGTCTGTGCGTAGAAACATGCACTGCATGAACGCTGACGGCTGCGGCGTGCACGCTGTGACCCGTAAGTTGCACATGTGCAAGAGCACCGCACGCGTGCAGAATTTCAGGCCGGCCCTGATCTAGCCACTATAATCAGAACGAAGAAGGTACAAGAACCCGTTATCAGCAGAATAACGGTGACAGAAATTTCGCGTCGCCTGAAATTCTGCACGCGTGCGGTGCTCTTGCACATGTGCAACTTCCGGGTCACAGCGTGCACGCCGCAGCCGTCAGCGTTCATGCAGTGCATGTTTCTACGCACAGACGTCGCTCCTCTGTTACACAAAGTGCGTTATCGACACCTCGAATGGGAAAAGGCGTAAGTCTACTGACAGCGCGCTTCGCCCCAAACCGAGAGGGAAAACGTTCCGCCGGAAAAAACAGCAATTGTGACCGGGTTAACTCACAAGGGAACCTCCCCATCGCACCCCCCTCAGATTTAGTTTTAAGATGGCACAGTGGATAGGCCTTGAAAAACTGAACACAGATCAGTCGAGAAAACAGGAAGAAGTTGTATGGAACTATGAAAAAAATAAGCAAAATGTACAAACTGAGTAGTCCATGCGCAAGATAGGCCACATTAAGGATGTTCTACGGTCAGGAGCACCGTGGTTAGCGTGGTCAGCTGCGGAGCAAGAAGTCCATGGTTCAAGTCTTCCCTTGCGTGAAAAGTTTACTTTTTTATTTTCGCTAAGTTATGATCTGTCCGTTCTTTCATTGACGTCTCTGTTCATTGTAATAAGTTTAGTGTCTGTGTTTAGCGACCGCATCGCAAAACCGTGCGATTAGTAGACGAAAGGACGTGCCTCTCCAATGGGAACCGAAAACATTTGATCGCAAGGTCATAGGTCAACCGATTCCTCCACAGGAAAACACGTCTGATATATTCTATACGACACTGTTGACGGCATGTGCGTCACATGACAGGAATATGTTGTCGACCCACCTAACTTGTACACTTGGCGAATGGGTAAAAAGATTCTTATACCTTACCGATTCAGGTTTTCTTGTGGATGTGATAATTACTCCCAAAAAAGTGATTAAAACATAAGAGTTTGTCGCATAAACTGCAACAAATGAATGCAACAGTTTCACAGTCGCACAGTTTTCCCTGTGCTCTGTTAAAACATCTGTTTTTAAAGTTTTCAAATTTTTCCGTGTGTAGACCGTCAAATCCTGCATATGTCCAAGCAAATCTGAACATGTCCTGGAATTTTGGAGAGAGAAGTTGACTATGTGTGAGTGCCTGAACTTTGATAATTGTCTGAAAATAAATTTTTTTTCACTCGAGGGATGATTTGAACTATGGACCTCTCGTACCGCAGGTGCTGACGCTAACCACGGGACCACGAGCTCCTCAGTTCATATTGTCCTTGTTGTTGCCTATCTTGCACATGGACTACTCAGTTTGTATATTTTGCTTTTTTTCCATACTTCCATACAACTTCTTCCTATTTTCTCGATTGATCTGTGTTCAGTTTTTCAAGGCCTATCCACTGTGCCGACTTATAACTAAATCTGAGGGGGGGTGCGATGGGGAGGTTCCCTTGTCAGACAGCTAGTTCCCACGACCGAGATTCTCTCTCCTGGTATTGCGGCGGGACGAGTTGGTTTCTCACTCTCCCTTCAACAATCAGTCCACCTCCCTGGATAGGTTTCAGGTTGTCTGCCGCTTCACTCTGCCATGGTAAATACTGGTTTAGCCGACAAAAGCAACATTGACGAAAATTACGCATTACACGAAGGTCACATAACACAAGTCCATGGACAGTAGCTGAAAGTTAGTTGATCTCGCTTTCGCGATACTTGCATGACCTGTTTGAAAAAATGTCCAAAATTACTTTTAAATTGGTTTATTGTCTGTCTCGTAATCTGCACGAAACACGCCACACGAAGTTTATGTACAACATGAAATGTTGCCACTCAAAAAGCTCAAACTTCCACAAAATACTCAATATTGTAGTCACTTTTTATCAATGACACGAGAACCGATCAAACGCCCGAATTTCTTCATTTTGGTACAGATTTTATCAGCGCGGTTTAACATAGTTGTTTACCAGAAGGCTCGCGAGCGACTCTTTCGACTCATGGAGCTGACACACAAAGCCCTACTCAGACGTGCTGTAAATACTGAATTCCTGTTGGCTAGTACGTTAAGTAGCCACTCAGATCATCTCGAGCACATCTAACTCGCGGTATTTACAATGTCAGCCAATCAGATTACCTCAAGTAACTTAACTAGAAATCTCGTAATTCCGAAACTAAATATAATTTACGAAAATACAATACGATTCCTTTCCACCGCTGCTGCTGCGCTCGCAGGTTCGAATCCTGTCCTTAGGTTGGTTAGGTTTAAGTAGTTCTAAGTCTAGGGCACTGATAACCTCAGGTGTTAAGTCCCATAGTGCTTAGAGCCATTTGAACCATTCCTTTCCACAAAATAAATTACTAATAAATTTAATACTCAACATCCCATCTGGCTACCTTTTACAAAATCACACTCACTTGGACACACGTCACAAATTCTCCTACTGCAAACAACTTTCTTCCTCATATATTTGCATAGTTTTAATGAAATATCAGATTCTCCCCCATTCATTCTCTCAGTCTCTCCAAAACACTCACACAACCAAAAACCGATGAAATAATAATTTTCCGAAGTACCTTTAATTAGGTCATGAATCTATTGCATTGAAGCTGAAGAAAATTCTAGTAAATTAAATTACATGAACATATCCTCTTGACTGGAGTTTCAGTTGATATTATAGATCAACACATTACTGTCCCTATCTCAGTTTCGTAATGCCAGCACGGTTATTGTGTGTTTTAGGTAAAAATTCATATCTCCAAAAGAATTTAAGTTATTGATTTGAAATATTAGCAGTATGGTTGTGTTATCCATAGAATATGGTATACTGAGAACGAAAACGACCGATTAACACTTTACTTTCCAATTTCATTGTAAAAACAAATTTTCTTAATGGAAAAACCTACAAAATTACTTCACTGACGTTCAAATGTGTGTGAATTCCTAAGGAAGCAAACTGGTGAGGTCATAGGTCCCTAGACTTACACACTGCGTAAACTAACTTAACCCTAAGGACAACACTCACACCCATGCCCGAGGGAGGACTCGAACCTGCGGCAGGAGGGGCGCACGATTAGTAACATGGCTCCTCTAACCGAGCGTCCTTACTTCACTGAAACCATCATTCTACAAAAGGGCACTTTGGTCGGTGTCGTTCATTACAAATCCAAGCTATACGCAAAATTCGCTATGGTGCGCGTTCATAAGAAAACTTTTAGACATTACGTAATGTACACTACGGGGAGATGTTATGGAGGGCGTACACTTTTTTACAGATTTCTCACAAAAATCGCTCTGGTCGGCTTCCTTAAAATTACCCGTTCGACTATAATTTTAGAGAGGGAACTATTTCCTATATTTCACAAAAAAAATTCCCTCTGGTAAGCGTCTATAAAAATTATGTATCATCAGCACCTACTTTTCGATGAAAAAGCGTGGCAAACTTCTTTTCACATTTAATCTTACACCGGTTCGACACCTGGGTACTTTATTAAGATCCACACCAACTCATCTGTCAGGTACAAATGACTCACATATCCGATTTACATAATAGGCGTCCTGCAAAATACAGGAGACTTACTGTATATTCATTGTCCGAAACGACAGAGACGACACATATAAATGTATAACTCACATGACATGGGATGCGAACACTTGACGGACAAACGGAAGTTGCCAAGTGAGACCGTGCCTTCTACGAATAACTTTCTTAGCAACTGTGTTGTCTTCCTGAGGACTGTGGACAGTTATCAATAGTTAAGAAAGAGGTTGTGTAATAAATTGACTGGCTGGAAGAGGAACGTGAACTGACCAGACGGTTGCATGAACACAGCCCGAGTTGGGAGCTGCGCAGAACACAAGGTGTGACGTAGTTCTCGGGTGAGAGACCTGATATGGGGACTGCAGAAGAGACATTACCCAGTGAGTCTCCGTAGGAGAGACTTCACTTGGAGGCACCAGAGTAGACATTCTGATGTTAGGGTCTATGCCGGCCGCGGTGGCCGTGCGGTTCTAGGCGCTCCAGTCCGGAGCCACGCTGCTGCTACGGTCGCAGGTTCGAATCCTGCCTCGGGCATGGGTGTGTGTGATGTCCTTAGGTTAGTTAGGTTTAAGTAGTTCTAAGTTCTAGGGGACTGATGACCACACCAGTTGAGTCCCATAGTGCTCAGAACCATTTGAACCATTTTTTTGGTCTATGACGCTCATCTTCTGAACGTCGCTGCTGCTAACGCCGGACATTCAGCTCTGGCCCTGCACCGTAACTGACTTACACTGCAGCATACTTATATGGATATGGTGTTTGTTCTTTCGGACATGCAGCCATCTAGAACTAAATTAGAATTATATACGGAGACCTTCAGCTGCTGCCGGGCGTCGTGACCGGGCCAAATATCTCACGAAATAAGCGCCAAAAGAAAAAACTACAAAGAACGAAACTTGTCTAGCTTGAAGGGGGAAACCAGATGGCGCTATGGTTGGCCCGCTACATGCCGCTGCCATAGATCAAACGGATATCAACTGCGTTTTTTAAATAGGAACCGCCATTTTTATTACATATTCGTGCAGTACGTAAAGAAATATGAATGTTTTAGTTGTAACACTTTTTTCGCTTTGTGACAGATGGCGATGTAATAGTCACAAACATATGGCTCACAGTTTTAGACAAACAGGTGGTAACAGGTAGGCTTTTTAAATTAAAATACAGAACGTAGGTACATTTGAACTTTTTATTTCGGTTGTTTCAATGTGATATATGTACCTTTGTGAACTTATGATTTCTGAGAACGCATGCTGTTGCATCGTGATTACCTGTAAATACCACATTAATGCAATAAATGCCCAAAATGATGTCAGTGTACCTCAATGTATTTGGCAAAACGTGTAACGACATTCCCCTTTACAGCGAGTAGTTCGCCTTCCGTAATGTTCGCACATGCATTGACAATGCGCTGACGCATGTTGTCAGGCGTTGTCGGTGGATCACGATAGCAAATATCCTTCAACTTTCCCCACAGAAAGAAATCCGGGGACGTCAGATACGGTGAACGTGCGGGCCATGGTATGGTGCTTCGACGACCAATCCACCTGTCACGAAATATTCTATTCAGTACCGTTTCAACCGCACGTGAGTTATGTGCCGGGCATCCATCATGTTGGAAGTACATCGCCATTCTATCGTGCAATGAAACATCTTGTAGTAACATCGGTAGAACATTACGTAGGAAATCAGCATACATTGCACCAATCAGGCTGCCATCGATAAAATGGGGGCCAATTATCCTTCCTCCCACAATGCCGCACCATACATTAACTCACCAAGGTCGCTGATGTTCCACTTGTCACAGCCATCGTGGATTTTCCGTTGCCCAATAGTGCATATTATGCCGGTTTACGTTACCGCTGTTGGTGAATGACGATTCGTCGGTAAATAGAACGCGTGCAAAAAATTTGTCATCGTCCCGTAATTTCTCTTGTGCCCAGTGGCAGAACTCTACATGATGTTCAAAGTAGTCGCCATGCAATTCCTGGTGCATAGAAATATGGTACGAGTGTAGTCGATGTTGATGTAGCATTCTCAACACCGACATTTTTGAGATTCCCGATTCCCGCGCAATTTCTCTGCTACTGATGTGCGGATTAGCCGCGACAGCAGCTAAAACACCTACTTGGGCATCATCATTTGTTGCAGGTCGTGGTTGACGTTTCACATGTGGCTGAACACTTCCTGTTTCCTTAAATAACGTAACTATCCTGAGAACGGTCCGGATACTTGGATGATGCCGTCCAGGATACCGAGCAGCATACATAGCACACGCCCGTTGGGCATTCTGATCACAATAGCCATACATCAGCACGATATCGACCTTTTCCGCAATTGGTAAAGGGTCCATTTTAACACGGGTAATGTATCACGAAACAAATACCGTCCGCACTGGCAGAATGTTACGTTTGTGACTATTACAGCGCCATCTATCACAAAGCGAAAAATGTGATGCAACTAAAACATTCATATTTCCTTACGTACTACACGAATATGTAATAAAAATGGGGCTTCCTACTTTTAAAAAAACGCAGTTGATCTCGGTTTGACCTATGGCAGCGGTATCTAGCGGGCCAATCATAGCGCCATCTAGTTTCCCCCTTCAAGCTAGACGAGTTTCGTTTTTTGTAGTTTTTTTGTTTGGTGCTTATTTCGTGAAATATTTGGCCCGGTCACTGTCAATGGACCACCCTTTATATCAACGGGGACAGGTGAAAATGTGTGTCACCATATCCATGTAAGTATATAGTTCTGGCAATGCCGGCCATGACACCGAAACCGTAGTCCTCTGTAATAAAAAACAATGAGATAATGGATCAACGACGAACTGAAATAGGTGTCTTGCGACGTCCGCCCCGAGCAGATACAACGAACGAAAACGAACAAAATGGGGCGAAAAAAAAAGGATAGAGAGCGTCTGGCATGTAAGCATGAGTTCCCGGGTTCGAGTCCTGGTCGGGGCACACATTTTCACCTGTCCCCATTGATATATATCAACGCGCGGAAGCAGCTGAAGGTCGTTGTTGTTGTTGTGGTCTTCAGTCCTGAGAATGGTTTGATGCAGCTCTCCATGCTACTCTATCCTGTGCAAGCTTTTTCATCTCCCAGTACCTACTGCAACCTACATCCTTCTGAATCTGCTTAGTGTATTCATCTCTTGGTCTCCTTCTACGATTTTTACCCTCCACGCTGCACTCCAATACTAAATTGGTGATCCCTTGATGCCTCAGAACATGTCCTACCAACCGATCCCTTCTTCTGGTCAAATTGTGCCACAAACTTCTCTTCTCCCCAATCCTATTCAATACTTCCTCATTAGTTATGTGATCTACCCATCTAATCTTCAGCATTCTTCTGTAGCACCACATTTCGAAAGCTTCTATTCTCTTCTTGTCCAAACTATTTATCGTCCATGTTTCACTTCCATACATGGCTACACTCCATACAAATACTTTCAGAAACGACTTCCTGACACTTAAATCAATACTGGATGTTAACAAATTTCTCTTCTTCAGAAACGCTTTCCTTGCCATTGCCAGCCTACATTTTATATCCTCTCTACTTCGATCATCATCAGTTATTTTGCTCCCCAAATAGCAAAACTCCTTTACTACTTTAAGTGCCTCATTTCCTAATCTAATTCCCTCAGCATCACCCGACTTAATTAGACTACATTCCATTATCCTTGTTTTGCTTTTGTTGATGTTCATCTTATATCCTCCTTTCAAGACACTGTCCATTCCATTCAACTGCTCTTCCAAGTCCTTTGCTGTCTCTGACAGAATTACAATGTCATCGGCGAACCTCAAAGTTTTTATTTCTTCTCCATGAATTTTAATACCTACTCCGAATTTTTCTTTTGTTTCTTTTACTGCTTGCTCAATATATAGATTGAACAACATCGGGGAGAGGCTACAACCCTGTCTTACTCCCTTCCCAACCACTGCTTCCCTTTCATGTCCCTCGACTCTTATAACTGCCATCTGGTTTCTGTACAAATTGTAAATAGCCTTTCGCTCCCTGTATTTTACCCCTGCCACCTTTAGAATTTGAAAGAGAGTATTCCAGTCAACATTGTCAAAAGCTTTCTCTAAGTCTACAAATGCTAGAAACGTAGGTTTACCTTTCCTTAATCTTTCTTCTAAGATAAGTCGTAAGGTCAGTATTGCCTCACGTGTTCCAGTGTTTCTACGGAATCCAAACTGATCATCCCCGAGGTTGGCTTCTACTAGTTTTTCCATTCGTCTGTAAAGAATTCGTGTTAGTATTTTGCAGCTGTGACTTATTAAACTGATAGTTCGGTAATTTTCACATCTGTCAACACCTGCTTTCTTTGGGATTGGAATTATTATATTCTTCTTGAAGTCTGAGGGTATTTCACCTGTCTCATACATCTTGCTCACCAGATGGTAGAGTTTTGTCAGGACTGGCTCTCCCACGGCCGTCAGTAGTTCCAATGGAATATTGTCTACTCCGGGGGCCTTGTTTCGACTCAGGTCTTTCAGTGCTCTGTCAAACTCTTCACGCAGTATCATATCTCCCATTTCATCTTCATCTACATCCTCTTCCATTTCCATAATATTGTCCTCAGCTGAAGGTATTAATATATAATTATAAATACATTGCAGCACTCCCATCAAACTCTGCCTGCGAGTTTCGTTTCTCTCTTAGCAAGCACGAAGAAAGTTCTGCTAATGGCCATGAGACTTTTATTTTATTAATGATGAGTGTACTATTAGTTTATTTTATTAGTAATAGTGATTTCTAAAGTATTTAATAGCTTGGTGTGTGACACTTTTATGTATCAAAACAAATGTTTGCGGCAATCTGTTAGTCGATTCAAAATGATTCAAATGGCTCTGAGCACTATGGGACTTAACTTCCGAGGCCATCAGTCCCCTAGAACTTAGAACTACTTAAACCTAACTAATCTAAGGACAACACAAACATCCATGCCCGAGGCAGGATTTGAACCTGCGACCGTAGCGGTCGCGCGCTTCCAAACTGTAGCGCCTAGAACCGCTCGGCCACTCCGGCCGGCAATCTGTTAGTCGAACACAATATTATTTCACCTGGGAGTGGGGGCGCTTCGGACGGGTTATCATGAGCTTTTGTCGTGATATTTAACCAGGACACGCTGAAACATTTGATAGTATTAGCACAGCTGTCTTGAAATCATTCATAGTTGTTGTGGTCTTCAGTCCTGAGACTGGTTTGATGCAGCTCTCCATGCTACTCTATCCTGTGCAAGCTTCTTCATCTCCCAGTACCTACTGCAATCTACATCCTTCTGAATCTGCTTAGTGTATTCATCTCTTGGTCTCCCTCTACGATTTTTACCCTCCACGCTGCCCTCCAGTACTAAATTGGTGATCCCTTGATGCCTCAGAACATGTCCTACCAACCGATCCCGTCTTCTGGTCAAGTTGTGCCACAAACTTCTCTTCTCCCCAATCCTATTCAATACTTCCTCATTAGTTATGTGAACTACCCATCTAATCTTCAGCATTCTTCTGTAGCACCACATTTCGAATGCTTCTATTCTCTTCTTGTCCAAACTATTTATCGTCCATGTTTCACTTCCATACATGGCTACACCCCATACAAACACTTTCAGAAATTGCTTCCTGACACTTAAATCTATACTCGATGTTAACAAATTTCTCTTGTTCAGAAAAGCTTTTCTTGCCATTGCCAGTCTACATTTTATATCCTCTCCACTTCGACCATCATCAGTTAATTTGCTCCCCAAATAGCAAAACTCATTTACTACTTTCAGAGTCTCATTTCCTAATCTAATTCCCTCAGCATCACCCGACTTAATTTGACTACATTCCATTATCCTTGTTTTGCTTTTGTTGATGTTCATCTTATATCCTCCTTTCAAGACACTGTCCATTCCATTCAACTGCTCTTCCAAGTCCTTTGCTGTCTCTGACAGAATTACAATGTCATCGGCGAACCTCAAAGTTTTTATTTCTTCTCCATGGATTTTAATACCTACTCCGAATTTTTCTTTTGTTTCCTTTACTGCTTGCTCAATATACAGATTGAACAACATCGGGGAGAGGCTACAACCCTGTCTTACTCCCTTCCCAACCACTGCTTCCCTTTCATGTCCCTCGACTCTTATAACTGCTATCTGGTTTCTGTACAAATGGTAAATAGCCTTTCGCTCCCTGTATTTTACCCCTGCCACCTTTAGAATTTGGAAGAGAGTATTCCAGTCAACATTGTCAAAAGCTTTCTCTAAGTCTACAAATGCTAGAAACGTAGGTTTGCCTTTCCTTAATCTTTCTTCTAAGATAAGTCGTAAGGTCAGTATTGCCTAGCGATGCATTTTCTTCAGTCACCATTGCGGTAGTTTACTATACTGAGAGGTAACATCCGATGACCATAGCCAAATTCCAGCACCAGCAACACAGATATACACTAGCAGAATGACTGCGATAATGTCCTCGAGGAGTATGTAATAGCGCTACACCTGTCTGATTGAGATGCAGTTCCTGAGATAAGCATTAAAGTCTTGGAGAGAGGTCGCCAGAGCGCCTGTAGTATGCATAGCCGAAGCAACTTCTGTGTCCCAACGTCAATATGGGGGTGGCAGGCTTACATTTAACCGGCAACCGTGCATCGGTCACAAGCTACTGCATACACAGGAGAGGTTCCGTGTGGTGATTGTCGCCGGATGCCAGCACCAGTATCATAGGTACACACCAGCTGAATGACTACGACAATGTCTTCGAGGCATACTCTATAACGGGACACCCGTCTGATACAGATGCAATCTCTGACGGCGGCATTAGTAGCTTGGAGAGATGTCGGTAGAGAGCCTGTAGTACGCAATAGAGAAGTAATTTCTTTGTATTATTGTCTTTGTGAGGGGCAGGGTTAGAGGAAACCTGCAGCGGTGCGTCCGTTACAAGCTACTAAACACCCATTAGAGGTTCCATGTGGTGACCATAGTAAAATGCCAGCGCCAGTATCACAGATATTCTCTAGCAATTTACTCCGACAATGTCTTTGAGTCATATGCACTAGTGCAGCCCACAGCTGATGGAGATGCAATTCTGGAGGGTGGCATTAGTGTCTTGGAGAGATTTCGTCAGAGATCCTGAGGTATGCCGTGGCTAAGAAATTTCTATGAACCATAGTCAGCGTGAGTAGGCCAAGGTTACAGGAAACTGGCAGTGGAGTGTCGGTTACAAGCAAATGGATACACAGGAAAAAATCCATGTGGTAACAGTAGCCAAATGCCGGCGGCACTATCATAGATACAGACTACCAGGATGACTCTGAAAATGTCCTCGAGGAATATGCAATAACGCAGCACTCGTCTGTTTGAATTGCAATTCCAGGTGGTAACATTAGAGTCTTGGAGAGATATCGGCAATGAGACTGTAGTATACAATGCTGAAGCAATTTCTGTGTCCCTTCGTCAATGGGAGGGTGCGAAGGTTACTGTAAAATGGCAGTGGCGTATTGGTTAAAGCTACTGGAGAGATTCCTTTCGGTGACCATAGCCGAACGCCAGCGCCAGTAACGTAGACATACACCAACAAACAAGTCCGACAATGTCCTTGAGACCTATGCAATACAGCAGTGACCCTCTGATGCAGAGGCAATTTTTCAGGGCAGCATTAGTGTCTTGGAGAGACTTCAGCAGGGTGCCTGCAGTATGCAATGTCGCAGAAATTCCTGAGTCCCCGGTGAACACAGCCAAACGCCAGCGCCGGTATAATTATTATACGCTAACAGAATCACTCCGACAATTTCCTTGAGGCGTATGCAATAGCGCAGCAGCCTTCTGATGGAGATGCAATTTCGGACGGCACAATTAGTGTCTTGGAGGGACGTGGGAAGAGGGCCTGTAGTATAAAATAGAGAAGACCCTTTGTCAAGTGAGTTAAAGCAAAATCGGCAGCGGTGGGGCTGTTACACGCTATTGGAAACAGACGAGAGGTTCCGTGCGGTGAACATAGCCGAATGCCAGCGCCACTACCATAGATATGCAGTAGCAGAATGACCCTGACAGTATACACATGGCATATGCAATAGCGCAACACACCTCTGATGGAGATGCAATTTCTGAGGGCAGCATTAGTGTCTTGGAGAGACTTCGGAAGAGAGCCTGTAGCATGGAATGGGGGAGCAATTTCTCTGACTCATCGTCAGTGTGAGTTTGTGAGGGTTCCAATAAAACGGCAGTGGTGGATCGGGTACAAGTTACTGGGTACCCAGGAGAGGTACCATGCGGTCACGTAGTCGAATTCCAACGCCAGTACTCATACATATACACCAACAGAATGACTCCGACTCTGTCCTAGATGCATATGCAATAGTACAGCATCCGTCTGATGGAAATGCAGCCCCTGAGGGCAGCATTACAGTATCGGAAAGCCGTCGCCAGAGAGCCTGTATGCGATGTATAAACAATTTCTGAGTCCCAACGTCAATGCGAGGATGCGAAGATTACTGTAAACCGGCAGTGGTGCATAGGGTACACGCTGGTGGACTCCCAGGAGAGGCGCCATGCGGTGACTGTAGACCAGTGACAGCGGCAGTATCATAGATGTACACCAGCAGAGTGACTCCATCAATCTGTTCGAGCCATATGCAACACCTCTGTATCCGTCTGATGGAGATTCATTTCCTGAGGTAAGCATTAGGGTCTTGGTTCAAATGGTTCAAATGGCTCTGAGCACTATGGGACTTAACATCTATGGTGATCAGTGCCCTAGAACTTAGAACTACTTAAACCTAATTAACCTAAGGACATCACACAACACCCAGTCATCACGAGGCAGAGAATAATCCCTGACCCCGCCGGGAATCGAACCCGGGAATCCGGGCGTGGGAAGCGAGAACGCTACCGCACGACCACGAGCTGCGGACCATTAGGGTCTTGGAGAAACGTTGTCAGATAGACTGTGGTACTTATTACTGAAGCATTTTCGGTGCCCATTGTTAATGTGAGGGTGCGAGGATAGCAGAAAACCGGCAGCTGCGCATCGGTAAACAACTACTGAAGGCCCAAGAGAGGTCCCATTTGGTGACAGTCTCCGAATGCAAGCGCCAGTATCATAGGTTTACACCAGCAAAATGAATCTGACAATGTCCTCAACTGGCGTGCAATAGTGCAGCACACGTCTTAAGGAGATGCAATATCTGAGGGCAGCATTTCTGTCTTGAGAGACGTCGACAGAGTGCCTGTAGAATGAATTAGTGAAGCAATTTCCATTTTAGTTTTTTATTCACACGTCAATTTCCGTAGGACTAACTTGAGGAGATAATCTTCAATGTCATGAAACATGTCAATACATGAAATTGCGACATAAAAGTGATAACAGATAAAAGTAGAATGTTTATGAACCCGAAAAAAGGCAGTCCATATGTTTAAGTAAATGCAATCAACAATATAACAAGAATCAGCTTAATTTTTCAAGTAACTCATCTCGACAAAATAGAAAGAGTGACCCTTGAGGAAACCCTTCAGTTTCGATTTGAAAGCTCGTGGATTACTGCTAAGATTTTTGTATTTGAGCGGTAGCTTATTGAAAATATATTCAACAGTATACTGTACGCCTTTCTGCACAAGAGTTAAGGAAGTCCGATTCAAATGCAGGTTTGATTTCTGTCGAGTATTAAATCAGTGAAAACTTCTTATTCTTGGAAAGAAGCTAATATTGTTAAGAAGAATGACGGTAAGGAATATATATACTGAGAGGCCAATGTCAAAATTCTCAGACTCTTGAATAGGGGTCGACAAGAGGTTCGTGAACTTACGGCAGTTACTGCCCTAACCGTCCAATTCTGAGCCAAAAATATCCTTTTAGAATGGGAAAAGTTGCCCCAAAATATACTACCATACGACATAAACGAATGAAAATCTGCAAAGTAGATTAATTTTCGTGTTGCACGATCACTCACTTTAGATACCGTTCGAATAGAAAAAGTGGCAGCATTAAGTCTTTGTACAAGATCCTGAAGGTGGGCTTTCGACGAAAGTTTACTATCTATCTGGACAACTAGGAATTTGAACTGTTCAGTTTCACTAATCATATGCCCATTCTGTGAAATTAAAACTTGATGTTTTTTTGAAGTGTGTGACAGAAACTGTAAAATCTGAGTCTTACTGTGATTTAGCACTAGTTTATTTTCGACAAGTCATGAACTTGGGTCATGCACTGCACTATCTGAAACTGAGCCAATGTTGCACATAACATCCTTTACTACCAAGCTACTGTCATCAGCACTCCTGTTCCTTACATAAATAAGGAGCAGGAGTGGCCCTAACACGCATCCCTGGGGCACCCCTCGATTGACTGTACCCCACTCAGACCCCACATCACAGTCATTCTCAACATTGTGAATAATGATTTTTGCTGTATGTTGCTAAAGTAAGAGGGGAACCAATTATGAGCTACTCCCTGTATTCCGTAATGGCCTAACTTCTGGATCAATATTTTGTGATCAACACAATCAAACGCATTAGTTAAAACAAAACAAAATATGTCTAGTGTTCGAAACCTTTTGTCTAACCCATCTAGTACCTCACAGAGAAAAGAGAATATAGCATTTTCAATTGTTATAGGACTTCTAAAGCCGAACCATACATTTGATAGCAAATTGTGTGATATAAAATGATCAATTATCCTTACATACACAGCCTTTTCAATAACTTTAACAAACACTGATAGGAGAGAAAAGGTCTAAAATTATTTACATTATCCCCTTCTCCCTTTTTATACAGCGACTTTACTACTAAATTCTTTAATCTTTCAGGAAACTCAACATTCCTAAAGGAAGAATTACAAATATGGCTAAATACAGGGCTAACATGCGCAGCACAGTACTGTAATATTCTGCTAGGCACTCCATCATAACCATGAGAGTCCTTCAGTGATTTAATTATTAACTCAATCTCTCCTCTGTCTGTATCACGGAGGAGTATTTCAGACATCACTCTCGGAAAGGCATTTGCCAAGGAAGTTATATGATTCTCTGTAGAAACTAAATTTTTATTTAATTCACCAGAAATGCTCAGAAAATGATTGTTAAATACAGCACATACATCTGATTTATCGGTAACAGAAATATTTATAAGCACCTTACAATACTGTTTGTAATGGGCCACTGTAAATTGATTGTGACTACATCCAACATTTTGATATAATTCCCACTTTGTTCTACATGATATCCTTATCCCACTAGTCAGCCACCTGTGCTGCCTGTTACTGCCAAACCCCATTTTGAACGCTCTAATAGAAAGCAACTCTCATCTATGTTATCGTCACTATAAACATCCTGCCACTCTTGTTCCTGCCACTCTTGTTCCTTGACATGATTTTAAAAACTCTCTATTACTGTTCTATTAAATACATAGTTTGTAATTATATATGACATTTGTTAGAGTACAAAAGCCATTTAGTGTTAAAATTTGTGCATCCATTCACCCTTTTACTAACAGAGTGCCCATCTAGTAATGAAAAATGAATAAAAAGTTTGTCTATGGCTGTGCTACTATTCCAACGCACCCTAGTTGTTAAAAACACTGTCTGCATCAGATCATATGAATTTAGGAGACCTACCAACATCCTTTTTCTTGTACCATCATATACAACATTTACATTGAAGTCACCATATGTAACTAATATCTGGTACTTCCTACCAAGTGAATCAAGAACCCTCTCTACCTTGAGCATAAATGCTCTGGAATCAGAGTTATGGGACCTATAAACAACAACAATTAGAAGTTTAGTTTCACTAAATTCGACTGCCCCTGCACAACATTTGAAACGTCCCCTTTAGAAAAATTTATACAAGACTGTGTTTAAACTGACACACAATATTTTTAGCCCAACGCAATCTGACTTTCAAAAATCCCTACAAAAGAATGGCCCTGACTAACATTAACCTATACCTTTCACAAATCTCTTACCTCACCAAAAATCTTCGTTACTCGAACTACTGCAATACAGCGAGCGCCACTACTGCCAGCTAAATAAAAGATTCAAACTACTGAAGGCACTAACTACTGATAGGCATAGTTAGCAAATGAAAGATTTTAATAGAGAACAAACAATGTATTTACCTTAATAGTCATAATATATATAGCAGTTCATGACAAATTACAAAACTCCGCCATCTCTCTCCCCACATTCACCACTGCTGGCGGCTCACCTCCAACTGCGCAACGCTACGCGCTGTTCACAGCCAGCTGCGTAACACTACAATGGCGAGTATTACAACAATGCAAAGCAGCCACAGACTGCACACAGCACAGCCAGTGATTTTCATACAGAGGTGGCGTTACCAATAAAAAAACCTAAACAGCCTACTTACATAGCCCCCATGCTCCCCACAAAAAATTTTATCAAATCGATTTTGAGAGTTGACTGAGGTGCTATGATGATATTATTACGATGACTATGTGTATTATGCTGTTGCGGTATGTTTATGATCAGTAAGCTGATGCTATATAAGTTATTTGATTATGCTACGTATCTATTATGATGAAATATTGAAGAAGTGTCGACAAATAAGGTAAGGAATAATGAGTAGTGGTTAGGGACTCTGGTTTGTGAAAAAGGTTGTTGGAAACCAAGAATCGTACTTTAAGAGTTATGAAATGTGTGTAAATGCGTGAATGTATCACAATGCCGGCGAAAATTTTTGGGACACTGTTATATTCATAAGATTTTGTATCTACACATTTGCAACGAAAATTCTCGACCTCTGAAATTTTTTATATGGGACTGCCACTGTAGCGGAAACTGTTGTCACAAATATTTCCATAAGAACGTTAAGTGACCACCTGCACGTAATGCGTTTTGGGCGCCCAGCTGAGAGGTAGATGTCTGACAAAAGAAAGTCATTAGGTGCAAAAAAAAAAAAAAAAAAAAAGGGAGGCCTAATCCTCGCTATTGACATTCCTTTGTAGAAAGCATCGCAAATACGACACTCTCAAACTTGAAAACATATTATTATACTGTGGAGCTCTTAATTTATGATATTTACTAAAATGCCTAATGAAACAATGAGAAACATTTCACAGCTATTGTCTTGCTTGTTGAGAGAAATGTCATATGGCTTGCTTTATGTACTTATTTACTAATTTTGTTTAATATCTAGTTTCTAGCTGCACCGCAGCATTGGTTAAAATAAAATTTTATAGATGTACTAATATAAATATTTTCTGTCTACAGATGGAGTAAATAATAATTTTTTTCACAAAAATGAGGGAGCACAAAGACATTTCCCTTCACAGGAACTGCATACATAACTTACTTTTCAACTACCGGGTAATTTTTTTTGTAGAATAACTTCTTGTGTTGCACCACTTTAATTACATAGACATTAAGATGTGATTATACATTTCCCTTGTCTGCATTGTTATCTTTAGTGTACTATTTTTTCTGCTTGAGCTTTGTCATGCTTAGGTATATGTAATAGCATTTACTGCTGCTGTTTGCCAGGCATAGTGCTACTGAATTTTAATTTGTGTTACTCTGCTAAGCCAGATTTATTTTTCTTGTTTGCTGCACATTGCCTTATATTAGTTGTAATATTGCAATTGCTTTGCTAATCTCTATAATGCTGCTTGCTTCGCAAATCTGCATTTTTTTCATTGCTGTTTGCGTTAATTGTTTTGTGCTGCTGCATTGCCTCGCCCCTTAGTTTAGCATCTGAGCTCAGTAGATTTAAGTTAGCTTAAGAGGGGGTAGACTATATAAGAAACTGTCTATGGACAATAGGGAAAAAATGCATTGAGAAGTTATATGAAAAAGATTTGGGCCAAAATGAGTATTGTGTACTAAGAAATAATCATTTTGAAAGAGGATGTGAACAGAATACAGAAAGCAGGCATAGATAGGACTTTTTGGGAATAATGATGATCTCCAAGAAGTAAAGAAAGTTTTGTTTGCGAGATACTGCAGTAAAACAAACCCTGTCCTTTCCCTTTCTATTATTCCCCTATGTGTTTGTGTACTCTTGTATATTTGTGTTTTTCCTGTCTTTATGTGTTTAGCTAATAAGATTTATGTTGCAGAATTTCTCTAATACCCAGCTACATTTACTCTGATGAGGAATACTGTTATCCTCAGATATAATTTGCATTAATAATATGTTATTCACTTTGTAAATATGTTTAGACATTATTTAATCTGTTTTGTTTTAATGCTCATGTGTGAAATTAATGTTTCGAAAACTATTCTCATTATTTTATATATTCACTTATGTCATAATTCCTGTAACACTGATGTATCTGTTTATTTCTATTCTTTTATAAAGCCCCTATTACTACAAATGTTATCTGTATTGTTGTGTTCTTTAATGATGTATTCTGTATCTTTGTAATTGTATTTTCATGTTGTAAATTTATAATTGTATGGACACCAGTTCTTCAAATTAAGTTACATTTCACTGCACACGTTGCTGTTGGTCATAGTATATGGACAATATGTGAGAAGTAGGGACTGTTAGTGTTTGCACGTGTGTTAATAATTCAGCAAGGGACTGGATAACAGCATTGCTGGTTCTAAGGACATTTCAAACAAATTTTTTGTGAATGGACAAGTGGTGGTTTATGGACTTGCTATATTCTCCACAAGACTCTTTGATGGTGATTGTGCACCTGCACAGTCACAACAGATGCTGCTGGCCATCTCTACCAGGACTACAGTGGGTCTGCATCTTTGATGGCCCACCAATTTCTACAAGGACTGCAGTGGGTCTGCACCTTTGATGACCCACCAATACCATTATTTCTAAAAGGACTGCAGTGGGTCTGCACCTCTGGTGGCCCACCAGTACCGTAATCTCTACCAGGACTACAGTGGGTCTGCTCTGTGATGACCTAACTACCAATATTCTTCAAAACGTCGACTGACTCTGCTGTGGGTTTGCTCTGTTATGGACCAATACCTGTCTGCATGTCAAGAGTCAGCACTGTCTTTCCATTGGAAGGACAACACTACTTCTTCAAAATTGCATGGAAATCCACTAATTCCGTGTGCATTTTCTTTTACTGCTCAGACATTGAGAAAAACAACGTTACTGTGATGAACGATTAGGACTGTCTTTATGGAATGTGAGAAAGTTTAGCTTTTGACCAACATTGTATCAATAAGTGTGTGCATTTGATATCTTTGTTATTGTAATTATGAAAAGTTTTATCAAATCATTATTGGCCACTGCCCAAAACAATTTGTAAAATTTTTTGTGGGGAGCATGGGGGCTATGTAAGTAGGCTGTTTAGGTTTTTTTATTGGTAACGCCACCTCTGTATGAAAATCACTGGCTGTGCTGTGTGCAGTCTGTGGCTGCTTTGCATTGTTGTAATACTCGCCATTGTAGTGTTAGGCAGCTGGCTGTGAACAGCGCGTAGCGTTGCGCAGTTGGAGGTGAGCCGCCAGCAGTGGTGAATGTGGGGAGAGAAATGGCGGAGTTTTGTAATTTGTCATGAACTGCTATATATATTATGACTATTAAGGTAAATACATTGTTTGTTCTCTATTAAAATCTTTCATTTGCTAACTATGCCTATCAGTAGTTAGTGCCTTCAGTAGTTTGAATCTTTTATTTAGCTGGCAGTAGTGGCGCTCGCTGTATTGCAGTAGTTCGAGTAACGAAGATTTTTGGTGAGGTAAGTGATTTGTGAAAGGTATAGGTTAATGTTAGTCAGGGCCATTCTTTTGTAGGGATCATTTAAAGTCAGATTGCGTTGCGCTAAAAAATATTGTGTGTCAGTATAAGCACAGTCATGTATAATCGTTCAAAGGGGACGTTTCACATTCAAATATCTGTTCAGTTCAGTGCCGTGATATGTCTATGGACTCAAATGGAATACTGATTTTATGTGCATAGCCACTCCCCCACTCCTTGAAAATCACCCAGCTAATCTGTACCCCAGTAAAGTAAGCCTCTGAATTGTCAAATTATTTAAGTGGTGCTCCGACATACCAATAATTTCACAGCCAACATATATAAGCAGATCACTATCTTTAATACCTCGTATATTTTGATGAAATGTGGCAATACCTTTTCTGCTTGGAATCATGACGTCCTCTGAAGGTGAGCTCTTAGTTAGAGGGACTTCCTTTAAGCAGGTATACCTATCAGCTGACATCAGTCTAAAAAAAGTGCAGCTCTAACACCAACTACTGTACTACAGGAATCTTTCCGTGAGTGATCCCACCACTACCCGCTACACTGTCACCTATAAGATTTGCGAGCCTCCCCTTCCCATGCCTATCGAGGTGCAGGCCATGGCTAGTGAAACCTGATAGACCCAGATGGCACCACTGAAATGTGAACCATGCCCTCTGGGAACAGCATCCTCCCAGCCCCATGCTAATGCGCCTAACAGCTGTCTTAAGATGAGGCCGATCATTACGCTGAAACAGTTGCACGAAATGCTCATTAACGTCACCAGTTTGAATAGCTATCTTTACCAGGTCACCACCTACGTCCCTATCAAGAATGTTCCCTGCTCCACCTACTATCACTACCTAACCCTCCTTTGTAAAATTCCTACATAACTCCCCTATTCTGTCAGTCACTTGAGCCACTAGGCTTCACAATGTTGGTGACCTGGTACTCACTCCCCATCACTTCCTGCAACTGCTGGCCCACACTTCTATGGTGCGAACTACCTAACAATAGAACCCTCTTCCTTCTGTTAGACTTTGCAACTGACCTAGTATTCCTGACTGCTGAGGACTGCTGAATGTTCCCCACATCTACAAGAGGCTCCTCTGCACTTTGACAGATGGTCAAATCTATTGCATATACTCAAAATATAACTGTCTGAATACCTCCTCCTCCTCTTAACTGCGTTCTTGCCAACTGCCGGTTCCCATTTCCCACCACCCTTCACCTTCCTCAACCTATCTAGTTCCTCCTTTGCACGTTGCAACAGCAACTGAAGGGCACAGATCTTACGCTCCTGCTCCTCTATCAACATATTTCTACTACAGATTCTGCATTCCCAGGAGAGGATCTCGCTAGAATGCCCACTGTCTTCCCCACTGCGTCCCCAAAATGAAAATACTTTGAACAAATCCCACACCATAAATCACTACTCACCTATGACAGAGCACACACTTCTCACTCATGGTAGAATTTTACAGTTACTGAAAAAAAATATATGTCTACGTTACCTAAGTTCAGATACACCTGTAGAACTATTTATGGAACTAACAATAGCGGTCTCGAAATTCTCTGTCTACTAAGAAAGCAACTGCTTGTATTAATACTACTACACCACATCTACCAACAAAACCGCACAAAATTATTAGCTAAAACTAAAAATTCAAGCAGCCACTGAAACACTAAACGATGTTAAAACACTGAATGAAAATTTTACTGAAGTATTTCACCACAAACAGTAAGAAACGTCAGATGAAAACAAAAGCACGACATTTACTAAACGACTTTAACGCACAGAAATCTCTTAAAAAAATAAAAACATCTAGCGAACGTTTCGGAAAGTTTATTAAATCGTTAATTCACCACAAACAGCTCGAAACACCGCTAAAAATACTAAATTTAATAACTGTATAACAGTGCACAAATAACTTTGTCAGTACTTAGCTTTATAACAGCTACAGCTGCAACTGCACGCCGCAAAATGTCAACACACTACTGAACTAACGTCAAGGCGAGGGTGCGACAGTTACAGTAAACCGGCAGATGTACATCTACTGAAAGCTACTGGACATCCAGAAGAGGTCCCATGCGGTGATGGTAGCCGCATGCAGGCACCAGTATCATAAATATACACTAGCAGAATTACTCCGATTCTGCCCTCGTGGCATATGCATTAGCGCAACACTCCCATCTGATGGAGATGCAATTACTGAGCGAAGCACTAGAGTCTTCGAGAGGCGTCGGCAGACAGCCTGTAGTACATATATCCGAAGCAATTTCTGTGTCCCAACGTCAGTGTGAGGTGGTGAGGGTTGCAGTAAACTGGCTGGACTGCATCGGTGTTACACGCTACTGGACACCCAGGTGATGTTCCATGTGGTTACGAAAACTGAATGTCAACGCCAGTTTAATACATATACATTAGAAGAATCACTGCCAGGATGTTCTCGAGACGTATGCAACAGCAGAGCAACCGTCTAATGGAGGTGCAGTTCCTGATGGCTGAATTAGTGTCTTGGCGGGGTGTGGGCTGAGAGAATGTAGTATGCAAAGGAGATGCAACTTCTCTGACCCATCGTCAATGTGAGGGTGTGAGGGTGCCAGTAAACCGACAGTGGTGCATCGGTTACATGTACTGGGCACCCAGGAGATTCCCATACGGTGACCGTAGCCACTTGCCAGTAACATAATCGTTGTTATACACTGGCAGAATCACTCCGACAGTGTTTTCGAGGCATATGCAATACAACAGCAGCCGTCTGATAGAGGTGCGATTCCTAACTATTACTGTCTTGGAGGGCCGTCTGCAGAAAGCCTGTACTATGCGATGCAGAAACAACTTAGTCAATGTGAGGCTGCGAGGATTACAGTAAACTAGCATCGGTGCATCAGATACGTGCTGCTGGACTCCCATGAGAGGTACCATGCAGTAACCGCAGCCGAATGCCAGCGCCAGTAATTAAGATATAACTAGCACAATCACTCAATGTCCTACAGGCATACTCAATAGAGGAGCAGCAGTCTGGTAGGGATGGAAATCCTTAGGGCAGGATTAGTGTCTCGGAGAGTCATTGGCCCAAGGCCTGTAGCATGCAATACCAAAGCAATTTCTGAATCCCATCGCCAGTCTGAGGGTGCGACGATTACAGTAAACAAGCAGCAGTGCATCGGAATGAAGCTACTGGTGCACAGCGGAGGTCCCATGCAGTGAACATAGTCGCATGCTAGCGCCAGTGTTATATACACTAGCAGTATGACCATGACAATGTACTCGTGGCGTACGCAATATCGCAGCATCATTCTGATGGAGATGCAGTTACTGAGGGTAGCATTAGAGTGTTGGAGAGATGTCAGCACAGAGTCTGTAGTATGCAATGGCGTAGCAATTTGTGTGTCCCATCGTCACCGCGAGGATGAGCTGGTTACAACAAACCTGGCAGCAGGGAATTGGTTACAAGCTACTGGACTCCCAGATGAGATACCATGTGGTGACCATATTCGAGTGCCAGCGCCAGTACCACAGATATACACAAGCAGAATGACTCCCTCAATGTCCTCGAGGCGTACGCTATATAGCAGCACTCGTCTAATGGGGATACAACTCCTAAGGGAAGCATTAGTGTCTTGGCGAGACGTCAGCACAGAGCCTGCAGCGTGGAATGGCGAAGCAATTTCTTTGTCCCATCGTCAGTGTGAGGGGCCCAGAATTAAAAGAAACTGGCAGCGGCGCATCGGTTACAAGCTCCTAGTTACTGAGAAGAGATTGCATGCGGTGACTGTAGCCGAATGCTGGAGACAGAACATAGATATACACTAGTAGTGTGACAATGTAAATGTTCTCGAGACTGAAACCTGGTTGATAGGTACTCAGAGAGGGCACAAGATAAGGTTATGGTTGTGGATGGTGCCCTAAACAGTTACTGGGAGTTGCACAATCAAACACACAACTTTATTTTCCCTAGAATCACTTATTTACACATTGCTTTATAGATCACAATTAAACAATACGGCTGTAGGCCTAGTTAAAGAAAACTTGAGATGCTTTCTGGGCTGAAGGCTCAAAACCACACCATCAACAAGAACAGATGAAGGCCTGGCTTAGAAATTAAGAGCAATAAAAATAGAAACTAGATTTTTTCTTAAAAAAACATGCAATTAAAAATAATTAGCGGATGAAGGCCTACACTACACGTCTGAAGGACAACTATAATTAAAACACATTAATAAACAATTTTTCTAACCAAGAAATTTGTTTAAAACTCACAACAGAATGGCTGAAAGCCTAATTAAAGACATATTAGCTTATTGCACGGCTGAAGGCCACAAATAAATCTGAAACAACGGCTGAAGGCCTGAACAACAAGTCAAACAAACATTTTAAAATAAACCCCTTCCTTCTTATAAAAAAAAAAATTTCCTTTAAAGAATACACAAGGCTGAAGGCCATATTAAAAGGAGTTCCCATAAATCCTCGGCTGAAGGCCACACATAACACATCGAACACCTAATGACTTAGAGTCTGGATTACAAACAATTTCAGATAGAACAAATTTAAGAAAAAAATTTTAAAAATAAAATCAATCTTCAAAATTTTAATTTAACACGGTTGAAGGCCTTTATGTAAAATTTAAAAAGAACTGAATTAATACCTGGCCGAAGGACTCGCACAATACCTCAAACTAAAATGAAAATCACAATCAAAAACAAACAGAACAAGTGGTGCTCAGAATTGTTCCTAGGGTCGGCCGGAGAAGGCAGCTCAAATGTAAGGTGAGGTGAGACAGGCATCCAACAGTTGAAGTTAAATAATCGGATGGCAACCCAATATAGGGACGGCCCAAGGACTGAACAACAATTTAACCAATTCCCTTCCGTCCGACCTACGGCAGAACGATGGGAAATATTGGCCGAGGATATGGACAGCACAACATCTTCAGGAACTGGAGTTTAAAAACAACCAAGGGAACTACAACCACTCTAAGCAAATATGAACCAAACAGCATAAAAGGCTGTCGAACTACATGCTGTGCCGGACTGCCTGAATACGACGAGGACAGGCACACTGCCAGAAAAGTACACCAATGACCGGAGCAGGTAACTGGGGTGTTAGCGGCCACAGGGCAGAAAATACCGTTGGTGCACTTCACTGGTAAGTAACAGTCAATTTAATAATTAATCACAATATAGGAAGAGGGGTGCAAGATTTCGGCCCAGGGAGCAACAACCCACAAATGAATGAAAAGATGTCACAATAGTTGAGGTTACATAACAGGTTAACTGATCACTCAACTTCAGTGTCCAGGTTCGGTGGGCAACGAACTTTGGCGCTCTCACAGCTAGCGCCTCACGATGCGACAGTGCGTGCACGCCACCAGCGGTCGTGGCCTGGCCGCGTGCCACAGAGACTTGCTCGCTGCTCTGTCCCAGCTGACTGGCTACAATCCAGCAAGCAGACAGCAATAATAACTGCTCAGTCAAAACCACACAAGCAACACACGGTTCCGTGAAAACACTTCCATAAACAACTCGAACAATACTAAAACCAGCCACAGTGGGACAACTAGTAGGAATCACAAGTCGACACACACAGAGAACCCAGAAGGGATCGGCGACCAAATAGACATAGTCCTATGAGATGACCGACCAAACGTCCAACCAATGTCGTCCACACCGAAGTCATGTGTGCCAGCAATGGTCGGGTGAGTCATGAATGTCCAGACGTCACTGCTGCTCCATCCCCACTGCACTCACGACACACGACGACCCAGATATATTAGCGGTCGCCCCGAAGATAGTACGACAGTGCTCTTAGAGATAAGCGGTGCTGCTGACACTCACCGGCAGGCAAGCCATCAACTTAGTGACGCCAGTAAATCGAATAAGAAACGAGACGGCAGTACTGCCAAGACAAGAAGTCAAGCAATAATAGCGCGAGCATGAGCCGCGCTTGACTCAGAAACACAGTCAATAGCACAGTACCCATCTTATGAAAATGCAATTCCAGAGAGCAACATTAGAGTCTTGGACAGATAGCGGCAGAGGGCATGTAGTATGTAATCCAGAAGTAAATTCTGTGTCCCATTGCCAATCTCAGGGTTTGGGGGTTACAGTAAACCGGCAGCGGGGCATCAGTTTATAACGCCAGAAATGCATATCCTCCTATTTCCATCTATTGTACTATAATTTTTTTTCCTTGTTTTGTTACCTCAAGATATGACATTTCTGTCTCTTTATCTCTTTATATATTGTAATTGTTTTACTGTTCGTATATATATATATATATATATATATATATATATATATATATGTTGGTTTGTTTTGTGAATATTATTTGTATTTATACGCTGGGTCTGGCCTAGGGAAAACTATGCTATCGAACGAATACATCGATAGGTTGTGTGGAGAACCAAAGTGTTGAGGATCTTTGGTAGTGTTAACTCTGCCGCGTGGAGCGCGGGCAGAGCAGAGGGAGTCTGGCTGGGGTAGCAAGTGGAGCAGGTGTGTTGTGTGACGCTCCCGCGAGTTGGCGCGCTTTCGGGGTTTGGCAGCATGTAATTGCGCTCGACTTGCGATGATAGTTTCTGACATGGTGTCGCGGACGGGAAGCATTAGCTGGCGCACATCAAGAGCCCGTTTCGTCTGGTGACCGTGTCGAGAAGAAGGCGCGCCGACATTCAGCTTCTGCAACAGCGACGGCCGACAATGAGTGACTGTCGCCACCTCCTCGATCGACGGCTTCACACCTTCAATCAACCAACAAGGAAGACTGGAAGCACGTAAAGTTTTAGAACTGTATGGCAGACCTCAGCTTTTCAAACTTTTAAAATTGTTGCATCACAAAATTACAGCAGCTTAGCATGAACGTTTGTTGCTCATTGTCCCAATTGCATTACCAAGCAGGGTCCCTTCCTTTTCCGGAATGAACCCGAGCGTCGTTGAAATTCAAACGCCAGCATCATTCGATTTCACTGCTTTAATTTCAAAGTTCAGTTAAGTTATTCGTAGCTGGCTACAATATTTAGATTACACAAGCACAAATTAAGAGTTCGAGTTTTGTTACCGTATTTTAGCTTATCTGTGACTGCAGCTCAGCTTGGTACGTACTAAATTTTAATTGTTCAGAATCATTTAATTCAAGTTCAAAGTTAAATCTCTTAGTTCTAATTTGCGTAGATTCAAGTAGCTTTTGAAATGATTGTTGAGGTAGTCCAAGACTAACCGTATTTTACTGAATTTCGATGTGCTTCAGAAAGAAAGCTCACTATTAACTTCGGTCACTAAATTAACTTTCAATTTTCCGGTTTTATTAATTCTTTTGCTAAATTAAGTCAGAGTGTAGCGAAATCTATAACTTCTGACAAACTTTCAGTTTCACACTACACGTGTCAACCTTCAGTTGCCACGCTTCTAGTGCTAATTATATGTGCAATAACCTTTCTTTTTCAGTTACTATAGTAATTGTCCATTGGACTGGCGACCGTAATTTTCCCCAAATCTCAAATATCTAATTACCGCTAGTTAATTGTTAACGTAACGGCCGCACATTTACTTTCTTTATTAACTTTACCCCTTTTCAAAATTAATTTCCACCAGTTTCATTTGCAATTTTCCTTTCATTTAGATGTAACCCTTTCCTCCCTCTTTACCGACAAATTAACTTCGGTGACGATTGCTTTTCCCAAATTTCATTAGGTACACGCGGTTTAATTTTTCACTGTCATTAAGGTCGATAAGTGAGGGGGAGGTTACAAGTTACAAGATACTATACACCCAAAAGAGGTTGCATGTGGTTACAGTACCGAATGCCAGTGGCAGTATCATGGATATACACTAGCACAATTACCCCCACTATGTCCTCGAGGCACATGCAATAGCACATCACCTGTCTGATGGAGATGCAACTTCTCAGGGTAGCATTAAGGTCTTGGAGAGAACTCGGTATAGAGCCTGTAGTATGTAATCACGGGGGAATTTCTGTGTCCCATCGTCAATATGAGAGTGCGAGGGTTACAGTAAAATGGCACAAGTACATCGGTTACAAGCTACTGCACACCCGGGAGAGGTACTATGCGGTGACTGTAGCCGAATGTCAGCGACAGTATCATAGATGTACACTAGCAGATTCATTCCTGCAGAATGAATCCGGCAATGTCCTTGAGGCGTATGCAATAGTGCTGCACTCGTCCTAAGGAGATGCAATTCCTGAGGGCAGCTTTTGTGTCTTGGCGAGACGGCATCAGAGAGCCTGTGGTAGACAATGCCGAAGCAAATTATGTGTCCCATTCGCAGTGTGACAAAGCGAGGTTTACAGTAAACTGGCAGCGGAGCGTAGGTTACAAGCTACTGGATACACAGGAGAGGTTCAATGCAGTGACCGTAGGTGAGTGGCAGCGCCAGTATCATCGTAGATACACACTAGTAGAATGATTCCGAAAATGTCCTCGAAGCATATGCAATAGTGCAGCACCTGTCTAGTGGAAATGCAATTCCTGAGGATAGCATTAGTGTCTCAGAGAGCTGTAAGCAGAGAGCATGTAGTATGCCATGCCGAAACAGTTTCTAGAGTCTCATCGTCAATGTTAGGATGCGAGATTTACTGTGAACTGGCAGCAGTGCATCGGTTAAATTCTACTGGATACCCAGGAGAGGTACCATGCGCTGACCATAGACGAATGCCAGCTGTGGTATCATAGATATACAGTAGCGGAATCATTCAGACGATCTCCTAGAGTTGTATGCAATAGTGCAGCACCTGTCTGATGGAGATGCAATTCCTTAGGGCAGCATTACTATCTTGGAGACACGTCAGCAGACAGCCTGTAGTATGCACTGGCGAAGAAATTTGTGTGTCCCTACGTCATTGTGGGGGTGCGTGACTTACATTAAACTTCCAGTGAGGCATCGAATAAAAGATACCAGACATCAAGAGCAGGTCCCATGTGGTGAATGTAGCCGCATCTAAGCGCAAGTATCATAGATATGCAATTGCAGAACGACTCTGAGAATTTCCTCTTGGCATAAGCAATAGCGCAACACCCATCTGATGGAGATGCAATTCCTGATGACAGAATTACTCTATAGAAGAGACGTTGGCAGAGAGCCTATCGTATGCAATGCCAAAGCAATTTCTGTGTGCTAACGTCAGTGTTAGGGGGCGAGGGTTACAGTAAACTGTCGGGGATGCATCAGTTGCAAGCTACTGGACGTCCAGGACAGGTTCCATGTGGAGACCATAGCCGAATGCCAGCGGCGATATCATAGATGACAACTAGAAGGATCACTCTGTAAATGTCTTCAAGGCATAGGGAATAAATCAGGACTTGTCCGATGGAAACGAAAATCGCGAGGCATTGGTGTCTTAGGGAGAAGTTGGCAGAGAGCATGTAGTACGCCATCTGGAAGCAATTTCTGAGTCCCATCGTCAATTTAAGTGTGCGAAGATTACAAAAAAACAGCAACGAAGCATTGGTTGTAAGCTGCTGGACACCCAAGTGAGGTTCCATGTGGTAACTGTAGCAGAACGCCAACGCCAGTATCATGAATTTACAGTAGCAGAGTGACTCTGACAATGTCCTAGATGTGTAGAAAACAGTACAGCACCAATCTAATGCCTAGGCAGTTCCTATGGGCAGCATTAGTGTCTTGGGCGCACATCAGTAGCGAGCATGTACTATGCAATGGTGAAGCAATATTTTGTGTCCAATCGTAAATGTGACTGAGCTAGGTTAACAATAAAATGGAACTGGTGGATTGGTTACAAACTACTGGACACACAAGACCCATGCAGTTGCCATAGCTGAGTACCAGCGCCAGTATCATAGATATAAACTAGCAGAATGAATCCGACAATGTCCTCAAGTCATATGCCATAGTGCAGCATCCGTTTGATGGAGATGCTACTCCTTAGGACCACATTAAAGTGTTGTAGAGACATTAAAAAAGAGTGTCACGTACAGTGGAGATGCAATTTCTTTGTCCAATCGTCAAGGTGATGGTGTTACAGTAAACCGGCAGTGGTGCAGTGGTTACAAGCTACTGGATACACAGGAGAAGCTCCATGCAGTGCCCACAGCTGAGTACTAGCGCCAGTATCATAGATATACACCAGCAGAAAGACACCAATGAAGCCCTTGATGCACATGCAGTAGGGTCGGCACCTGTCTGTTGGAAATGATGTTACTGAGGGAAGCATTAGAATCTTGGAGACACATCGGAAGAGAGCCTGTTCTATCCAGTAAAAAAAAAAAAAAAAAAAAAAAAAAAAAAAAAAAAAAAAAAGGTAGTTTTACTGACAACATGACTCATGCATGGGATGTGATTTATATGTATTTCACGATGCTGGTGCTGATTCCGCATTTAACAGTTGACTATGCCACTATGGCTATAGTGCATTAGGACTTTGGACTTTGTTTCTATGAGACAGATCTGATGATGGTCATAAAGACCGAAGCCGGTAATCTGTTAAACAGAAAAGATTGTGACCATAGACGTAAATTAAAGGAAACTTATTGCATATACGGGTCACTGTGTTTTTTCGCGACGATGTCGCAGCTTGTGACATTAGTAGAATGATTCCGAAAATGTCTTTGATGCATATGCAATAGCGCAGCCAACATCTGATGGAAATGCAGTTCCTGATGGCAGCATTAGTGTCTCAGAGAGCTGTAAGCAGAGAGCCTGAAGTATGCTATGCCGAAGCAATTTCTAGAGTTCCATCGTCAGTGTTAGGGTGTGAGGATTACAGCAAACCGGCAGCAGTTCATTGGTTACATGCTACTTAATACCCAGGAGAGGTATCACATGGCGACCATAGACGAATGCCGGCGCCAGTATCATAGACATACACTAGCACAATGATTCAAACGACGTCCTTGAGGCCTTTGCAACAGCACAGCACCTGTCTGATGGACATGTAATTCCTGAGGGCAAAATTACACTAAACAACAAATTTGAAGTGAGAGTGTGTAAATCGCGTGATTTTCAGATAATTATATTCATTTAATTATAAAATGAAACAAAATCATCATCTTCATAAATATTTAGCTCTAGTTTTTTAATAAATTTTCTACGTTTTTATATAAATAACTCAATAGCTAAATATGCATTAACGTTCCAAGATTCAGCATAACAAATTTTAGGTGCATAATTACTTGAATTATGTTATGTGTTATGCATTGACAAATTTCAGTGCCATTCTGGAACTACAAAAGTAAAATATTAAGATAAAATGAAGATAATATTAAATGAATGAAAATACTTTTGTAAGTCTACTTTGTGTAACAACTATGTAAAGCACAAAAGAAGAAACATAAATTAACTGGTCACAAATGTATATAAAGGAATACAAATGTTAAATATCGATACGTGCAGTATATACAATTACATATTTTATTCAGAGATAAATTCAGAAGATGACCGTTTTCGCTTGACTTGACGTTTATACACATACTCGGGAACATCCTTTATGACAGTCCAGCAGTAATCTGCTACAATAGTAGGGCTCCACTTTGCGGCATACCTCTTCTCAACTGTGGCAATATCTTGATGAAACTGCTCCCCATGTTCATCACTTACTGCAACACAATCTTTGGGGAAGAAGTCAAGATGACTATGTAAGAAATGCATTTTCAATGACATGTCGCAACCAAGGTTTTCAATAGATGACATGTTATCTACAATCTCCTTGTAATTTATTGCTCGTTTGTTCGCTAAGAACTGTAAACAGACTGTCTTAAAACATTCCCATGCATGCTTCTCATCACCTTGTATGATTCCATCAAACGTACAGTCTCAAAATAGCTCTCAAATCTGTGGGCCTACAAAGATACCCTCCTTTACTTTGGCATCACTTAAGTAAGGGAATTTTTGCCTTAAGTACTTAACGCATCACCATCTTTCTTCATTCTCTTAACAAAGTTTTTCATGAGACCCAACCTGATATGCAAGGGCGGGAGTAGAACCTTTTTGGGGACTACTAGAAGTTCACTCCTAATGTTATTTATACCTGGTTGAAGAGATTTTCTGGTGTGCCATTCATGTTTACTGTAATGAGATGCACGAGCACGGCTATCCCACTCACAGAGAAAGTAGTAACATTTAGTATACCCTAACTGCATAACCAATAGCAGTGCAACCACTTTCAAGTTACCACAAATCTGCCATTCAGAGTCATTATGCTGTGCGGCTTCTAGTAAAATTTTCATGTTTTGGTATGACTATCATATGCACACTATGCCCAAATGGAATAGAGGAAAGCTCATTACCAACAGGTAAAAGGACTGCTTTTAAGCTCAACTTTGACGAATCAATGAAGAGTCTCCACTCATCAGGGTTGTAATTAATTATGAGGGTCTTCAATAGACCATTTATGTCTACAAATACCACAAGACTATATTACATGTTAAAAAAAGGAGTGAATTGTTGCTCTATTCTGCGGTAGAATGAAGCACTAACATTGCTTTCCATATGGTTTAGCGCAGCACCCGTCTGATGGAAATGAAAGTCCTAAGGCCAGCATTAGCCTCTTGGGGGGACATCAGCAGAGAACATGCAGAATGCCATCCCGAAGCTATTTCTGTGCTCCATCGTCAATGTGAGGGGGCGAGGGTTACAGCAAACTGGCGGGGTGCAACAGTTACAAGCTACTCGATACCCAAGAGAGGTTTCATGCGTTGACCGTATCCGAATACCAGTGCCAGTATAATTGATTTACACGTGCACAGTGACTCCGTCAATGTCCTCGACACATAGGCAAATGTGCAGCGCCCGTCTAATGCCTGAGATATTCCTAAGAGCTACATCAGTGTTTCAAGACGCAGCGACAGACAGCATCTGCCATGCAATGGCGAAGCAATTTTGGTGCCACATAGACAATTGGGGGGGGGGGGGGGGTGAGGCTTACACTAAACCGGGAGCGGTGGGTTGGTGGCAAGATTCTGGACGCACAGGGGAGGTACATGTAGTGGCCGTAGCTGAGTACTAGGGCTAGTATCATAGATATAAACTAGCAGAATGACTCCATCGATGTCACAGATGCGTATGCTATAAGGCAGCTCACGTCTGATAGAGATTCAACTCCTGAGAGGAGCATTAGTGAGATGGGGAAACATCAGCAAGTAATTTCATTGTCTAATTGTCAATATGGGCTTTCGAGGGTTACAGCAAACAAGCAGCCGTGCATCAATAATAAGCAACTGGACACCCAGGATATGTTCCATGTGGTGACTGTAGACAAATGCCAGCGCCAGTAACATAGATTTACACTAGCAGAATCACTGCGACGATATTTTTGAGGCGCATTCAATTGGGCATTAGCCATCTGCTGGAGATGAGGGCAGTATTATTGTCTTGGAGAGACGTCGAAAGAGAGCCTGTACTTTGCAACGCCGAAATTATATCTCTGTCCCATGTCAGTGTGCGAGGTTTGCAACAAACCTGCACCTGTGCATCGATAAAATGATACTGCACACCCAGGAGAGGTTCCTTGCGGTGACAATAGCCCAATGCCAGCGCCAGTATCTCAGAGCCGTCGGCAGAGAGCCTGTAATATGCAATGGCGAAGCAATTTCTGTGTCCCATCGTCAATGTGAGGGTGCAACGGTTATTGTAAACTGGCAATGGTGCATTGACTACAAACTACTGGGCGCCCAGAAGAGATTCCATGCATTGACGATAGTGTGTATTCGAAATATACACTAGGATGACTCCAACAATATGCCGTTACTGAGGCCAGCATTAGTGTCTCCAAGAGACGTCGGCAAAGAGCCTGTAGTATGCAATGGCGAAGCAATTTCTGTTTCCCATCGTCAATGTGTGGGCGCAAGGGTTACTATAAACTGGCAGAGGTGAATTGGATTACGAGTTGCTGGACACAGAGGAGGGGTCCATACCGTGCCAGCGCCAGTATCGTAGATATACACTAGCAGAATGACTCCAACAATATCCTCGAGGCTTAATAAAAAGTTCAGCACCGATCTGATAGCAACGCCATTCCTGAGGGCAGCATTAGTGTCTTGGAGAGACGTCAGCAGAGAGCCTGTAGTAAACAGTGGCGATTCTATTTCTGAGTCCCATCGTCGATGTGAGGTTGCGAAGGTGACTGTGAAACGGCAACGGTGCATCCGTTATGAGAGTTATGACACAATGGAGAGGCCATATGCGATCACCGTAGGTGCGTGAAAGCACCAGCATCATTGATATACACTAGCACAATGACTCTGACGATGTACTCCAAGTATATCAAAAAGCGCAGCACCCATCTGAAGGAGTGACCGTCACTGAGGGCAGCATTAGTGTCTAGGAGAAACGTCGCCACAGAGCCTTTAGTATGTAATGGCGCAGCATTTTAAGTGTTCCTTCGTTAGTGAGAGGGTGCATTGGATACAAACTACTGGAATCCCAGGAGAGGTTCCATAGGATGACTGTAGATGCAACAGTATCACAGATGGACACTAGCAGGATGACGCCGACGATCTCCTCGAGGCTTATGCAATAGCCCAGCACCCGACTAATGGTGCGACAACAACTGAGGGCGCTATTAGTCTCTTGAAGAGATGTCGGCATGGGACTCTAGATTTCATCGCTATGCAATTTGTGTCTCGCATCGTCAGTGTGAGGATGCGAGTGTTACAGTAAACAGGCAGTAGTGCATTGGATACAAGCTACTGGACTCCCAGGAGACGTTCCATGCGGTGACAACAGCCACGTTTGTCTCTTGGAGAGAAGATGGCATGGACCCAGTAGCTTTCAATTGCGATGCAATTTCTGCCTCTCATTGCCAATGTGGAGGTTACAGTAAATGGGCAGTGATGCACTGGATACAAGCTTCTGCACTCCCAGGAGGGGTTCCATGAGGTGACCACAGCCGCATTAGACTCTTGGAGAAAAGTCAGCAGCATTGCATTGTAAAAAATGTAGCAGCAAATGAAATGGAACTCGCGACATCTTACCTACGGTGCGGGACACTCACTGTGACGCTACTAGCTGTCATCTAGCTGCAGCACCTCCAGAAGTCAACAATAGTTCCTCCAGAACTTCCGCATTCCACAGTGCTGTGTGACAGTGCATATGGCCGGATGTAGACTTCTGAGAGACAGACAGTTACAGCTTTTCTTTTGCACTGCACGACGTTTTCAACAAACAAATAGCCCAATAGCGTAGCTCAAATGGAAAGCAATACTTCCTCTTTAAATTTCTGCGTCCTACACTGTTGGCAGTTCTGTGTAGGTGGCAGTTACATGATTTTATTTTGATGATTACAAAATAGAGTCGAATTTATGCACTGGGTAGCCGAGGCAGCTAGTTCATGGCGATTCAGTCAACCAAGTAAATGAATGTACTGAACATGCTACAAACCACTACAGGGAGCCTGTGTGTCAGAATTCTCATCGAGTGTGCCGCTACGGTATTATGAAAGAAAAATGAATTATAGAGAACATGAGTTGGTGGTCTGTTGGATTGATGATAGGTTCCTATGACGATGGTCTGGGTTCGAGTCCAACTTCTACCCATGATTTTTAATAGGGAGAGACAGATTTTACTCTCTTCTGGCTACGCCAAGTGAAGAAGGTATAATGGCAATGTGGTCTGAAATTCACATTAAACATGATATTCCTTCTCTACCAAGTAGTCGTCATGTTGCACCACAATAAAGTCAGGAGTGGCGAAATGTGGGACCTCTGTCACCAGTAACCTTTATTATACTAGTTATTTATTTATAGTGACGAAACAAAGGCTATGTAGGGTCACAGGACCCTTATTCCATCTTTTATTTGAGCTTCTGTATGTCTATAAAATTGGTTCTGAATTTGGAATGCAACTCAGACCGCCCTTAACGCGGAATTTGATCCCTTCGTGACAATACAGCTCGACTACAATTTGTTGTTTGTTCAAAACTGCAGATTCTTCAACATCTCCACATATTTCGCGTGAATGGGTTCGAATGCTGGCCTGGCACTAAAGTTTTCATTATGTATTATCAAGCTCTAGCATGAGAACACCTATCTGCTGATGGATAATAATTTTGATTTTTAATGCATTTTCATTCGTTGTCAACACTAACGATATCTGACGTTTTTGACTCCCAGTGAGACACGGAACTATTTGAGAGGTCACTCTAAGTTCAAAGATGTTATTCCGAGCTGCTGATGGAGAAAAATTCTGTAACTGATGTCTCTTTGTGTGTAATCAACAACGGTATGTGTGGGGTTCGATTCCCATTCAGCATTGAACTCTTCGTCATATTATTTCTAGTTCAAACATGCTCACATGTCGCTGCTGATGTAACAAACCCATATTTATCGTTAGTTTTCTCTAATAAATAACAGCGATAGGTTCCGGGTTGGAGCCCTGGGAAGGAAAAAATTAATGTTCGTCTCGTCATTTCAATTAAAACATCTAGCTACTGCCGAGAAAATCCGATATGTCATAGT
Source organism: Schistocerca piceifrons (assembly GCF_021461385.2). Taxonomy (NCBI): domain Eukaryota; kingdom Metazoa; phylum Arthropoda; class Insecta; order Orthoptera; family Acrididae; genus Schistocerca; species Schistocerca piceifrons. The sequence goes on along the minus strand of NC_060144.1, from coordinate 68,821,897 downwards.
TGATTGTGCTTCGATAACAATCCGATTAGGTTCTGGGTTCGAATCGCTGTCCAACAAAAAGCTTTACATCAGGGCATTTCAAGTAAGTTACTTGTGAAGAAGCAATATTTAACATCTCTCGTAGTTCGTTAACAGGGGTAGGAATTCGCGTCCGTTAAAAATGTTTACGTAATGTAATTTAAAGTTGATATTTGCTAACTGATACTGTCTAAAATCGAGGTATATCACTCTCTGTATGCCTAGTCAGGAATGACCGTTAGATTCCGTCAGTCACGAAATATTAGTCTGCATGACCTGGGTTTGAATCCATATGCAGAACGAGACGGTTCGTCGAGTCATTTGAAGTTCATACATATTCTCAACTAGCTGCTCGTGAATAACTTAAATTTTTAGTGTCATTTTGTGTTAAATAACAAGTGCGGTATGTTACTTTGAAGAGGAAATAATGAATACGACGAACTTACTACGTCCATTACCTATCTGACGTAATAATGAGAGTGGTAACAATTCAGGTATGTCATTTGTTGCAATAAATGTGAGCTTACAAGCCTTAAGGACAGTCTTATCTGTGATAAGGTGTTCCCTGATATTTGTAGTATCATGGAATTACCTTACATCTTGAGTTATTGCGATACAGAGCCGAGTTTTCTGGTGGTGACTTGTTGGAGCCATTTTCAATAGTCAAACGACTGTACCAAGGAGCGATTAGAGGACCTGCTAGACAGCTGCGTTATGTGTGTTGCATGCGAATCAGGCGAAATGCAATTCAGGTCGTTCGGATACTTTTGAGCACGACTGTACATTTCAATGATGTTGCAATTTCTGTGTGAGACGTGAATGTGAGGGTAACGCCAGTGGTGCATCGTATAAAAGCTACTGCCTTCCCTGGAGAGTTCCATTTGATGGCCATAACCGCGTTAGACACTTCGTGAGAAATCGGATGGAGCGTATTGATTCCAGTGCGAAGCAATTTCCGTCTCTCATCGTCAATGTGAAGGTGCGAGAGATACTGTAAACGGAGAGTGGTGCTTCGGATACAGCCTGCTGGACTCCTGGGAAGGGTTCCATGCGGTGACCGTAGCCACATTAGTCTCTTGGAGAGTAGTCGGCATTCAATGTATAGTTTTGAATCGCGATGCAATTTCTGTGTCGCATTATCAATGTGAGGGTGCGAGAAATACATTAAATGGGCTGTGGTGCATCGGATACAAGCTAATGGTCTCCCGGGAGAGGTTCTGTGCGGTTACGGTAACCACTTTAGGCTTTTGGAGAGAAGTCAGCGTGGAGCCGTTAGTTTTCAGTCGAGATGCAATTTCTGTTTCACAATGTCATAGTCAGAGTGCGAGCGTTACTGCAAACGAGCAGTGGTGTTTCGGATAAAAGCTACTGAAATCTCTGGGGAGGCTTCCATGTGGCGACCATAAGCACGTTAGTCTCTTGAGGGAAAATGGCGTGAAGCCTGTAGTTTCCAATCGTGATATAAACTTTATGACACAGCGTCAATGTTAGGGTAGTAGGGTTACAGTAAAAGGGCAGTGGCGCATCGGATACAAGATACTGGACTCCCAGAATAGGTTCCATGAGATGACCGTAGTCGCATTGGGCTCTTGGCGACAATGCGGATTGGAGCCTATAGTTTTCTAACGCGATGCAGTTTCTGAGTCCCATCGTCAGTGTGAGGGTGAGGTAGTTACAGTAAATGGGCAGTCTTCCATTGGATAAAAGCTCTTGGAATCACAGGAGAGGTTAAATTCGGTGACCGTAGTCACATTTGTCTCTTGGAGAGAAGTCGGGATTGAGGCTATGGTTTTCAAAAGCGATGCAATTCAGCGTCGCATCGTCTATGTACGTGACGCATCATTCCTTTCGACACATCTAAATTAAACACATAACCAGTTTGTAGTTGGTAAACTGTTCTTTATTACAAATACATGCTGCCATTGAAACAAAGTGTAACACGATTATTATAAGAGGCCTACAGAACCAACAGCAGTACTCAGATTGGAACATTAATGCATTTAAGTGTGCCAGACACAGATCTCTCAAAATTTACTCAAGGAATTTTCATTAATTAAAACAATGCTCATAAACCTCATTAATAAAATTTAACTGACGTAACTGAATGCTTCATCATTTACATAGGATCTGGCTTCCATATCAAATTCTAAAACTGCTTCCACGGGCTGATTTTAATCAGTTTTAACAAATTAAAAGTATTATCAGATTAATGCACTCGACTAAGCTCCTCTTTAGTATTACTCACAGGTACGAGGTTCACATATACACTCCTGGAAATTGAAATAAGAACACCGTGAATTCATTGTCCCAGGAAGGGGAAACATTATTGACACATTCCTGGGGTCAGATACATCACATGATCACACTGACAGAACCACAGGCACATAGACAAAGGCAACAGAGCATGCACAATGTCGGCACTAGTACAGTGTATATCCACCTTTCGCAGCAATGCAGGCTGCTATTCTCCCATGGAGACGATCGTAGAGATGCTGGATGTAGGCCTGTGGAACGGCTTGCCATGCCATTTCCACCTGGCGCCTCAGTTGGACCAGCGTTCGTGCTGGACGTGCAGACCGCGTGAGACGACGCTTCATCCAGTCCCAAACATGCTCAATGGGGGACAGATCCGGAGATCTTGCTGGCCAGGGTAGTTGACTTACACCTTCTAGAGCACGTTGGGTGGCACGGGATACATGCGGACGTGCATTGTCCTGTTGGAACAGCAAGTTCCCTTGCTGGCCTAGGAATGGTAGAACGATGGGTTCGATGTCGGTTTGGATGTACCGTGCACTATTCAGTGTCCCCTCGACGATCACCAGTGGTGTACGGCCAGTGTAGGAGATCGCTCCCCACACCATGATGCCGGGTGTTGGCCCTGTGTGCCTCGGTCGTATGCAGTCCTGATTGTGGCGCTCACCTGCACGGCGCCAAACACGCATACGACCATCATTGGCACCAAGGCAGAAGCGACTCTCATCGCTGAAGACGACACGTCTCCATTCGTCCCTCCATTCACGCCTGTCGCGACACCACTGGAGGCGGGCTGCACGATGTTGGGGCGTGAGCGGAAGACGGCTTAACGGTGTGTGGGACCGTAGCCCAGCTTCATGGAGACGGTTGCGAATGGTCCTCGCCGATACCCCAGGAGCAACAGTGTCCCTAATTTGCTGGGAAGTGGCGGTGCGGTCCCCTACGGCACTGCGTAGGATCCTACGGTCTTGGCGTGCATCCGTGCGTCGCTGCGGTCCGGTCCCAGGTCGACGGGCACATGCACCTTCCGCCGACCACTGGCGACAACATCGATGTACTGTGGAGACCTCACGCCCCACGTGTTGAGCAATTCGGCGGTACGTCCACCCGGCCTCCCGCATGCCCACTATACGCCCTCGCTCAAAGTCCGTCAACTGCACATACAGTTCACGTCCACGCTGTCGCGGCATGCTACCAGTGTTAAAGACTGCGATGGAGCTCCGTATGCCACGGCAAACTGGCTGACACTGACGGCGGCAGTGCACAAATGCTGCGCAGCTAGCGCCATTCGACGGCCAACACCGCGGTTCCTGGTGTGTCCGCTGTGCCGTGCGTGTGATCATTGCTTGTACAGCCCTCTCGCAGTGTCCGGAGCAAATATGGTGGGTCTGACACACCGGTGTCAATGTGTTCTTTTTTCCATTTCCAGGAGTGTATTTCATAGTCAGAATATTATAACAGGATATTAGATAGTCTTAACATGGAGCCGTTACAGTTTTTAAGTTGAAAATTAGTGCTGGACGCGAGCAGACCAAAAGATGCTACCAGATAGAGGAGATTCACGGACGAGAAGGTAAAATGGAACTATACCCATCTTTGGGCTACAATTAAGCCTACAGAAATCCACAACGCTCACCGGAAAGATGGAATGGCAAGACACTAACAATGTAACCACAGACACCGATCCAGGTTCCTAAATTTCCCTATTCCACCGTGATACCCCGATCGGAGTTTACTCGCGTCGACCACTGCCATTTATCTGAAACATCAACACATCAGCGCCAACGAACCCAATCCGGACTAAACTACGTGACCACTTGCCCAGTAACGGCTCTTAAAATTTGATTAGCCAATTCTGTAGAACAAAGAAATAAAATAATAACATAGGAATAGGAAATAGGAAAATTATTGGGGCCCGCTCGTGGAGTCAGGCACAGACTTACGCACTATTTGGCATGACCTCTAGCTACGCATTACGCACGGCTTCATGTCTATTTGTTGTGCATAACTAGCACTCCCTTAACTACCATCAACAAATCAGGCCCGGTGACAAATAACTGAAACAACCAAGATAGTTTTCAATGCACTCGGATATTCAATTAACGTGAACAGAACACACCAAAAAAACTATTCGACGACTCCAATTCGATCACTTTGAGTAACATGTAACAGACGCGAAGGAAATCTGTTCTTCAGATCTCTAGGAAATACCAATCACCATCGGCAGCGGATCTGCATTCAAACGTCGGAACGCGCCGCAGCAGCTGCCCACGCTTCTTCGTCGTACCGACTCTGTCACTAGCCAGCGAAACACGACACTGTCACTCACAATGCCGATACCAGAACGCAAGCCCCTGGAGAGCGCGCGCCGCAGTTAACTGGAGGTCCGCCAAAGATGCGAGGAAAACAAGCAGACATCGAAAATCGACTCAGCACGATCGGGATGACAATCGATGGAGACTGGCGAAAACAGCGCACCAGCTCGTGAGGTTGCGAGACATACACTAAACAGGGAATGGTGCATTAGATGCAAGGTGTTGGACTCCGAGGAGAGGTTCCATGCGGTTACCGTAGCCGCATTAGTCTCTTGGAGAGAGGTCGGCTTGGAGGCTGCAGATATCGTGATGCAATATCTATGTTGAATCATCAATGTTACGATGCGAGGATTTCAGTAAATGGGCAGGTGAGCAAAGGATAAAAGCTACTGGACTCACAGGAGGTATTCCATGTGGTTACCATAGCCACCTCAGTCTCTTGGAGAGAAGTCGTCGTGGTGAATATAGTTTCCAATCCCAATGCAATTTCTGTGGCGAATCGTCAATGTCAGGGTGCGATGGTTACAGAAAACTGGGCACTGTTGTATCGGATACGAGCTACTGGACTCCCAGGGGAGGGTCCGTGCAGTAGCTGTAGGCACATTACTCTCTTGGAGACATGTCGGCAAGGAGACTATATTTTTCAATTGCGATGGAAATTCAGTGTCGAATCCTCAATCTGAGAGTGCAGGGTTACAGTAAAATGACAGTGGTGCATTGAATACAAGCTGATGGACGCAACGGAGAGGTTCCATGCCATAACCGTAGCCGCATTAGTCTCTTGGAGAGAAGTCTGCATCGAGCCTATAGTTTTCAGTCGCGGTGTCATTTCAGTGTCGCATCATCAGTATGACGGTGCAAAGCTTACAGTAAACGGGAGCTGAGTATGGGATACAAGCTACTTGACTCCCAGGAGCGGTTCCATGTCGTGATCGTAGCCGCATTAGCCTCTTGGAGAGAAGTCGGGATGGAGGCTACGGTTGCCAATCGCGATCCAATTTCTGTGTAGCATCGAGAATATGAGCGTTCGAGGTTTTTAGTAAACGGACAATGGTGCATTGGAATCAAACTACTGGACTCCAGGAGATGATCTACGCGATGACGATAACCGCATTTGTCGCTTGGAGATGAGTCGGCAAGGAGCCAACAGTTTTCAAAAGCGACGGAATTTTGTGTCACAGCGTCAATGTGAGGCACGTAGTTGTTCAGTAAACGGACAGTCGCGCATCGGATAAAAGCTGCTGGAGTCCCAGTTGAGGATGGTTGCTGAGATCATAGACACGTTAGTGTCTATGAAAGAAGTTGGCATGAAGACTATAGTTTTTAATCGTGATGCTATTTCGATGTCGTAACGACAATGTAAGGTTGCGATGGTTACAGTAAATCGTTTGCCTTCCATCGCACACAAGTTTGTGGCCTCCCAGGAGGGGTTCCATGCAGTTACCATAGCCGCACCAGCATCTTGGAGACAAGTCGGGATGGAGGCTATGGTTATCAATCGCAATGCAATATCTGTTTATCATCGAGAATATGAGTGTGATAGGGTTACAGTAAGCGTGCAGTTGTGCATCAGAATCGAACTACTGGACTCCAGGAGATGTTCCACTCGGTGACCGTAACCACATTTGTCGCTTGGAGATAAGTGGCCCAGGAGCCAACAGTTTTCAAAAGCGATGGAATTTTGTGTCGCAGTGTCAATGTAAGGCTCCTGACTGTTCAATAAACTGATAGTTGCGCATCGGATACATGCTCCTGGACTCCCAGGGGAGGATGGTTGATAGACACGGTAGTCTCTCGGAAAGAAGTTGGCATGAAGACTACAGTTTTTAATCGGGATGAAATTTCGGTGTCGTATCAAAAACGTGATGGTGAGATGGTTAGAACAAATGGATTGTCTTGCATCTGATACTAGTACCTGGACTCCCATGAAGTGTTCTATGCGGTGACGGTAGCCGCATTAGCCTCTTGGAGAGAAATCGGCATGGAGGCTAGGGTTTTCAATCACGATGCAATTTCTGTGTAGCATCGTGAACATGAGTGTACGTGGGTTACAGTAAACGGGCATTGGTGCATCGGAATCAAACTTCTTGACTCCAGGAGATGTTCCACACGGTGACCGTAACCACATTTCTCTCTTGCAGATAAGTCGGCAAGGAGCCATTTGTTTTCAAACGCGACGGAATATTATGTCGCAGCGTCAATGTTAGGCTCGTAGTTGTTCAGTACACGAACAGTCACGAATAGGATAAAAGATGCTGAACTCCCAGCGGAGGATGGTTGCTGACACCATAGACACATTACTCTGTAGGAAATAAGTCGGCATGCAAACTACAGTTTTTAATCGCGTTCCTATTTCGGTGTCGTATCGACAATGTGGTTAAAGTAAATGTGTAGTCAGGCTTTGGATACACGTTCCTGGACTCCCATCAGTGGTTCCATGCGGGAAGCATAGCCACATTAGTCTCTTGGAGGGAAGAAGGGATGGAGGCTATCGTTTTCAATCGCGATGCAATTTCTGTGTAGCATCGAGAATATGAGTGTGTGAGGGTTACACTAAATGGGCAGTGGTGCATCGGAATCAAACTACTTGACTCCAGGGGAGCTTCTATGTGGTGAACATATCCACAGCTGTCTCTAGGAGATATGTCGGCAAGGAGCATTTAATTACCAACCACGATGCATATTTGTGAATCAACGTCAATGTTAGGCTCTTAGTTGTTCAGTAAAAGGACAGTTGCGCATCGAATAATAGCTACCTTACTCCCAGGGGAGGATCGATGCAGTGACCATAGACACATTACTCCATAGGTGTGAAGTCGGCATGCAGACTACAGTTTTCAATCGGGATGATATTTCAGAATCGTATCGACAATGTGAGAATGCGATGGTTAAAGTAAATGAGTGGTCTGGCTTCGAATACAAGTTCCTGGACTCCCAGGAGTTGTTCCAGGTTGGGACCATAGCCGCATCAGTCTCTTGGAGGGAAGTCGTGATGGAGGCTATCGTTTTCAATTACGACGCAATTTACGTGTAGCATCGATCATATGAGTGTACGAGGGGTATAGTAAATGGGCAGTGTATCATCGAAATCAAAAACTGGGCTCCAGGAGATGTTACGCGCCATGACCGTAACTACATTTGACGCTTGGAGATAAGTCGGCAAGAAACCAATAGTATTCAAAAGCGATGCAATTTTGTGTCGCAGAGTCAATGTGAGGCTCCTAGTTGTTCAGTAAATGGACAATCGAGCATCGGGTAAAGGCTGCTGGACTCCCAGAGGAGGAGCGATGCTGTGACCATAGGCACATTACAGCCTAGGAAACAAGTCGGCATGCAGAATACAGTTTTTTATGACAATATTTCGTGTTGTATCGACAATTTGACGATGCGACGGTTAAAGTAAATGAGTAATCTGGCTTCGATACAAGTTCATGAATTCCCAGGAGACGTTCCATGAGCCGCATTAGTGTCTTGGAGAGAAATCGGCATGGAGGCTATCATTTTCAGTCGCGATGGAATTTCCGTGTCCCAACGAGATCGAGGGTTACAGTATACTGGCAGTGGTGCATCGGAATCAAACTACTGGACTCTGGGAGATGTTCCACGCGGTGTCTGTAACCACATTTGGCACTTGGAAATAAGTCGGCAAGGAGCCAATAGTTTTCAAAAGCGATGCAATTTTGTTTCTCAGTGTCAATGTGAGGCACCTATTGGTTCAGTAAACGGACAGTCGCGCATCGAATAAAAGCTGCTGAACTCCCAGGGGACAATGGATGCTGTGACCATAGACACATTAGTCTCTCGGAAAGAAATCGGCATGCAGACTACAGTTTGTAATCGCAATTATATTTCGGTGTCGTATCGACAACGTGGGTGTGCTATGGTTAAAGTAAATGGGTAGTCTTGTTTCGGATACTTCCATGATTCCCGGGAGGGGTTTCATGTGCGGACCATAGCAGCAATAGCCTCTTGGAGAGAAGTCGGCATGGAGGCTATTGTTTTCTGTCTCGGAGCAATATCTGTACAGCGTCGAAAATCTGGGGGTGCGATGGTCACAGTAAATGCGCAGTGGTGTATCAGAATCAAAGTACTGGACTCCAGTAGATTTTCCACATGGTGACCGTAAACACATTTGTCGCTTAGAGATAAGTCGACAAGGAGCCAATTGTTTTCAAAAGAGATGCAATATTGTGTCGCGGCTTCAATGTGAGACTCCTAGTCGTTCAGTAAACGGACAGTAGCACATCAAATAAAAGTTACTGGACTCCCAGGGTAGTATCGATTCATTGACCATAGACCCGTTACCCTCTAGGAAAGAATTCGGCATGCCGAATACACTTTTTAATCGCTATGCACTTTCGGTGTCGTATCGCCAATGTGAGGTTGCGATGGTTACAGTATGTTGGTTGTCTTGCGTCGGATACAAGGTCCTGAACGTATAGGAGATGTTCGATGCGGTGACCGTGGCCACAGTAGCCACTTGCAGAGAAATCGCCATGGAGGCAACAGTTTTTAATCGCGATGCAATTTCTGCGTAGCACTGAGGTATGAGAGTGGGAAGGTTACTACAAACGGGATGTGGTGCAACAGAATCAAACTACTGGACTCCAATTGAAGTTCCATGAGATGACGGGAACCACATTCGTCTTTTGTTGATAAGTCGGCCAGGAGCTTATAGCTTTCAACGGTGATACAATTTTTTGTCGCTTCGTCAGTTTTAAGCTCCTAGTGGTTCATCAAACGGTCAGTCGTGCATAGCATAAAAGCTGCTGACTCCTAGGGGGGGATCGACTCTCTGACTGTAGACAAGTTACTCTGTAGGAGAGAAGTCGGCGTCCAGCTAGTAGGCTCTCAGAGACCAGTGTGACCTGAGCTCCCAGTTGGTGCACATCGATAGCCCAGAAAGATACGTATATAGCTTCTTTTCTGTGTTTACGTCGTAGATTCTTACTTAAATTGCGTGTGGGTTTCGTATAGGAGGTGTAATTTCGAGTTTTAGTTACTGTAATCGTAAATTCAGGCAGATTGTAGCACAGTCGTTAGGTATTTGTACAGGTTAGTTAATACATTCTTTGCGTGTTTCCCTTGCGTTATCTAGGCATGGACTCGTGTTTCAGTAACTGTTGTTCAACATCGATTAGAATGGATGTTCGGATGAGGGCTGGGTTGGCATCCCTTCGCTCACAGCTGCAGGCGGCGCTGACTTCAGTCACGCAGCTTGAGGCTCTTGCCAATGGGCACCACTGTGGGGAGCCGGACTTGGGTATCATGGGGATGTCAACCTCGTCCCGTCTGTCCCCAGATCGGTCTTCTGCTGTGGTTGACCGGGTTGCTGCCCGCAGTGGGGCTGAGCCCTCGACTGTGGTTGATTGGGAGGTCGTTCCACGGCTTGGCAGGCAGCGAAAGACGTCCCCAGAGGCTGATCAGAAGGCCTCCCTGGTGTGTCTTACAAACAGGTTTCAGGTACTGTCTCTGGCTGAGCCAGATGCAGCTGTCTGCCCTGTTTCAGAGGATGATTCTCAGCCTTCAAGGTCCGGGCAATCGCATAGGGTGGGCTTATTGCTAGTTGGGAGCTCCAATGTTAGGCGCGTAATGGGGCCCCTTAGGGATATGGCGGCTAAGGAGGGGAAGAAATCCAGTGCACTCCGTGTGCACTCCGGGTGGAGTCATTCCTCATATGGAAAGGGTCCTTCCGGATGCCATGAAGAGCCAGCTGCAGGTGGTGGCACATGTCGGCGCTAATGACGTGTGTCGCTTTGGATCTGAGGAAATTCTCTCTGGATTCCAGCGGCTATATGATTTGGTGAAGGCTGCCGGTCTTGTTTACGAGATGAAGGCAGAGCTCACCATCTGCAGCATCGTTGACAGAACCGACTGCGGACCTTTGGTGCAGAGCCGTTGATTCCGTATTTCTAGATTTCCGGAATGCTTTTGACACCGTTCCTCACAATCGACTTCTAATCAAGCTGCGGGCCTATGGGGTATCGTCTCAGTTGTGCGACTGGATTCGTGATTTCCTGTCAGGAAGGTCGCAGTTCGTAGTAATAGACGGCAAATCATCGAGTAAAATTGAAGTGATATCAGGTGTTCCCCAGGGAAGCGTGCTGGGACCTCTGCTGTTCCTGATCTATATAAATGACCGGGGTGACAATCTGAGCAGTTCTCTTGGGTTGTTCGCAGATGATGCTGTAATTTACCGTCTAGTAAGGTCATCCGAAGACCAGTATCAGGTGCAAAGCGATTTAGAAAAGATTGCTGTATGGTGTGGTAGGTGGCAGTTGACGCTAAATAACGAAAAGTGTGAGGTGGTCCACATGAGTTCCAAAAGAAATCCGTTGGAATTCGATTACTCGATAAATAGTACAATTCTCAAGGCTGTCAATTCAATTAAGTACCTGGGTGTTAAAACTACGAACAGCTTCAGTTGGAAAGACCACATAGATAATATTGTGGGGAAGGCGAGCCAAAGGTTGCGTTTCATTGGCAGGACACTTAGAAGATGCAACAAGTCCACTACAGAGACAGCTTACACTACACTCGTTCGTCCTGTGTTAGAATATTGCTGCGCGGTGTGGGATCCTTACCAGGTGGGATTGGCGGAGGACATCGAAAGGGTGCAAAAAAAAAGGGCAGCTCGTTTTGTATTATCACGTAATAGGGGAGAGAGTGTGGCAGATATGATACGCGAGTTGGGATGGAAGTCATTAAAACAAAGAAGTTTTTCGTCGCGGCGAGATCTATTTACGAAATTTCAGTCACCAACTTTCTCTTCCGAATGCAAATATATTTTGTTGAGCCCAACCTACATAGGTAGGAATGATCATCAAAATAAAATGCGATGCGATGCGATGCGATGCAATTTCGGTTTCGTATCGACAGTGGGGGGGGGGGGGGGGGGGCGTGCTTTGGTTACAGTAATTTGGTTGTCTTGCATCCGATACAAGTTCCTTGGCATCCAGTAGTCGTTCGATTTGTTGACCGTTGCCGCAGTAGCCACTTGGAGAGAAGTCGACATGGAGAGCATAGTTTTCAGTCGCGATGCAATTTATGTGTAGAATCGAGAATATGAGAGTGTGAGGGCTGCCGTAAATAGGATGTGGTGCATCAGAATCAAAGTATTGGACTCCAAGAGCGGTTCCATACGATGACGGGAAGCACATTTATCTCTTGGAGATAAGTCGTCAAGGAGGCTATAGCATTCGACGGTGCTACAATTTTGTGTCGCATCGTCAATTTGAAGCTCCTAGTGATTCAGTAACCGGTCGGTCGTGCATCGCTTAAAGCTACTGGACTCCCAGGGGAGGATTGACTCTCTGACTGTAGACACATTACTCCCTAGGAAAGAAGTCGGCGTGCATAACACAGTTTATTATCGCGATGCAATTTCGGTGTCGTATCTGCATTGTGAGGGTGCGATGGTTGCAGTAAATTGGTTGTCTTGCATCGGATACAATTTCCTAGACATCCAGGAGCCGTTCGATGTGGTGGCCGTTGCCGCAGTAGCCACCTGCAGCTAAGTCGGCATGGAGGGGTATAGTTTTTAATCGCGATGCAATTTCTGTGTATAATCGAGAATATAAGAGGGCGAGGGTTACGGTAAATGGGATGTAGTGCATCGGAATCAAACTACTGGATTCCAGGAGAGGTTCCATGCGATGACGGGAACCACTTTTATCTCTTGGAGATAAGTCGGCAAGGCGCCTATAGCTTTCAACGGCGATACAATTTTGTGCCGCATCGTCAATTTAAGCTTCTAGTGTTTCGGCAAACGGGCAGTCGTTGATCGGATAAAAGCTACTGGACTCCCCGGTAAGGATCGACCAACTGACTGTAGACACATTACTCTCTAGAAAAGAGATCGGCGTGCAGATTACAGTTTTTTAATGTGGATGAAATTGCGGTGTCATATCGACAATGAGAGGCTACGATGCTTACAGTAAATTGATTGTCTTGCATCGGATATAAGTTCCTGGACTTTCAGGCGACGTTCGATGTGGTGACCGTTGCCGCAGTAGCGACTTGGATAGAAGTTGGAATGGGGACTATAGTTTTTAATCGCGATGCAATTTCTGTGTAGCATTGAGAATATGAGGGTGTGAGGATTACAGTAAATGTTCAGTGGTGCATCGGAATCAAACTATTTGAATCCAGGAGAAGTTTCATGCGGTGACTGTAATCACAATTGTGTCTTGGAGCTAAGTCGACAATGAGGCTTTAAATGTTAACCGCGATGCATTTTCGTTTTGCATCGTCAATGTAAGGCTCCTAGAGTTTCAGTAAACGGATAGTCTTGCATCGGATAAAAGCTCCTGGACGCCCATGGGTGGATCAATACTGTGACCATAGCCACATTACTCGCTAAGAAAGAAGTCGACATGCAGAATAAATTTTCTAATCACGATGTAATTTCGGTGTTATATCGACAATGTGAGAGTGCAATAGTTACAGTAAAAGAGTTGTCTTGCATGGGATACAAGTTCCTGAACTCCCACGAGGGGTTCCATCAAGTGGCTGTAGCCACATTTTTCTCTTGGAGAGAAGTACGCATGGAGGCTATAGTTATGAATCACGATGAAATTTCTTGGTCGCATCGAGAATATGAGAGTGTGCGGGATACAGAAAATGGGCAGTTTTGCATCGGAGTCAAACTATTTGAATCGAGGAGAGGTTTCATGCGGGACTGTAGCCACACTTGCCTCATGGGGATAAGTCGCAAGGAGCCTATACCCCTCAACCGCGATGCAGTTTTGTGTCGCATCCCCAATGTAACGCTCCTAGTGTTTCAGTAAACGGGTAGTCGCGCATCGGATAATAGCTGCTGGACTCCCAGGGGTGGATCGATACTGTTACCATAGACACATTACTCTCTAGCAAAGAAGTCGGAAAGCAGACGACCGTTTTTTAACGTGATGCAATTTCGGTGTCGTAACGAGAATGTGAGGGTGCGATGGTTACAGTAAATCGTTCGTCTTCCATTGGATACAGTTTCCTGGACTCCCATGAGGGATTCCAAGAGGGGACTGTAGCAGCATTAGTCTCTTTAAGAGAAGTCGGAGTGGAGGCTATAGTTATCAATCGCGATGCAATTTCTTTGTTGCATCGAGAATGTGAGAGAGCGAGGGTTACAGTAAATAGGCAGTTGTGCACCGGAATATAACTATTGGATTCCAGGATAGGTTCCATGCAGTGACCGTAACCACATTTGTCCCTTGGAGGTAAGTTTGCATAGGGCCTATAGCTTTCAACCGCGGTGCAATTTTGTGTTGCATCGTCAATGTTAGGATAGTAGTATTTCAGTAAACTGGTAGTCGTGCATCGGATAAAAGCAACAGGACTCCCAAGGGATAGTCATTACTGTGACCATAGACACATTACACTATATGAAAGAAGTCGGCATGCAGACTACAGTTTTTAATCACGATGCAATTTCGGTTTCGTCTCGACTATGTGAGGGTGTGATATTTACATCAAACCGGTTGTCTTGTATGGGATACAAGTTCTTGGACTCCAACGTAGTGTTCCATGACATGACCGCAGCTGCTTTACTCTCTTTGGGTGAAGTCGGCGTTGAAGTTACAGTTGTCAATCACGATGCAGTTTCTCTTTCGCATCGAGAATATGAAATGAGTTACAGTAAATGGGCAATGGTGCATCAGAATCAATCAATTTGACTCCAGGAGAGGTTCAATGCTGTGACCGTAACCACTTTTGACTCTTGGAGATAAGTCGGCAAGGATCCTATAGCCTTCAACCGCAATGAAATTTTATGTCGCATCGTCAATGTGAGGCTTCTAGTGGTTCAGTAAACTGGCAGTCTTGCATTGGATAATAGTTACTGGACTCCCAGGGGATAATCGACACTGTGACCATAGACACATTACTCTGTAGTTAAGAAGTCAGCATGCAAACTATAGTTTTTAATCGCGATGGGAATTTGCTGTTGTATCAACAATGTGAGCGTGCGATGGCTACAGTAAATCGGTTGTCTTGCATCAGATTCAAGTCCCTGGATTCCCAGAAATGGTTCCAGCAGGTGACCGTAGCGCATTAGTCTCTTGGAGAAAAGTCATCATGGAGGCTATAGTTTTCAGTCGCGATGCCATTTCTGTGTAGCATCGACAATATGACAGTGCGAGGGTTAGAGTAAATTGTCAGTGGTGCATCGGAATCAAACTACAGGACTCCATGAGAGGTTCCATGCGGTGACCGTAACTACATTTGTCTCTTCGATATAAGTCAGCAATGGGACTATAGCTATGAACCGCGATGCAATTTTGTGTCGCATCGTCAGTGTGAGGCTCCTTGTGGTACAGTAAACGGGCAGTCGTGCATAAAAAAAAAGCTTCCCTACCAGGGGATAACCGATACTGTGTCCATAGACAAATTACTCTCTAGGTAGGAAGTCGGCATGCAGAATACAGTTTTTAATCGCGATGAAATTTAGGTTTCGTATCGACATTTTGAGGGTGCAATGGTTACATAAATGGGTGGCCGTGCAACGGATACGTGTTCCTGGACTCCCAGGAGGGGTTTCATGCTGTGACCGTAGCCGCGTTAGTCTCCTGGAGAGGAGTCGGCAAGGAGACTAGGATTGTTCAATAACGATATAATTTCTGTGTCTCATCGAGTATATAAATGTGCGAGGGTTACAGTAAACGGTGAGTGGTGCATCGAAATCAAAGAACTGGACTCCAGGAGAGATTAAATGCGGTGACGTGAACCCCATTTGACTCTTGGAGATAAGTCGTCAAGGTTCCTATAGTTTTCAATCGCGATGTAATTTCGTGTCGCATCGTCGATGTGAGGTTGCTAGTGGTACAGTAAACGGGCCGTCGTGCATCAGATAAAAGTGTCTTTACTCGATGCACTGACCGTAGTTACATTACAAGTTGGCATGCAGATTACAGTGTTTAATCGCGATACGATTTCGGTGTCGTATCGACAGTGTGACTGTGCTCTATTTACAGTTAATGGGTAGTCTAGCATTGGATTCAAGTTCCTGGACTCCCAGGAGGGGTTTCATGCAGTGACCGTAGCCGCATTAGTCTCTTGGAGCGAAGTCTGCAAGGAGCATATTGCTTTCAATAGCGATGCAATTTTAGTGTCTCATCGATAATATGAGAGTGCGTGGGTTACAGTTAACGGGTATCTGTTTTGTCAATCTATTTCTAATTATTATTGGTTTGTATACTTCATTATACATATTTAGTTTTTTTGCTGTAACTTTTCCAGACGCATAACAGCAGCTGTGGTCCACAGAAAGTCTACCGTTGTTAGACTGTCCTATAGCTTGGAATATATAGACAGGAAGATGGAGGTCGGGTCTGATGCATCTCACACCCCTAATGACATTCACATGTTTCATTCACAGTACCTATAGTAGATATGTATGTTGAAGCAATACTAGAACTACTCTCAAAGTCGTTGGCATCAATATTTGTTGAGCATTTTCGCAATAAAAGTGTCACAACTGATCAAGTGGAACAATGCATCGATGCCTGTATTCCTCCTGTACCAAAAGCTGTACGAATCGAGCCTGTAACCACAAAATCAGTGGAAGCTGAATTTGCTGAAGGTGTATATCATTGCACCTATAGACTTCACGACAATTCGGGTTGAATTCAAAGCACATACAAAAAATTATTTGAATTCTGTAAAGATACATGATTGTGTGGAAAGAAAGTGTTCTATAAACTTGTTTTGATTTACTTCCAAATTACAGTAACTTTAATCGTCAAGGATCAGACAATAATAATAGTAACAGATGTAGCAAATTCATGTAATAATAATAATAACAGGTATAGTAAATGAGCTCGTGGTTTATTACAATGGGCACAACATTTTTTCAATAAAGTGATAGTGTAAATGTATAATGATTTTATGTTTATCTAACAGCTGCTGATTAGCTATACAATATTTACAGCAGCAGAGATAAATAATAACAGTAACAATTTTAAAAAAATTGAGAGATTGGGTAAATGCAGAATAATTTAATTTCCATAGCAGCAACTGATCGACCGTACAATATTTACAGCAAGGGAAACACACTATACCAAGATAATTTTAATTATTTAAAATATTTGCAGTGTGTAGAGATTAGTAGCAGCAGGCGAAGAACCACAGACACACACACACACACATACACACACACACACACACACACACACGCACGCAGTGTGGAGTTATATACAGGATACACATAATAATATATACAGTTCACATGCAAACAGACATATACACAAATGTTTCACTCTCACGAATGCAGAGCGATTGGGCTTGGGGCTTTGGTTACGGGTATCAGTCATTTACACAAAATTTACAGAATTTAAGGGGACGTGGGGTCCCCCTCCCGTCCTTCACATTGGCATGTGGCAGGAAGTCATGGTTCCTGGAATTTTTTTTTAGACGGAGAAGTGCTGATGTTGCTATCTGAAAAATATGACATGGGAAATTATATGAGATTTCCCAGAGTTATCTCTTGGCTGGGGTCAAGGTTATCTCAGATATACACCGCCATACTATTATTAGGTGTGCTTGTACCGTGCGCGTGGGGCACACAATACTCGTCAAAGCCTGTGCTATGGTAATTGAGCGGGTTTCACCTTATGAGAAAGGATTTTCGTATAGATATCGACCGCGTGTACCTGAATGGTGGCAAATCAGACTTACACCCACTCTGTAATATCAATGACCCGTCAAGTAAGTTCGAAATGCAATTACACGTCAGTATGGACCAAAAGCAACACTGAAGATGCTACCAATTTAATAATAATACGGTCGCCAGACTAATTAGGCATTAACTGAGTTTCTTCCCTGTACAGGTTGGTGTATATTCATGCAAAACTACACGTAGTAACACTGCATAATATAGTAGAATTTTAGAACCAGAAAATCTATTGAACTTATAGTTTCACGTTCTGTACTGATACGGAAAACCCATGAATACATAACACTACACTACAATGTATACTACAAAACTTTATATTGTCTATTAATCTGATTAAAATTGGGCATAGGTTACCCTAGAAATAGCACTTTCGAGCCACACACAAAATGTCAATTTTGATAAAGATAAAACATTGATAAATTTTGACTTTTATATTGACTTTAACTTTTGCTGGTCAAACCAATTAGAACACTTCAGAATTCAAATGAATAAAAAGGGAGGGGGGGGGGCCCTGAGACTGTTATGATCACTATATTAAAAAAATTGATTACTGAAATTATTATGCGTTCAAGATTTCCAGTATATGAGTTACTACTCTTTTTATCTCATTTACTGCTCATTTAAATACCTTTATATCTGTCTCAAATTAATTAAACTTCATTACTATGTCAGTATTAAAGTTATCTTTCAACTTCGTTAGACCTTCGTTATTCATTTACTGGTTCATTAACAAAACAGTTCTTTAAACACCATTCTAACATAGCTAGGTCTGCAAGTAATTATTATTAACACAAAATTTAATTTTTCATTTCGGGACACTCGGATTGCACAACATTTGGAAAGGACCCTGTCTGGGTTAGTTGTGAGGATAATTAAATGATGGGAATGTTCTGGTAAAATTTAGGTTATCATTGAACAGTTCACTCTACGGTCCATACGAATACAGTACTAAAAGTTTCAACCTGCTTGTATCGATGCGGCGGTTGGCGGGCGGCGAGATGGCGAGGTACAGAGCACACATTCAACCACAGCTATGGCTCTTGACGTATCGGCACTTTAGTTCTTCTTAGCGCCGCAATACTTTTCCATTTAGTGCCTATGGAATTTTGCCATGCTGTGTGGGCGTTGGAACGGCATACCCGAGGCTCAGTGAATCTACGTCTTCCAAGAGAGCCTCCTCGCTCCAGAAGGTGTTGCTCAAATCAGTGCCAAACTCCAACTATTACTACTGAGCCCGTTGTGCCGTGCAGTGCCCGCGTGCATTTTCCTGCGCTCACCTGCCATCCACCTTTTACCGCTCCCTTACAGACAGGGTATTCACCCGAGGTTTTGCATTCTACATATCCTAACACATTGCCTACGTATGGACCAGACGCACAGTTACAATTTTAAACATCTTACAACAGTTTCAACATTTGTTACATTTCAATTCTATTACAATATTGCTTGACATTTGACATAAACATTAATATTCACATTGAAACGTGTGTACAGTTTTCTTAACACAATGACATGAAACAAAAAAAGAAATGAAATCAGAACATTAATTACACAAGTTTAACGAAAAATCAGATGGAAAAAATATTATTTATATGTACAATAGTACAACGTCGTTGTTGTTACATGCTACATTCTAATATTTTTTAAATCTAGTTGTGTTTTCACTTCCCTTGCAATATCAGCATCAAGTGCATCCAGAAAAAAAGAAAATGAAACACTATATGCAAACATAAGAATTATTATTGTTGATACAAGAAGCAGTAATACTACTACTCTCAACGGCTGCTGTCATCCCCCACGAGCTCCGGCTAGAAACAAATGATGTCGTTGCTTGCGATAGCGCTTCCACAACTTGATCGAAACCCCACGAGCTCACAGTAGAAAATGGCTTTACTTCACTGTCGATGGCATGTATCTGACCATCAACAGTCAGATCAAACCACACGAGCTGTGGGTCGAGAGTTGTGTCATAGGAGCTTGCTGTATCACATGCAAACGTGGTTAGACTTACAAAGCTTATCGCTATTGTGCTCCAGCGCTTATTCCCTCGAGAAACCTTGTTGCGATCCTACTGAACATTTGCAACTATCGTCCTCTGTTTCAAACGTATTAACATTTGCGTGTCACTCAAATCCTTTTACGAATCATTTTACATACGAATTTAAACCGTCAATATCATAGGAGCCAGGAGGTACAACCACAACTTTCCCCATTCCCTAGTTGCAGTTTGTTATCTACCTCAGTGACATTAGCTATACTCTTGTGTATCTACAGACAGATCTCCTATTCCCCATGTTCAAATCTGTTGGAGAGTAGTAGTTGGTTTTCAATTTAGAGGGATGTTCTTTTAGAGTTAATGACATCGCATGCCAACGTCAAATGACGCATTGAAATGCATAATGTTTGTTTTTATGCAATTGTAAAGAGAAACAGTAGGCAGGAGCGTCCACAGAGGTATCAATTGAAGTCTTGGTTGCATCGAAAATTGTACAACGGTTGGTTGCTGTCGGTGAAGCAACGACGCAATTCTTCGGGCGGCCTTAAATCGCCGAAAGAGTCAAAGTAGTATATGGTATTCCTTTTTTTTAACGTACGCAACCCATTGAGTTCCACATCCCCCACAACATCTAAATTGACAATCTCACTTCATTTGTATTGCAGCATTGCCTTGGGCAATGTATCCCGCATAAACATCTCGCAATTTTCGGTTGTCTGGCGAGTTTAGGAAGATATAAGTTTGTTATTAGCCTTTCCAGTAGTGTCGGTACAGTATTTCTGTTCTTGTTTTGTTTTTGATTAAGTACAACCCAAGCCCTTTCGTGCATGGTTTTAAATACAGACCTTTGCTGATAGCGATCTCCTCCATGGTCATATTATGCCTCTGGGGTTCTTGTAATTCTTCTCATCGTTTCGAGCACTCTCCACTGCTTGATTTATGGCAGCGGCTATCCAGCTAATACACAAATGGATGAGACAGACCAGCAAATGCAGAAATCAGTAACGGATCATTCCGCCAAATATCTTTGGTATTGACAAGACCCTAGACGTTTTAACATGCCTTTCCTTTCCTCCTTTCTCCATCACTGCACCTGTCACCACTGATTCGAGGAAATTTAATAAATATTTCATAAATTTTTTTCCTCTTCTTTAGTGTGCGATGAGCTGCGTTCATTATTTTCTTGACGGTTATTTCATCGTCTCGCATTGCCTTATCGACCACAAATTCAGCAATACGTTGTCCTATACTAATGTACTTTCTTCAACATATTTGACTAGCCTTACCTTCTAATATTTGGTCTGCAATGCGACTATCACTTAACGTAAGCCAATGTGGTGTTCCTTGCAAGCATTGTCTAGGATATTAATTCCCTGGACAATTTTTCAATTTCGTTCCAGGTTCACAAAAAATTTATCTAGGGATATCAAGTTCGAATGGTAGATTCTCGAGAATAACGCCTCCATCTCTGTTGATACAGGACGGCGATTATTGAACAACACGAAAAAAAGTAAGTTAGGTACAACCTATGGCGTACACGTGCTTTATTCGACATGTTAAGCGTCACTACAGATATTCGGATTTAGGTTATGACATTTTCGATTTGTGTGCCATCATTGGCGATTACGTGACGCAGACTAATAGCGAAATTCTTAATGACCGTCTGAAGTGTCGGGATATCAATGCCGTGGATTACCTCCTGAACGGCTAACTTCAACTCAGCAATCGTTTTGGGGCTCTTGCTGCACACCTTGCCTTCAACATAGCCCCACAAAAAACAGTTGCATTTGTTCTGATACGGAGGATATGGCGGCCAATCGAGGTCAATGCCAAGGGCCTCTGGGTACCCCAGGGCCAGAATACGATCCCCAAAGTGCTCCTCCAGGACATCAAACACTCTCCTGCTTCGATAGGGCCGAGCTTCGTCTTACATGAACTACATCTTGTCGAAATCAGGGTCTCTTCGGATAATGGGGATGAAATCATCTTCCAAAAATTTCACGTACCGTTCGGTAGTCGCCGTGTCATCAAGGAATATCGCACCAATTATTCCGTGACTGGACATTGCTCACCATGCAGTCACCCGTTGAGGGTCAAGAGACTTTTCGATGGCGAAATGTGGATTCTCAGTCCCCCAAATGCGCCAATTTTGATTAATGGCGAACCGATCCAAATGAAAGTGGCCTTCGTCCATTATCCAAACCATGCATGCACTTTGAACGTCCTAAAGCAAATCGTTCAGAAGTGATGACAATTTTATTTCATATAGCTCAATGAATGTCACCCTACATGTGCCCTAACACTCATTCACATTACTGTATCGTTTGAGACTTGCCTTTTCATTTATACAGCCAATTGCAAGCGTTCATCCAACTGTTGTGCTCTGATGATAAGCCGAGCTAATCCACCAGTCCTGTTCGCTCAATGTCTTATGGTCCGCTCTACGTGGAACACTTTCGGTTCACAGCTATTCTGTAATTCCTCTGTTTTAAAAATCCGTACAATTTCTTCGCCATCTTTGTCTTTTAAGATGCATGTTCTCGGGTTGTGTGCTGCACCATGGAAACCGTAAACCTCACTGCTGAGTGGCTTCGTAGGTATGACTTCTCAAACGCTGTTTTGTATTTTAAAAATATGTATCAAGTCACCTATGTTGAACTTCAACTTGCTTGTATCCATCATCTTAATACGATTATATACCGTGTTTAGAAGCCCATAATCAAAAGCTTCAACATGTCTCTTTTTAATTGCTAGGGAGAAGTCCGATTATACTCGTCAGTGATTTGTGGTAGGATGCTTAGACATTTGTACGTCCCTTGAAGATTAAAGTGCTTCCACATCCGGTTTCTGATTGTCCTGTTTCAGCCGTTCGACAACGCTGGCTTTCAAATGGAAGAATGTACACACAGCAGTGATTTATCTCGTGTAGTTCCATTCTGCTTTGAAATGGCTATTGTAAAATACACATCCATTGTCAGTCTGAAGGTTTTTCGTTCCAAGCTGCAACACCTGTTCAGAAACCACCGAAAATTACTTCCTCGTCTGTATCTTCTCTAGGTGGGTCCAAGTTAATTTGAAATATGTATCTATCAGCACTGGAATGTACTTGAAACTGTTGTTGGATCATGGGTGGGCTCGAATATCTACGAGATTAGCTTTCTATAAATCATCCAGTCCTCGTATTCTCAGATGTCTGTGCAGAAATTTCCTGCATACAGTTCTGTGAAGCTCATGGACAACAGTCTCCATATTTACTATACGATGCGAGTAGTAAGGCAAAGTCAGTTCTCTGCCATATTTTAAGTTGCCTACATCAGGGGCAAGCATACATTCGGGGGCAATAATTATGGCATGTTCTGCTTGTGACCCCCTTGACCTATTTGTCATCTACGCCACTTTATATCAAATTGACACCAAGTTAATTATGCAAATTAATTAATATGATCGATTAATTACCCCTACCCCTGATGACATCAAGGGGTTTCCCCAGACAGCATGTGCCCCCGCTCCCACCTCCACCGCTGGTTGTACACCACTCCTTTAATTTTTCATGCCATCAAAGGCGAGTTCTGAGCCTATTTTCTGTGTCACCATCCCATCTGGGAAATCCACACATCCTCACCTGTCCCTTGATCGCCCCTCCCCTTAACCTATCATTCAGTTTTGCACCACTTTCCTCTCCCAGTATTCTGTCGTTGAAATCGAGCTGCTTCAGATTATGCCTGAGTTATTTGAAACGGTCATCCCACCCTATCAATTTGACTGACTAATTAATTGTATCGATAATCTTTTTTTGTGGGACAGTTTTTCTTGAGTAGATGGTGCCCATTCTGGAAATATTGACTGACAGACTATTTGGCAGGATAACGATCGTAATGTACGGAATATTGCATAAACAATTTCTGGCAGATAAGGCAACATGTTGAATATTGTTTATTTAAACAATTTATGGGATCCAAGACAGTGAAGAGAATATATTTATTTATCTTAAGAATTTGATGGGAAATCGATTGCAGAGTACGGAATATTGTTTAAGCTATTTCTGGTAGACAAGCAATGCGTAGAATATTGTTTATTTAAACAGTTTATGGGATACAAAGCAGTGTGTGGAATACAGTTAACTTATTTGTTTATTTAAAGAAATTGATGCTGAATAATAATTCATACCTCATCATTATTATCACACGTTGCTGAG
Organism: Schistocerca piceifrons; assembly: GCF_021461385.2. Classification (NCBI taxonomy): domain Eukaryota; kingdom Metazoa; phylum Arthropoda; class Insecta; order Orthoptera; family Acrididae; genus Schistocerca; species Schistocerca piceifrons. The sequence goes on along the minus strand of NC_060144.1, from coordinate 68,798,453 downwards.
GGAAACTGTTTGTGGGGATAATATCCCTGGCCAATGATACGCTCGTGATATTGAACTGAAGTCGTTACTTCGAATGACATCATGATGAGGTTTCAATCCTATGGATTTACGTCACTCGAAATTATCGCGTGTTATCGCATTCTGTTCCTGCTGCAAAGTGGTCTTCTGATGGTTAGGTAAGCCATATTTATACATAATACCCATAATTTTGCTTCAGATGAAGATGTATTGTATTTTCCTCATAATGAAAATCGACTAGATTCGGCTTCTGATCTACGATATTCAGATGATCTAATGTCTGGTCAGTCACAGGGAGATATATTGCTGGGAAACTCTGTACTGTAGGAAAGTTTGCTTGTATAGTATGGACTAATCTGTGGTTAACGTACGAATTTGTCGCTATATTATACTCAACACGAATCATGCTGACTGGCAGTCTGTCCACTGGCTGACTGGACTTACAAAGCTTATCGCTGTTGTGCTCCAGCGCTTATCCCCTCGAGAAACCTTGTTGCGATCCTTCTGAACATTTGTTACTATTGTCCACTGTTTGAAACGTATTAAAATTTGCATGTAATTCAAATACTTTCACGAATCATTTTACATACTAATTTAAACCGTCAATGTCATAGGAGCCAGGAGGTACTACCACAACTTTCCCCATTCCCTAGCTGCAGTTTGTTATCTATCTCAGTGACATTAGCTGTGTTGTTGTGTATTTGCAGACGGATCAGTGCTATACTCCTATTCCCCATGTTCAGATCTACTGCAGAGTAGTAGTTGGTTTTCAATTTAGACGGATGTTCTTTTAGAGTTAATGACATCGCATTTCAAAGTCACATGACGCGGTAACATGCATAATGCTTGCTTTTATGCAATTGTAAGGAGAAACATTAGGCCACAGAGGTCCACAGAGGTATGAATTGAAGTCTTGGTTGCATCTAAAATTGTACAACTGCTGGTTGCTGTCGGTGAAGCGACGACACAATTCTTCAGGCGGCCTTAAATAGCCGAATGAGTCAAAGTGGTATATGGTATTCCATTTTTTTAACGTACGCAACCCAGTGAGTTCCACATCCCCCACAACGTCTAAATTGACAGTCTCACTTTATTTGGATTTCAACATTGCCTTGGACAATGTATCCCGAATAAACACTCTGCGAAATCTAGTGATTTTCAGTTATCTGGCGCGTTTAAGAAGTCTAAGTTTGTTATTAGTCTGTCCAGTAGCATCGCTACAACATTTCTTTTCTTGTTTTGTTTTTTATTGAGTACAATCCAAGCCATTTTGTGCATGGTTTTAAATACAGGCCTTTGCTGTAGCGATCTCCTTCATGGTCATATTATGCCTCTGGGGCTCTTGAAATTCTTCTCATCGTTTCAAGCATTCTTCACTGCTTCATTGATGGCAGCAGATACCCAACTAACACACTTCTCTAGTGTGCGATGAGCTACGTTCATTATTTTTCTTGAAGGTTATTCCATTGCTTCCCATTGCCTTATCGACCACAAATTCAGTAATACGTTGTCCTATACTAACATACTTTCTTCAAAATATTTGACTAGCCTAACCACCCAATATTTGGTCTGCAATGCGCCAATCATTTATTTGTAAAATGGGAGAATGTACATATAGCAGTGATTTGTCCCATATTGTTCCATTCTGCTTTGAAATGGCTATTGTAAAATACACTTCCATCGTCAGTCTGAAAGTTGTTCGTTCCAAGCTGCAACAACTGTTCAGAAATCTCCGAAAATTACCTCCTCGTCTGTACCTTCGCTAAGTGGGTCCAAGTCAATGTGGAGTATGGATCTATGGGCACTGGAATGTACTTGAAACCGTTATTATATCATGTGTGTACGAAATTAGCTTGCCATAAATCATCCAGTCCTCGTATTCTCAGATGTCTGTGCAGAAATTTCCTGCATACAGTTCTGTGAAGCTCATGGACAACAGTCTCCATATTTACAATGTGAGTAATAAGGTAAAGCCAGTTCTCTGCCATTTTTAGGTTGCCTACATCAGGGGCAACGATACGTTCAGGGGCAATGATTATTGCATGCCTTAATCTATTGTTCTGACTCTCTTGACCTATTGGTCATCTACGCCACTTTATATCAAATTGACACCAAGTTAATTATGCAAATTAATTAATATGATCGATTAATTACCCCTACCCCCGATGACATCAAGGGGTTTCCCCAGACAGCATGTGCCCCCGCTCCCACCTCCACCGCTGGTTGTACACCACTCCTTTAATTTTTCATGCCATCAAAGGCGAGTTCTGAGCCTATTTTCTGTGTCACCATCCCATCTGGGAAATCCACACACCCTCCCCTGTCGCTTAATCGCCTCTCCCCTTAACCTATCATTCAGTTTTACACCACTTCCCCCCCCCCTGCCCCCCCCCCCCCCCAGTATTCTGTCATTGAGATCGAGCTGCTTCAGATCATGCCCGAGTTATTTGAAACAGTCATCCCACCCTATCAATTTCACTGGCTAATTAATTGTATCCATAATCTTTGTTGTGGGACAGTTTTTCGTGAGTACATGGTGACCATTCTGGAATTATTGACTGACTAGCTATTTGGCAGGAAAACGATAGTAATGTATGGTATATTGCATACACAATTTCTGGCAGATAAGGCAACATGTGGAATATTGTTTATTCAAACAATTTAGGGATCTAAGGCAGTGTACAGAATATAGTTTATTTATTTATTTTAAGAACTTGATGGGAAATCAATTGCAGAGTACGGAATATTGTTGAAGCTATTTCTGGTAGACAAGGCAATGTGTGGAATATTGTTTATTTAAACAATTTATGGGAGACAAGGCAGTGTGTGGAATATAGTTAACTTATTTATTTATTTAAAGAATTTGTCAGGAAATTACTGAAGCGTGTGGGATACTGTTTATTTAAACCTTTTGTGGGTGAGAGGGTTGTATGGAACACATGAACAACTGTGGCACATTTTAATTCCGATCACTCAAGGAATACCACCATGAAACACTCACCACACGCACTTACACTGTCACAGGTTGCAGCATAAACACTGGTGCCCAAAACTAAAGAAACAAACTAAAGTTTTAGACGAAAATGTTCTTCGTTTTTTCCAACTTAACAGTTCTGCGCACACATTCCGACAACTGGTTAAAGTGCTCACTTTGAGTGTGACTACCTCTGGCAGCAATACAGATATGATAACTATGGTGCATACTGTGAATAACGCCATCATTATCACGTTGAGGCAATACTGCCCATTCTTCGTACAGGGCTGCTCACAAGTCTTGGAGAGCGACTGGTGGATGTTGATGCGATGTAACCCACCTCCCTAGTGCATTCCAGACATGCTCTATGGGACTTTAATCAGGAGAACGAGCAGGCTGGGCCATGCGTGCATTATCTTCCATTTCCAAGAAAACGCCAACCACTCGTGCTCTGTGAGGCCGAACATTATCGTTCATCAATACGAAATCTCGGCATACAGCACTCTGCAACAACTGTACGCGAGGTCCCAAGACCTCATCACTATACCTAACAGGAGGTAAACCTTTCTGATCACCTGCGCAATTTCACGAAGAGGTGTTCGAGTGGTTAACATAATCATTGCCCACACCATTAACGCTCCTCCTCGATATCAGTCTCTTTCCACAATGCTGGGGTCTCGATATCACTTTCCACATTCCTTCAGATGCGGGTCCATGGAAAATCACTCTCCATATCAAATCTGGACTCTTCTACTGTCCAGGTGGCAGGTTGTCGACTGCAGCCTAGACGTTCCCTTGTGTATAGAAGGGTCAAAGGCAGACATACATCAGGTCCCCGACAGTGAAGGCTACTCTGTCTAAGCCTTCTCGACACCGTTTGCCTCGATACCACATGTCTACTGGATGCTGCGAGGTCAGTTGCCAGTTGCTTCATTGTACTAAGGTGGTACCGTAGTCCCCTTATAGCCAAATAACGGTCACGTAGTCTGTCCTGCCCTGGGCTTCAGGATACAGTTATGGTCCTTATAAACTGTCGTCACATCCGAGAAACAATAGAACAATTCACATTGAGTCATTGGGCCGCCTGAGTTTTCGACTGGCCTGATTCCATTCTCGCTATGGCCCTTCACTGCACAGAGTCTGGTAGAAGTTTTCTCTGTGCCATATTCCACAGTCCGTGACTGTATACACAGCAGTTGTGAACGTGGAACTACCCAGCAAACATCACTCTATTTTATAGGTACCCTGACATCATCTTCTTTGGCTTGGTTCTCCGTTGATCGAAATGCTATCTACCATGCAGAACAAGATTTTCTTTTACAGTTTGTATGATTATATCGTGCATTAGACACAAGGTGGGGAAATAGGGGTTCGTTCTTTATTTTTGGACACCAGTGTATATCTGGCGATCGCCAGGCTGTATCATGGGTTGGTGTCTGACCCAGCCAAGAGCCTGCATTATGCAGCAGCTGCTGGCAGCCACTGCACACTCTGGCCCATGAAACCGCACTGCACCACAAGGGACACCGGCTATCTACCACTAAGGACACATCTCCTGGTGTTAGTACATTGTCCACACAGAGGCTATTGATAAATATTGAAATTATTCGATGCATACTCAGCACCCAGAGAGCTCCGCAGTCCATGGCATCAGATGCAAGTACTTTTTTTTGTGACCATGCAGCAGCCCGGTCACCCCCACAGCCACAGTCCCCTTCGTTCACATTAGCGTCCTTTGCTGCGGAATTCCCACACAAGTTCCTACTTCCAGTTGCAGCACCTGCACAGTCTGCTTCCAGACATACACCTTCCACACGAGGTCCACAGATGCAGCTGCTCTATGAGCTCGCCCTATTGTGCATATACTGTATACTGATTGAGTTAGTTCGCAATACCCCCAGCAGTGAATGCTGGGAGAAGCTACCTCGCCACCACTCCTCTTTCCAATCCCCTCTTCCCTCTTTCAGCCCCCTCCAGTTACTTCCCGTCGAACAAAGCATTAGGTGGCGGCAACACTTTACCACTGATACCTAGTAAATTCCCATCCAAAGCTCTTTCTTTCTCTCTCTCTCTCTCTCTCTCTCTCTCTATCTCTCTCTCTCTGTCTCTTTACCGAGCGAGGTGGCGCAGTGGTTAGCACACTGGACTCGCATTCGGGAGGACGACGGTTCAGTCCCGTCTCCGGCCATCCTGATTTAGGTTTTCCGTGATTTCCCTAAATCGTTTCAGGCAAATGCCGGGATGGTTCCTTTGAAAGGGCACGGCCGATTTCCTTCCCACTCCTTCCCTAACCCGAGCTTGCGCTCCGTCTCTAATGACCTCGTTGTCGACGGGACGTTAAACACTAGCCACCACCACCACCACCACCATCTCTCTGTCTCTCTCTGAAACCAAATGTGTTACCGCTAATTGTACCTCTAGTTGTCATTTCGCAACAATAGACATTATGCGCAGGACATTCATCATTCTGATACCGCATTATTTGACACGTTATAAGAGGTGGACCGGTTCAAGTAAGGTACAGCTCAAAAAGGGGCTAAACTATCCCCTTTTAAGAGTGCCATCTTTTGTGTCAGCAGAAGAGCCAATACCGTGTTACGAGTGGAGGCCGAAAAGCACGCGTTTTAGCTCAAGCAGGCTAGCGCGAGGAGGGAAGAACTACACTGACGTGAGGTCTGGAACGTGACAAGGAATGAGAATTCAGATATCAGACGTAATTAGTTTGCTACTTAACTTTTATCCATTAATGATGAACGTCGCTTCTGACGGTACATGAGTCACAATATTATCTGTTCAGAATGCATTCTTGAAGATATTACTTATAGTAACTGAATATGGCGCCTTGCTAGTTCGTAGCAAATGACATACCTGAAGGCTATGCTAAACTGTCGTCTCTGCAAATGAGAGCGTATGTAGACAGTGAACCATCGCTAGCAAAGTCGGCTGTACAACTGGGGCGAGTGCTAGGGAGTCTCTCTAGACTAGACCTGCCGTGTGGCAGCGCTCGGTCTGCAATCACTGATAGTGGCGACACGGGGGTCCGACATATACTAACGGACCGCGCCCGATTTAAAGGCTACCACCTAGCAAGTGTGGTGTCTGGCGGTGACACCACACCATCAATGAAATACGAGCCAATGATGCGTTGTCATACAATATCACACCATAAATTAACACTCCATTGACGTAGTACGTCAATCATATCATGTTTACCGGCAGCGTGAGGTGCACGCTTGAGTCTCAGGACGTGCCCTAGCTGTGCGCTTCATTTATTTCAAGCGTCAACTTCGCTTCGTAATTTCTCAGGATGTAGTTGACGTATTGCGATGCAACCAACGCCATTATTTTTGTGATTTTTCATGCTATTAATTGCATACGAAATAATAGGGGGTGTCCATTTAAAAATACATAAGTTTGTGTTGAAAATTTCGCATAGTATTTGGTTTCCTAAGGCCCTGCCGTTAGTTCATGCTGGTGAAATCCGTTTTTGAATATCTATTGTTGTTCCAGAGATATTTGAGGTGGCAGAGTTAGGCGAGACACCCTGTATATGTTATATCACAAGCCCAGGTGTGATCACCAGGTAACTGCCAACCAGCTTGTAGATTTTTATAAAGCGTCCTTAGCGTAAGAGTGTTGTATTACCATCCTGGCCGATCCAATTTACAGCTATAGAATGGATCGCATGTTTGACCCTGTGCATGGCAGTTTACGTGTTTTTAAGTCTAACAAACAATATTTTTGTTCTCCTCTGTACTCTCTACCAATCACAAGCATGTTGTCTCAGCTAACAAATATCTTATGGAACAGTTGCTGCATGGTTTTTAACAACGTTCTGCTGTATGTCTTTTAAAGCAATAGGGATATATACAAGTTGACTGGTGACTTTGATACTTTCCTGGAAAAGAGAAACATCTACTTCTTAACTGATTTGGATCTCTGTTAAAGGATGATAGAAAGTAGACGGACTAATCAGCTGAGAGAAGTTGTAATGAGGTATCATACATTGGTAGGCTGATAATGCGTTCTAGAGAGAGAAGGAGATCATGTGGCAGGTCATTTATCACACGTTTAACCATTTTTCTCTGTTGTTCTCTCGAGGTGTATCAGTTGTGTGTTACAACCAGCGTATGAGTTGTATGCAATTGCGTGTTTTGTGTGTGACTTAGAGCACCATCTACCTGCGATTGTTAATAGCAAACTTCAACATATTGCAGTCGGCAGAGGACTTCCAATACTTATTTGACGAATAATGCCTACCAAACCGATGGATAACTTGTTTCGACCCCCATCTATAGATGAACGAAGATGTATATGAGATACTCCATTTCCCCTGCCACATCTTGGGCATACGTCGAGTCTTCATTTTCATAACAGCAGTGATTCTCAGTTAGTGACAGGCGTTTGTGAGGTACTGCAACCCCTGTGGATACATTCGCTTGACAGATGGCGTGTGTGGAAGAGAGAGCATTTTTGTGTTCACCCGGTATACATTTTGACATTCCTACCCTTTGATGTTTCCCCTACAAGTGGATGAACTATTTATTAATCGCTGCAACTATATTTTCGCAACGTTTTACTACCATCATTATTATTATTATTATTATCATCTTGCATATTTCTGGACTTCTATTGTTAGAACATTTAGGTGACATGGCTGATAAGCGCGTCAGAGCCAGACAGGTCACGCTGATTGCTGTTCACGTAATTGCTGACCATATTCTTATTACAATTTCTAGAGCACCACAGCAACAACAATGTCAGTAAATTCGTCATCAGCGTTCCCATCACGGTTGACGCCTTCATCATTCGTTGTCATTGTCGAGACGCAAATGCAGCGAGACAGTGCTGTGAATGAATTTAAAAAAAATAATAATAAGTACCTACAACTAGCTGCTGCTATAATAGTAGCGCAACATAATGATGATTATAGGTAAATCTATACTTAGATACTTCTTGGTGGACAAGAATTTTAAACAGTTCTAACATAAGCAATGCTTCTTACATCAATTATAGTATCATGACTTCTTGGGCGCGGACGCATGAGGCGCGTTGGATTGCAGGAATACGGATCACGCAGGGTGCAGACGGAGCTTCATGCAACTTCCTGAAGTGCAACGTGGAGGGGATTGGGAATTGGGGTACGTGTTGCTGAATTCTGATGCTGATGTCAGCAAAATATGACATGCGGGCTAATTGCAGTCGAGTCTCAATCCCACAAGTGGAGATTAGAGGGGCTTGTGTGTGTGTGTGTGTGTGTGTGTGTGTGTGTGTGTGTGTGTATGTAGGGGGAGGGGGTCTTCACGCAAAATTTGTAGAAGCACAGGGGAACGGGTGCTCTCGCCTCCCCTACCCTTCCTCCTTGACCTTGGCTCATGTGAAGATGTCATGAATCCTTGGAGCAAAGGAAGAGCTGATGCTGCTGTCAGCGGAATATTACATGCGCTGTTGAATGAGATTTCCCAGAATGATATCTCAGTTGGGGTCAAGATTATCTCAAACATACGTGCCGTCCTACTGCTGTATAGATACTGCATTTATTGGTCGGATGGAAATGAGGTGTGCTCCCTCTCACTGTTTCTTATCTGCAGATAAAAGTCTCACACCTTTAAACATACAAGAGTAGAGGTAGCACCTGGAAACTGTGTGTTTCAAAACTTCGCGCTAGCGATGTGAAAACATGTGTTCTAAAACTCTGACTGCAGTGTCGCCCTCGTATCCTGGTTTAGAATAGCCTTCGCTACCCTACTTTTGAACAGGAACATATCTGATCAAATCCCTTCAGTGTGTATGAGACCACTCAATCTAAACTGCCTCTCACTATATGTAAATGAGGTGGAGGGTAGAAAATGGCTATCAACTATATTCAGTATAGCTTTGTCATGAAACAATCACAAACAACGGCTAACTATTATGTACTGAAACTGTACCATGCTATAAGATTCATGTGACAAGTTTGCTAATGAAAACTGTATATAATTTTCTCTCGAAAAGTTCGTTTATAGCTTTAGGTCCTACAATTGATCTTCACTTGCAGCGAATAACTCGGCTCGAATCAGTCTGCACACCGCAAGAATGTTAATTTCCCAACTGCATAATGAAACACTGTGTGGTAAATTACCTTATCTTGGCTTGTATTATTATCCTTTAAATGTTTCTACAGTAATTAGGGAATTTATTAAAAATGCGGTTATTGTGTGATTGGGCTGAATAGAAAATTCGGAGACATGTGTTTGAGTACTATCCACAACATGATGGGAATTTGTCAGTTTATCAGTGGTGTTTAATTCTGTTAGTGTTGTTCGTATGGTGCAGTGTATTTCAGAATGTAGGTTTATTAAAGAAAGATTTTTACACAAAAATATTTCGACTATGAGACTTCACTTTGTTACTGAGTGGTTTTGTTCCCGCATCTGTGCCACACAAGAGCAGGACGGAGTTTGTCAATAGCACGATCACACAACTAATTTTCTTCTATTGCGCACTACTAATTTTGTTTCAGTCTGCTCTTCCGCCAATAGACAGTCAACTAATAAGACGGCAGATAGGTGGAAAAAATGTTATCTTACCTTTCTTATGACGTTGGCAGGTAACTATGTCGTCAGTGGTTATGATTGTGTATTCTGTTGCACTCCGTTGGGTAACGTTTAAAACTAAGAGTTAAAACTTGATGACTAACTATTTATTATACAGTAAGCACTGTGTATTCTATTACTATTAACCGTTTGAAGCATATTTCAATTCCTTTGACAGCTAACTTTCAATTTTCCTGTTTGATGCTATGTAAAAATTCAATTATATTTATCCTCACTTTTTTGTAGTTTATGCATACTACCTTGTTCCATATCTTTCCCGTCTACTGTAAACATTACTAAGTAATGCATATTATCAAAATAGGAAATAAGTAGGTGGAATAGTGTAGTTAATTTTGTAAAGGTACTCATAATACCTTATCTGTTTATCTGTCTTACAGGAACATGAGTAAATTAAAATTTGTTGTAGCTATAAGTACTTGGTTTACAATTGCAAACTATCCATTTTGGCATTACATTTCCTTTTTAACGGAAACTGTAAAAGCTATTTTCTTCCATGCTGTAATATCTGGAAACGTGCCCTGTAAATTTGTTCAGTTTTTGTTACCGTATTTAAAAACAGCGTAGCAATTTTCTTTTGTATTTGTTATGTGACGTCCACAACAACTCCTTCATGAAACTCTACTACGTATTTACTTTTTCATGGTTCTTTCTGTACTGATAGTCAAAGGCAGTATGTGAAACACGACTACAATGCAAATGAACTGGTAGTATGGCAATGTGATTACATAATTAATTTAAGTTTAGAAATTTCCACCTGGTTCAAAGTGACTACCACGTACCTACAGTATCGCTTTCAAACGTAAAAAGAAAGGAGTTCATTCTCAATAATTACCGCCGCACCTTTTAACACCGTCATCAGAAACATAATACGAAATAATCTTGTGAAGTTTAATATGAGTCGTAGTGTTTAGCATTCAGTCCAACGTTTCTTTTCTTATAGTACTGTATTAACATGCATAGGGGTCAGAGTTCTGTGGAACAAAGTACATCATCAAATCACATTAATGTGACCACCACCTATGTTCGACTCAGCGTGCAATAAACCATTCATACGCGGCAGGTGGGAGCGCTAGCAGAGTTGGTCGTATAAATCGAGTCGGTGGGGGAGGGGGGGCTGGAAACAGTGCAGTCGTTGTCGTAATGAGGAAACTAAGCAATTTATCTGACATCCAAGGGCATGATCATTGGCTGTAGGGTCAAAGGTGGAAACATTTCAGAACAGGCTAGGTTTGTTCTTTGGAAGATCCCGTAATTCTGGCAGGCACAATGGATCAATACAAGGATGCATCTTTCCTTGTGGCCATGTCGACCCCTACATGCATTTTGCTTTTCCTCGGCGTGTTGGTATCTATCAAAAGGACTATGAAATGTGTCACCCTGCTCGCAGTGTACGTGCGTAATTCGAAGAGCACCAGGTTGAGTTTACCATACACCCCTGAACACCAGACTCTCCGGATTTAAACGTAATCGAGAATCTGTGGGCCCACCTCGGTCGGGCTGTTCAGACCATGTATCCTCAACCGGGAATCCTAGCGCAGCTGGCAGCGGCTCTGCAGGCATCACGGCTCCAAGTCCCTGTCAGAACTTCACTGACTCTCTTCCAGCACGTATTGGGTGAAAATGTGGTTATTCAGGTTTTTGACAGGTGGTCACATTACAGTGGCTAGAGAGCATATAGGCACCAAAGGGAGATATATATATATATATATATATATATATATATATATATATATATATACCATGTGAAGAGTAAAAAAGGTCAGTTCAAGCGAAATGAATATAAATTCACGTAGATCATACAAGAATATATCCAAAGTATGATCAGCTCTTCATAACAGCTTAACGAGAGCGGCAGTAAGATATATATATATATATATATATATATATATATATATATATATATATATATATATATATATATATATATGTATAAGAAAGACTACAACAACTTTCTGAGTAAATCTCTAATCTGTCAATAATTGCTTTAAGCAAAATATGTAGCTCGACGCACTTGAATCCTAAAGTTATGTGTTCAAAAAGCATTTGCAGTCCTCCATTTGTATTTCCTGAACGAAGTACTACTTGTCACCGGTTGGTTCTCACAGCTTCTGCTTTCTGTCCAGAGCTTCACATGAAGGGTTTGTCTGCAACCAGGGGTTTCAACAGCGAGAACGGACATGCATCTGACCAGCAGGAGTTCTCCGGGAAAGACTCATACTCCCGCATGTCCGGCGTCTGCCCCGACGGAATCCTGCACAGAACCAAACGGAGACATTACTGGAATGAGAAGAAGGAATTGGACAATGTGTAAACTTATTTTTCTGGAACTAAGTAATGTTACAGTGAGAGGAGCAACCTATATCAAGCTCAGTGGGGGTCCTTCTTTTCCAACAACGAATCTTGATGGACCAGAAACTGTTCAATCTCTCATTTAAAAACAAATAAATTGGCACCGCACTACACACCAAGCAATGTATGCTGTAATTCCACTGCACAGAATACTGTTACATCGCCTAGGTCAACAAAACTAGATACCAGTCGTTAGTGATGCGAGTCCTTCAAATTCTGCTTGTTCAGAATTAAAGACCAGAGTTCTGTAGAAGAACCTCACGGAGCTCACAAGTATGAGTTGTGTCTAAAAGACTTAGTCGCAAAAAGTAAAATATAAGTTACATAAAACACAAAAGGGACAGGAAATGAATAGGGCTGACAGAGAAAAAAAAATCACCCAAAATATCGCGCATTTGTACGCATCCCTAGAGAATCTTTCAGCGAAAAAACTAGCTGCACCACTCGTGACTAGTCTTTGCTGAGCAGGAACAGAAAACTGCTGTTCTCCGTATAGTGCTGAAATCAGAAAATGTGCCTGTGTTACGTGGTGGTGTGTTATTCAAAATTCTTTTTGGTGTATGTCAAATCTACTTATCCTTCCAGAAGTATTACACATTACCATGTACAAGCCACCTACACCTTTTTGAACTGAACTGAGAACAAAAATGTATGCCATAAAAATGTGCCCCCCCTCCCCTTTTATACAAAATTTTGACCCAAGAAATATGTGTCAATACTGTCTTACCAAGGTTCTGCAACAGCGTTCAAGGGTAGGAGATGCTTTCGTTGTACAACAGGAAGAAACGAAGAAGTGAATGAATATTTGGGTGAATTCAGGATAATGATTACCTCTTGTGGTTTCTTAACACAGTTCGTAAGTGTATTTGTGATTTTTGTTATAGACATGTCATGTACAATGATGATATATACACGACACTAAAAGCTTAACGTCTATCCACACTAGAATATGAAATGTAACAGTCACTTCGAACACTGTCTGCGAACATCGTTCACTCTCGAAGTCTTTCCAGCTCCTCTTACCTTGTGAGCCATGAAGGCACGCAAATGATTCAAAATATTCCTGATAATGGCAGTTTGGTTTGTCATTGTCTAATATTTCCGCTGTAGGTAGAATTCAGAGTAAAATTCGTGTTCAGGTTAAATACAGTCTCACAAATGAATGTATAAGTGATAGTGATATATAGGATGGATTTTATAAGTGATAGGGAAGGAAAATAGCTCATACATGAAATATAATTCCTGATTATCAATACTCCATTCAAAAGTAGGAAAAATAACAGATCATACTTAGGCAACAATCATAGGTTGTATTACGGAGTGAAACAAGGAAAAAATGTCCAGGGAGTCGTGTTTACTGGACATTTTTTCCTTGTTTTGGTCCATACCACCACATCTGACAGTTTCCTACCCTACAACCTTAGCAAAAACAGTATCAGTATATGTATGCCACTGTCAACGGTATTAGAATGGTTTTCACTTATAACTTTAGACTCGTTCGTTTCGGGTACAGGGACCCCCTCACCTCTGATACATTTAACCCTCTTCATCATCCAAAACAAGTGTTGCCTAACTTAATGTTCTGAAACATGGTTGTTTCTGCCACAGCAGAAGTCTCGCCAGCCAACAATAGCAGAAATGACGAGTTTCTCCAGTAATATTTTTGTAATAAGGCTGAACAAATATCTGTTCCTGCGGATGTTGTGATTATTAACCACTTGTGCAGAGGCATGGGGAGGAGGCCATAAAATTTCTCCCACTCCTCAATATGTTCTGAGGTTGACAAATAGAACGGCTTACATGTACATAATCAAGAAAACGTACGTGCTCTACAGAAAATAACTTTATGAACGAATGAGGAATGTCGTTTCTTAAAGGCAAATGTAGGAAAAACTTGCGAAAAAATTCGACTTTTTATGGCATAATTTATTAGATTCATTTCACAGGCCAACGATGGAAAAACGATTTTGCTGCAAATACCTTATTCTTATGTTTTTTAGAGTGAGAAACACAAATATGATACTTAAAAAACTGAATCACCCACCATTTCTTCACATTTTACGGTTAAATTTATTAAATTAAGCGATTTTTTAAAGAATTTAACAGATTTTATATAGTAAAAATAATTTAAAAAGGAAGTGTAATGAATGTAGATGAAGTTGGTAGCACTGCCGAAAAACATTTGCTAGCAAAAAATGGTCGATTCTCTTTTTGTGTTCACAGGTGGTGTTTTGTTTACTGTCAATCTAACCTCACTTTCCCGTCCTTAATACAATGCCTAATCGTGGTTGTAAAACACTGACGACAGTTTTTGTTATATTTGTGGTGATTTTGTGATTAAAAAACACCAAAAAATCCTTACAGACTTTGTGAAAAAGGTTTATCTATAATACTTTGGATCTAAACTTGATGATAAAGATAAATCTTTGGCGCGTGTAAGGTAGGTTATGTGTATGTTGAAGATCTGAGAAAATGGTCCAAAAAGTAGAAAAAGCATTCATATTTGCTGTTCCTATGATATGTAGGGAGCCTAGAACCCATTCCGATGATTGCTACTTTTGCAGTGTTGATATTACTGCTCATAATTCGAAAAACAAGGAGGTAATAACCTTCTGTCCATCATTCGACCAGTACGGCATGTTGTAGATTTCCGGTTCCTGAACCACCAGACGGTTTAAATTCTATTCCAACAGAAGTATTTTCTGATTTAGATGAACCAGATGATGAATTCCATTGTAATACGGGAAGTCTACAGCCCAAATTGTTTACTCAGACCGAACTTAGGGATCTGGGCTTAACGAAAGAAAAAGCTGAATTGCTGGCTCTAAACTTATTGGCAGTTGGACCCAGCATATACACGTATAGAAAGAGAGAGCAGCAATTTTCCAAGTTTTTTCAACAAGAAGTTGATTTAGTGTACTGCTCAGACATTCCAGGTGTGCTGAATGGTATTGAATACAAGGAGAAGAAGACTGGAGGCTGTTAATTGAGTCATCCAAAACTAGTGATGGAAAAACGCTACCAAGGCTGGCAAGTTTCGCAGGAGAGCTTCTGTGAAGTTTCGAAAGTAGGAGACGAGGTACTGACGGAAGTAAAGCTGTGAGGACGGGGCGTGAGTCGTGCTTGGGTAGCTCAGATGGTAGAGCACTTGCCCGCGAAAGGCAAAGGTCCCGAGTTCGAGTCAGGATCCGGCACACAGTTTTAATCTGCCAGGAAGTTTCATATCAGCGCACACTCCGCTGTAGAGTGAAAATCTCGTTCTGGAGTAATGTAACTGTTTAGCCAGGGACATGGGCAAGGTTAATAACAATGGAAAGTTACACTTTCTGCCAGTAACATGTAACTGCATTTCAAATCAGATTTTAGAGCCAACATTTTGCATACGTGCTGTCAAAGTGGAAGTTGGCCTAACGGAAGTCCAACATGAAACCCTTCAACGTCCTCTAGCAGGAAATGGTGCATTTCTGACATTTGTGTAGAATAACAGAACTATTTATTTTCGTTCTCCTCAATGATTCCACAAATTTGTAATTTTTTCAGTAGGTATAAATTTTATGGGAATTTCCTTTTGCCGACAGAATCGATACAATGCAAACGTGAAAGATACACAGGAATATTGATGTCTTTCCTCGTAACAGTAAATAGTTCCGTGCACTTTTTAACACATGCAGCTGGTGCATCAGGACACCGATTATCCTTTCCCGGTAAACACGCGCCAGAAACAAGACAGGAGGTGGCTGTACCAGCTGATGGGAGAAGATGGCGTACAGGAGGAAACAACTAAGAGTTCAAGGTGCCAGCAGAACGTGAACGGTGCGTCCACCTGCGTTGTACGCCGCAATCACGTGAACGGGCTGCTGGGGTCGATAGAAACAAGGAACAATATACTCACGTTTCACATGGTTGTCAGAGGAGCGTAATATGCTGTTGAACTTTTATTTCTCTTTACAATACTTTTATAATCAAACAGTTAGACCAAAGGGGCGCTGATGTCAGTGGCACATTCAGATGTTCATTTACATAGAAAAAGTTCTGAATATCTAGGCATTAATAAAAAATATAAAGTGATATTGAGGTCTCTGACGATATTCTCATCTTACAATATTATCTCTATATCATTTTGTGTTCCATAAAATACGTTCTAGTCATTCCATTAGAGCATTAATGTTAATGCTATATTATAGGAAAGTGAACATCTGGAAAAAGAAATACATGTCATCGATAAGAGCTGTAATCTCAACAATTCTTTCCTCCACCTAAACCTTCTCCCCAGTTGTCTTGGCCTGGTTAAGAAACATGTTGCTAGACGTGACATGGTACATTTGTCAATTGGATATGGCCAATTTCCCAAGTTAGGAGACTGCATGCATATGTGGGAAAAACAGGGTCGTCTGAACACACACACGTACTTCAGGCAGTACAGATATCTACGATACAACTACGTGATGATGCAAGATCTTCTTCATGAGAGTATGAAGACAAAAACAAACGAACTTACTTCAGTACAGTTGCTGACAAATTGTCGAAGCATTACACGAAGAGTACTGACTAACACAATCCTGCAGAACAATACCGATGAGAATTTAAAGCGACGACAACAACGTAGACAATGACGCCACTGTAGTCAGTTCAAAATGTTCAAAATTACTATTGGATGACAACTACGGCAGGAGTACTGGGTTTTGGCACATGCGGGCGGCACAGCACGCATTCCGCTAGTCTCACGGGACCAGCCGTGTAGCCACAACGTTCAGTCGCGGTTACCAGACCTTCACCTCAACCACTACTACGTTGCAGTTTCAGGCTGCTTGCTGTACTGTGTGATCGTTGCACTGTGGGATTTCAGTTGCTTTCGTTTTTACCGTTACAGGAGTTATCATTTCATTTGTTGTTGTTGGAGTTACGTGATATATATGCAGTGATTGCAAGACATGAGGATGACAGCAAATGAAGACAACCGTTTTAAAATGGCAGAGCGACTGATAACGGGTTCGCTGCTTGCATACAAGTTGACAACTTATCACTTCCGTCCGACCGTACTATACTCGTGCTGCAGTATATTGTTACCGTAAGCAGCCTGGTCGACATCGAACCCTGCTGGTGTAACTTGAGGGAGCCATCTGTCTCCGCCTTTCGGACGTGTACTGCTCTGAGTCCAACCGCCTCCGAATCTGAGGGTCCAAAGCTCCAACCCCGAATGTGCCTTGTTCCAGACCCCGACACCGTATGTATGTGAATGTCATATTCTGCACTCTACGCCCAAAAGTTCCCGAATCCCGTTAAACTCATTTTTCCCATAACTAAAATTACTGGGAAGTCACCTAATTTTTCGCTAACATTGAGCAATGGTATAATATTGTAATATCCTTTATCCTCCTTCCAATGGGTCTGTAAAAACTCCTCGCCCAGTCAACCTCTTTACTGCCTTTCTCAGTCTAAAAAGTGGAACTCAAGACCTACGTCACAGGACGACTATCAATGAGAGATCGTGGTTTTCCAATCAGAGCAATTTCGCCGGCGTATGGAATAGAAAGGAAAAAGGAAAAACGTCCCTCTCTCTCAGCGTTGGTTTTGCTGTACCACCAGCCACGCAGAACTGTCATTGTTCGTGGTGTCTTTGGTAAACTTTTTAAAGATGTTATCTGCAACCGCCACCCATGCTTTCGCACATGCGGAGTAGTGTTTCCCTGAAATCCCTCACACGACTGGGCAAGTCTTTTCCTTAACTTGACAGCAGATTTTACGGCCTATAGGTTAGCCTGGATGAATAGTGGCGGTTGCGTTTTTAGCAGAGCTACATAGCCCTGGCGGCCAGCAGCATGGCGACTGCACAAAGCCCTGTCCTGCTTCTCTGGGCCAGCTTCTCTGCTTCTCTGTCCAGCTTACAAAAGACACAGGCATCTTCCATCTTCCATTGCAAAGAAACAAACACAGTGGCAGCCTTGGCTCTCCCTAGCACCGGATCTCCCCTCCCCTTCCTCTAATACGCCAGTGGCTTCCTCAACATAAATTCACATGGTATGCATTATATCCCAACAGAGAGTTAATACTACCTCTACATTCGCTGTCATATCACTCCCTCAGGTTCTAAATGCAATTGGTACGTTTAGTTGTCATTACCATACTAGTCTGTTCCATCACAGGTGACAAAGATAAGCTGTGGCTAGGCAATCATCTCTTATTGTTGCTGTTATTTGTTGTGTAGTACGAAACAATGCCAGAAACAAGACCTTCGAAAGTTGTGAGTGAAGTGGCTCGACGTCGTTCTCTTGGCCACTAGATTATCAACGAGATCAGTCAAGAGAAATAATTTGCGCGTTACAAGCCTACACTGAATCTGCGAAACTTAATGGTGGCCCTCTGCTCTCCGTTAACACGGCAGTCGATGGAACTGATGCAGCCTTTAATCAAATCAAAAACAATGTTGGAAAGATTTGCATGGAAATGTTCGAGAAAGAGAAAGAAGTTGAAAACATCGAAGCTTGGAACTCCAAAGGAAATATTGGATGTATTAGCGAATTACCAACGTCGTTTCATTAGGTGAGGATGCGATTCATCATAATGTTTTTGATTATTATCGCAGGAAGGAGCATCCGATGCTACGACTTCACATTTCTGGGGCTGTAAGCTGTTGATGAAGAGAGAAGATATAAATGCACGTCCATGCCGATTTTTAAGACAAATTCGTGGCATAGATATCGGTGAAGTGGTGTAGCTCCAATAAATATGAGTCAATTCTTGTCACATTGCAAAGCATCAGACAGAACTGGAAGGACATCTTCCAGTCTTCCGGCATTTGGGGGTGGGGGGAGGGGCTGGGGACCTTTGTATTTTCTACTTTATGCAGGTATCTTCCAAGGCTATCTCCAAAACACTCTAAAACACGAATTCCAAATCCGAGAAAACCAACATTTGTTCGTGATAATACTCCATATTTTTCGGTTGTTGATGGCATGGCACCTACTGTTGCAACGCAAAAGGAACGAACGATTGTTCGGTTTCGGCATCGTAATCTTAGAAAGGTGGAGGTTATGAAACGAACATGTCTCTGTTAATCACAGTTCCCCATGTACGAAATCGACGAGTTTTAAAAACATACGAGCATGCAGTTATTAGGCTACCACCTTGCAAGCAGTCGCTTGCTTAAATCATAAATATATGTCTGAGTCATGCTAAATGTTTTTATTTTTACACAAAGAAAAATGTTATCTTTTCAATAACCTTCAAATCGTGAACTCCACCTTTAATTTTTATACAAGAGTTAGCGAATTTATTCATGGCACTTTTGTTACCTATGCCTGTGATCGCTTTCAGAGGTGAAATTAATAATCAAAGTATTTAACTTAATAAGACTGAACCTTAAATTACTGGTGTACCCATGTATCACCACGAATTATGAATGAGAACAGTGGCGTATTTAAGTTTGCAAACTAAGGACAAGTTTTATTAATCCTTTTGTAACCACAAGTATCAGATAGTTGTGGTTACAAAAACTTACACAAAAATGACAAACACAATTCAGAAAAGGAATAGTGTTTGATTGGCGAAGTATTCATTGGGGTGGAAGCTATACCAATTCTCCCCTGAATTAATCTTATTTACAACACAACCGAGCTTTGTTTACATGAATCCACTGTGAGGCCAGACTCTGTTCAAATGGAATCAACTATGAACAAGTATATAACAAACTATGGTTCACCAGAGAACAGGGAGCTGTGAATATCTTTTAACAACCCTAAACCAGTGCAGCAGTATTTTAGCCTTTCATCTTGATTCAGGCGGCAGCATAAAACTGTGTGCGAGGAGTGGTGCACTCACACATCCACGAAAATTTGTAAACTACGCACTGGCTCTTACTCCACCTCAAGACAGACCACAAGTCTCACCAACTAGGGAAAGACCTGAATTTCTCCACGAGAGAAAGACCAGAAGACGAAGAAAACAAAGAAATACAGCCACTTTCCACCAAGACTTGGTACGAGAGCCGAATTAGCAAACATAAAACCGACCCCAAATTTAAAAAACTAATCGAACCATCTCCTATTGGTTATATCTCTATTCTGTTGGCCTGGTAGCCAATCCAGGCACAGCACCGTGGTTCCCACGTTGGGAGGAGCAAGCATCCATTTGCATGTCCTAAGACGAGCCGATCAGCGACTCCAGATCTCTTTTGTCTCACGGTAAGCATGGCAGCAAAAAACATATAGATAGAGAGGACCACAGTCCCTCATTTATGGAGAGATTTAGTCTTTCTTGGCTGACCATTTCCAGTTTCTGAAAGAAGGTTGTTAAGGATCCCAGACAGTCATGCCATGACTACAGAAACCTAGCGACTTCCTGGCATCAGGGAGCGGGGGGGGGATTACCATCTTGCCTCCGCTAAACACGTACATCAGCCTCTCTGCCCTTATTGTCTCAGCTTCTGACATGAGAATGAGAATGCACAGAGTTTTATGAACTTCCCACCGTTTGCACGAAAGCTCAGTTTTCAGCGGTGTCTCTTAAACAGCTTCCTCCAGCCACTCTCCGCTAACAGGGTGCCTTCACAATGGATTGCTGCCTGGCCCAGGTAAAATGTTTTGCGAACTGGCGCCCTTCTGTCTGACCCCAAGTGGAAGGAGGAGAGGGCTTCCACCGGAAGTCACTCTGTAGGCACGATCGACTGAGTGCTGCTTCCCAGAATCACTCACACAGCCAGGTCACTGCACTGAGCATTTATTGCCCCCTACTCATCTCTCTCCCTGTTCTCCATCATCTCCACTACAGCCCCTTTGGTACAATTTTTTTACGGGTTACACATGCAGTTATAAGGATATTCTGCCCAAAAGTCATAAACCATACATATGAAACAAAGTACTGGGGCCCACCGAGATCATGACCTAAAATACGAACGATAATCTGACAATGTTGTTAACATGAGAGACTGGCATGCCACCTCTCGCGCCATATCATTATCATTTCAAACCTATGTAGTTGATATGGGCCCAAATTAAAGTCTGAATTGAGTCGGAACACTGAAGACTGGAAAAAACTGTCCATCATGCACAGAGCATACAGTAAAGAGTTTGGGAGAGGGAAGTAGTGGAGATGATTATTTCGTTAAATGAGAACAGTAACACTGACAGCGATACTTCAAGCATCTGTCAAGCAATGAGAATGATACCAGTGGAGTTTTCCCAATATCACCACAGACATAATGGACACGAGAAGCAGCTGGATGTTTGGAGTGTGGAATTTACAATAGAAAGCAGAGGCATAACATAAATATAATTCATAAGTGATGAAATTTTTATTAGTAGGCTGTTACGAGCCAATAATTCCTGAGCCGTGGCAAAAAACTGCTGTTTTGAAGAGCGCGCCTCAGCCTGTTGTGTGAAGCAGTCGCCCTCCGTTTCTGGCGGTGGCGCCGCTGTGGCAATCGCAGCTTTGGTGTCTCCTTCTGGTGGCAAAGGGGAAGGTTGCCTGTTCACGTGCATTTAAGGCGCGCTATCAGCTCGGCAGGGGGTCAGTCGGAGTGAGGCTAGGTCAGTCTCGCGTCACCAGTTGCTGGTCTGTCTCTCGTTTGCATTTGTGCGGCAGTTAGGGTCTGTCTGTCGTTGGAGTGCTAGTATGTCTGTCGTTTGTATCGGACCTTAAAGCCAGGAAATAAGAGTCGTGCCACTCCGCCAGTAACAGAACTCAGCTAGTGGTCGCCCGGTCGGAGATGAGTTCCTGCATCTGAGTCTGCGCGTTAGGCCGCCAGTCTGCTCGAGTTGCTCGGGCAATGGTCATTGGCGTTTGGACTGGTCGGTTGGTTGGGCGCGCACTGAGACACGAGATGACTTGTCCGCCTTGAGCGTCGGCGCATATGAGGTCCCCACGTGAGTCCAGTGGTTGGTTGGTTGGTTGGTTTTGGGGAAGGAGACCAGACAGCGTGGTCATCGGTCTCATCGGATTATGGAAGGATGGGGAAGGAAGTCGGCCGTGCCCTTTCAGATGAACCATCCCGGCATTTGCCTGGACTGATTTAGGGAAATCACGGAAAACCTAAATCAGGATGGCCGGACGCGGGATTGAACCGTCGTTCGAATGCGAGAGTCCAGTGGGCAGCGCCGTATAGAAAGGGGTAGTGGCTTCACGGTTCACAAGAGAGCAACAGGAGCGAAACCACTACATCGGGCTGGCCAGGACGAGCTGCGACGCCGTGCGACGGGAGATCGGCTCGCCTTCCTGCGTCCATTGAAGCGGCTGGTAGCGGACGGTTTGGGAGAGCGTTGGGGGTGCTGCGCAAGGTCTTGGCCAGAAATCGCAGTTTATTAGAAGTTAGATAATTGGAGATATGTTGTTTCATTTACTTGTTAAATTCTACTTGTTTTCTTGGTGAGGTCACCAGCCGCTTTGTTTTGGGGTCGTCCCACCATTCTTCTCCGTTTGCCCACCCGCGGGCAGGTGGTTATTGTGAAATGGGCGGTCTGTTTTTCCCTTGTAGAATTGGGGAGGTTTAAAGCAATCTGCGGTTCGGGTTGTTCAGTAAACCCCCTGTCAATTTGCCATACGTTAATAGCTGCCTCTGTCATGGTCGTCGGATTCGGTGTTGACGAATTTATTGCTTAAAGGCCGAGTTCTTGAAATATGTCTCTATCTTGCTTATCATCTTGCGAGGTGGTATATGTGTAATGTACATTTTATGTAAGTCTGCATTTTATAGGTTTTATTTAATTTTTTTTAATTAGCTTGACACCCTTCCACGGTAAGAGCCCTTAAAAAAATTGTACTTTCGGTGGCAAATAATTTGAGGGTTGTGGGTTGTACTTACATGTTTGTGTGAGTTGTCAAAAATTTTTTGTTTAAAGTAATCTTGTGTGTTGCAGATTTGCACCAGTGTACTCTTCCAGAGGTTGTTGTGAGCGGTCATGACTACGGCCGTGTTGAAAGGGAGCAGGCAAGCTTCTCAGCCCGAAGGCTCCTACTGTTAAAATCGTTCTTTGCCTCTAAATAAAACTGTAACTTGATATTTCGAGGGTGCTTTTCTGCTTATAATTTTAAATCTGTTTTGAAAAGCTTTTAGGAATAAATTCACATTTGTTAAAAGTAATTTTCCATCAGTTACTTCCTGGCAACTACTTCCACGCTCACCTAGTATGATGAAATGTGCCAATGTTCTTGATGGATCACCAGTAAATAAAGCAAATTCTTTAAGAAAAGATTTTGAAATTAAAATCACGGTTCAACTCCAAATGAAGTTCATACAGTTTGTAACACAGAAAGTAAGTACCATTGCTTACAATATACACTCTAAGACAAAAGGAAAGGACGCGCCCCAAAGGAATTATCTGAATGGGACGGAAATCTGTAGATGTGATGTAAGTGTACAGTCAAACAAATGATTAGTTTCAGAAAAAGTAGCATTAGCTATTCAAGAGAAAGGGGTTCAAGAATTGAGCAAGTTAGTAACGCATTGGTCCAACTCTGGCCCTTATGCAACCAGTTGTTCGGCTTGCTATTGGTTGATAGAATTGTTGGAAGTCCTCCTAAGGGATATAGTGCCAAATTTTGTCCAATCGGAGCGTTAGATCGCAAAAATTCCGAGATGGTTGGAGAGCCCTGCCCAGAATGCTCCAAACGTTCTCAGTTGGGGAGAGCTGTGACGATAATTCTGGCCAAGGTAGGGTTTGACAAGCACGAAAGAAGCAGTAAAAGCTCTCCCCTTGTGTGGAAGGTGGCTTATCTTGCTGAAGTGTAAGCCCAGAGTGACTTTCCACGAAGGGCAACAAAAAGGGGCATTAAGTATCATCGATGTACCTCTGTGCTGGGAGTGCCACGGATGACAGCTGAAGGGATCCAACTACGAAATGAAATGGCACTCCAGACCATCTTCCTGGTTCCAGGCCATACTACAGGTGACATTCAGGTTGGTATCCTATCACTTTGGGGTCCGTCTCCAGACACTCCTTCGCTTGTCATCGGGACTCAGTTCGAAGCTGGACTGAAGACAATTCTACCAGAATTAATGAGATTCCAGGCCGAACGTCCCTGACACTACTGCAGACGGGCTTATTCGTGCGCTGAGGTCAATGGTAGTCGGTACAAAAGGAGCCATGAGCTCTGTCTCCATCCTGTGGTCACTGAAGCGGTAGTTGCACGTCGGATAAATAATAATGAATAATCTGTGGCTCTGAGTACCTCTCTGACAATTACCTGGTCCTCTCCATCTGTCATCTCTATAATATGTCAATCACATGGTACTTTGACGCTGTGACTGCCCATGGTTCGCCAGAGCGCAATTAAACGTCCTGTCTCAAACTTTTATTTCATTTTTTTAAGCCTGCAATTGCCATAATACTGGGGTATTGTTACTGAATCCTTTGGACAGTTTAGGTTACATTTCCTCAGCGCTATTAACAACTGTAGACCTTATTTTCGTTACAACAGAAATTACTTAAGCGGATCAGGAAATAAAGGTTAATAACGACCTACCGATCTTCTTCTATGACGAAACTATACTATCGACCGACCAGTACTCGATGCGAGAGCAGGTCACCGTGTCATATTTAACTGAAATTATCTCGTGTTGGAGATCTCTGACAGAGATATGGTTTATACCAAATGAAACTGCGATGTATTTTTAAGATTTAGTTCGACTACTACGTTCACCTAACTTCAATAACAAAGGAGTTAGCAGCATGTCGAAAATTCGACAACGATTTCAGGAAATGAAATTTTGCAAACTGTTTGTACATCGTCTTAATAATTCGTTACTCCAAATACACTGGTACGCCAAATCATTACGTCCACTGCCCACCGCGACGTTGGATGTCGCCTCGTGGCGTTGCAGGCACGTGATGCGGTAAGGAAAGCATGTAAGCGGAACAGGCACGGACGGGGGATCACCATAGCGAAGTTATGGGCTGCAAATGGGGAAATCCATTGAGATAAGTGACTTTGATAAATGGCAGGTCATTTTTACGCAGAGCCTTTGAAAGAGCATCTCGAAAGCGGAGAAGCTGGTCGAAATGTTTACATGTCACTGTTGAGAGCACCTACGGAAAGAGGTAGAAGGACAGTGAAACTACCACCAGGCGCCAAACGGTTGGAAGTCGACTCTTCGAAGAACGTGGAATGCAGAGTCTTGTCTGCTCTGTACAGTATGATAGGTGATGCTCTGAGGCATCTGTGTCGAAACAACGCAACGCTGGTGCACGCACGCCGTTCATCCTCATTGTTGAACATGGATCTCCGCAGTAGATCACTCCTACGTGTTCACATGCTGACCCAACGACAGCCACGCCAGACATCTAATACCACATGCCTGCACAATCCTAACAACAAACTGTCGGATCCCTGATACCCGATCCTGACTCCTGATCCCGGATACACCGATACTGTCGCCTAACAACTGTTCCTGTGACTACAATTCTTCAAATATATCATTTTTCTTTACAAATATTAACACATCCAATAACATCGTCAAAACAATAGCCGTCCTACACATGCTCCAAAATGACACCTGTAATCAGAAGTTCACGTCGCTTTGATCTTATTGCAGGCCGAAGCAGATCTTTTAACATCTTGGAGTGTGACGCGCTGTTGATGATGTTTCCCCTGGTTGTGTAGTGTTACAAGACAACGCCTTGTTCATCCCAAAAGAGAGTGTCGGCAAAACCTTCCCTACAGATGACTGCGTCTGGAACTCCTTGAGGTTTCGTGATGAGGACGGGACCCATTCTTTCTTGCTCTCTTTGCTTTGGGTTGACGCTAGTGTACTCGATTTTTGTCTCTTGTAACTGTCCTCATGAAGAAGCCATTACTTTCTGCATCAAAGCGCCGCGAAAGTTCTCCACAGAGGTCAAGGCATCTTTCAGATCTGGAGTGAGCTGCCGTAGCAACCATTTTGCAGAAACTTTGTGAAACTTCAGCACTTCATGAACGAACTTTCTACTTCACTCATACACTTGGTGCACTGACAAACACTGGACCTCTACTCACCGATTTCAATAGATTTCTTATCTTCATTCCCCAGGAAACGTGTAAGAGAAAGCTGCTTCTCCTTGGTGAATGTCGCTAGTGGGACAGAGATTTTGAACTGGTATTGCGGCCGTGTTTCGCTTGTCGGTAGCATGCTGCTGCTAGAGCATTGGTAACTGTACTGCCAACTTACGGAGTGATGGTGGGAATTGTCGATTTTTAATTACACTTTTAAGATGTTCATTTGACTCCTCCCTCGTACAACCATGAAGCAGTCCATAGAAATCAAGAGATATGTCTATATATTTTTCATAAAGTTTCATAATAGCGAAAACTTCGAGGGCGTAGCTTGTGTGTACTTTCTGACAAAGGGTGGCAGTCAGGTTAAGGTTTCTGGCCTCTGAGTAAAGATTCTAGTTGTTGGCCTATGCAACAAGAATTTCAGCAAAAACATTATTTGCCATGAAGAACACAGGCAATCCAGAAAACTCTTCTGTTAAATTAATTAGAAACTTACAGAATCTTTTAGAAAACGAAATGTGAAAATATATTTCGTACTTAGATGCAAATCTGCTACCTATCACATTATAGTTCACAGCGCTATCAACCACATTGTGTCTTTGACATGGTAGCAGTGCCTTGGTTATATGGTACACATTGTGTAACGACTATATCAACAAATCTCATTATCTGATATTTAACTACGACTAATTGTACCAGGAACGATGTGCTTTTGACAGATCATCATTGTGCCATAGCAGTGAAACGTTATACTTCCATAGCACACAAGTTGTTCGAAGCACGTGGTCTGGTAGCTAGCTAGCGTTGCTGCCTCTGCATCATGCAGTCCAGATTCGATTCCCTGGCGGGTTGGGGATTTTCTCTGCCTGGGGACTGGGTGTTTGTGTTGTCCTCATCATTTTATCATCATCATCATCATTCGTGACAGTAGGTAGATTGGACTGTGTAAAAATTGGACTGCGTAAAAAATTGGGACTTTTTACAGGCGCTGATGACCGAGCAGTTGAGGGCCCCACAAACCAACTATCATCATCATCATCATAGCACACCAGTTACGACACTGAGAGCATCAAATATGGGAAGCCTTTGACTACTGACATGTGGTGTCCCATCATTGTACTGAATCATATCCGAAATTATGCATATTCGGGAAATCTTCAATGTGTTGATAGTTTGAAACAGTTCATCTTTACTCCACTTACACATAATAGAGGAAACACGAAGTACAGTTAACTCGATAAAATATGGCGTCTCCTAAGTTCTGTTTGTGAAGTATAACTGATAAAACATCTCGTTTGCCACTTTCCTCTCCACGACGGTAAAATATGATGTGTCAGATTCTCCATTCGTCACTTCACACTGTAGCGCAACGTGGCGTTCCACACTGTGACATCATAGACTCCTCGTCCGTGTACAGTGGTTAGCCCAATGGACTCGCATTCGGGAGGATGACGCTTGAATCCCGCTTCCAGCCATTCAGATTTAGGTTTTCTGTGATTTCCCTAAATAGTACTAGGCAAATGCTGCCATGATTTCTTTGAAAGGACAGCGTCGGAATTCACACTGCTGCTAGACAGGCGAGGTCCCACGTAGCAGATGTGTCCCAGCCCATTTCCCGGCACGGTGTTCAGCTGCCTGAGTGTGTGGCCGCGCGAGCAGTTTTCCATGCGGCGTTGAGTCCGTTATGGGCTGCCAACCATGACACTGGTTGTATTGACAGCTGTTGCTTCTTTATATGCAACAATATACTGTACTAGATGGCTGGATGCCAGGATGCGCCGTATTAAAAACACGGCGAGAACTTTCCAAATGATTTATTTGTTTCAACTACAGCGCTCCATTCACCTCGATCCTTGTCACAGGGCCCCGCATGCTGAGGAAGTACCACAGCAGCCTGTGCAACGCAACGCTGTGTCGTGCAGACCTTGGCCGGCCCGCTGAGTTCCGACGATGTCAGGATGGCTGTGCCAGCAGCCTACTCAGCGTCCACCATCCCCGTTGACTCTGCGCTGCTCCGCCATTAGTAAGCACTTCTTCCAAGTATACCCATTATCTGGTCGTAGTGCACAGGACACTATGGAGTCGCCAATCAATAATATTTTTGGATGTTTACGTCGCTTCATGGGTCAAATGTTATTAATTCTGGGTTCAAAACAAAAGTGACAGAGAAAAAATTTAGCTCTACTTCCCGTGATCCACAATGGGTAGAAATATTTTATTTTAGCGGATTAAGAGAAAAAGACACTTTTAATGAAATATGTCAACTACATTCGGAGTCCAATCGATTTTTTTAATGAGCATTACATTCCAAGAGTTCTAAATTGATGGAAGAACTCGGAACAGGTGGTTGGGTCTGAAGAGAATCATTTGGTGGCTTCGGGAGCTCCCTGTCTTTTGGATTTCCTCTTGTGAGTGAGTAATCTACAAGCATTGCTTCATACCAAAGGCCCTGACATTTCTGTTCCATTACAGTAATTTCCTGATGGAACCTTTCCCCATGCTTATCACTGACAGCTACACAACAAGCAGGGAAGAGACTACTTGGGAGTGGAGACAATGCACCTTAAAGGACATGCTGCATCCGAGTTGATGGTGTTTCTGCAGACATACTGCCACCATCTGAGAATACTTGGCGAAGTAATACAGCTTTCAAACGTAGCTTTGAAAAGTCTACGAATAGCCTCCGTTCCGTAGGATCGTTATTCAGATTGAAAGATATCATCAAACCATTATTATCGCATCAAATAACAAGATTGTTCTTCTTCTCAAAACGAAAAAGAAGGTTCCTCTTGACTGTCTATAATATGGGACCCTGACATGACATTGGAGAAGATTCCATAGCTGTAATTTGACCCTAAAAGTTCTGCTGGCTCTTTTGACAAACAAAGGTCTCGAATGAGATGACTCAATTCCGATAGACTCAGTCGGTGTGGTTTATTATCTGTGGATGTAAGATTCGGATGCTGAACTGTTCTAGTCTGCTTTCATTGACAATCCTCTTTATAGGCTGAATCAAGGTGAAATAGTAGTCATCAACTACCATAGTTACATCAAAAGAAAAGAAAACTTGTTTTATTTTTGAGCCATTCCCGTAGTATGATAGAACAAGAGTTGCAACATGTATGTGTAGCTCAACACTTATACTGGCCCGCTAACTCCATACCAAAATAATGCCAATAGGTAAAGTGGCAGTATGCTTTCCTGTGTTGAAAATGTTACTTCACAACAAATTTAACAAAAGTTACTCGCCGAATTTACACATTTTCGCGGTTAATAACGTTTATATCTTAAAAGATTCAAAATACCAGAAATCCTGCGCTAATTAGAACAGAAACTATATTAAACTTACACTCACACCAACAATATGTATGTTTATAACCTACAAACAGAACACCGTGACTTGTCAGTTGACAAGTGTGCTAATTTCAAAAATAAAATTCTCATCAAACAGATGATGTAGAATCTTAAAAAGTTGCATATTACTTCATTACCAAAGTAAGAGCTAATTTCTTATTTTTGCCGTTATATCTGCATTTATCAGGTGAAAATAAGACTCAGCTGTTATTGAGCCCTAAACATTTTCATTGTTGGTCAGTGTCGTTGTAGCTATATAGCCATGTAGAATCAGCAAGCAATGTAGACTAATACTAACAAAGAATATGGACACATACACGATTAATCTACTGACAACTATCAGTTGACTGTAACACGGAGCAGCACACAAGCCACTGTCACTCCAGACACTTTGTGTGATGGAATGAAATCCTGGCCATCCGGACAATCATCACCATTCTAGAGGACCTCTGAATTACAGACTACCAGAGGAACGTACTAGAGGTCCATGTTACATTCCAAGGTCTCCATCTTTGTTTGGCACTGGTGGTGAAACTATCCAGCTTCCTTTCATACCACTCTGTCCCCTTTCTTTATCCCTCCTGAAATTTGTCTAGTTAAAACCCGCCGTCTTCTTTCATTAATTTACAATTTAAACTTTTCCCGTCTGTTCCATCATCTACCTCTATCCGTACAGAAATGTTCTCAATTGAAACGCACCATCTCCTTCAGCTAGTTTACAATTTATAATTTTGTAAATTTTCTTTGTAATTTATTATTGTTACTTTAATGTGTTAAAAGCAATGGTAAAAAGCATTTACATTATTATTATTATTATGTGCGATTGGACTCATACGGATCACGCAAAGCTTTTCCGATTCAATTTTTTAATTCTCCAAACTTCTCTCATTCTTTCCCCATGAATTCTCTTTCTTTCCTCTGTCCATTTTGTCCCCTGTCTCTTGCAAACTTCATTCTCGGGTTGTACTTTCCAACTATTGATTTTTTGCCTGTATACATTTCTGTTTATAACTTCTGAAGAATTTATTTGTGCATTTGCTAGATCTGTTTTGGTTTCTTTTATCCAGGGCATGGTTTTCAATTTTTCAATGTATATTAAAATTTTGTGGGAGAGTCTGGGTGTTGGGAGTCTGTGGATATGACCGTAAAATTTTAGTCTTCTTTTCCGGATGTCTGCGGCGAGGTTAGATAATTTTTCTGTAGTTTTCCGAGACTGTAGCCTGTATGCATCTTCAGTTCTTTTTGGGCCAAGAATCTTTCTGATAATTTTGCGTTCCTCTTTCAGGATGCCTTCCAGGTCGCCTTTTCTATGGAGTGTGAGTGTTTCGCTGGCATATAGTGCTTCGGGCTTGATTACTGTATTGTAGTGTCGTATTTTTGAGTGAATGGAGAGACACTTTTTATTGTAGATGTTGTGGGTTTTCCAGTATGCTCTTTTCAGTTTTTGCAGTCGAACTTTTTGTCCAGTTTTCTCTCCCCCTGTGGGTTCTAGGACCTCGCCTAAGTATTTAAAGAATGGAACTCTCTCAATTTGTCCATATTTTGTAGTCAGTTTTTGAGTTTCAAATTTTGAGCAGATGAATTTGGTTTTTTGGAAGGAAATTTGTAGCCCAACTTTTTCGGCGCATTCTTTGAGAATGTCTATCTGTTTAATTGCTGTGGTCTCGTTTTCTGCTAGAATGGCGACGTCATCTGCAAATGCCAAGAAAGCATTTACATTTATATATGGAACAATTTATGTTCTCATTAGTTGAAATTTGTGAAATGTTCGACCAGTTTTTAAGAAAATAGGAAACAGTTCTTTACTTACGCAGCAGACAAAATGAATTTATAAAACTTAAAATAAATATTTGTTTATAGCTGAACCAAAATGCGACCAGTGAGAAGTCATTGTGCCCTGGTCTTTGACGGCATGATGCGACGTCAGGCGCCAGTAATGATGGTGCAGGGATTAAAGGGGCGAGTGATAGGAGGGGGGGGGGGGGCATGACAGCGTAACGGTGACGAAAGAAGCGCCAGTCCGTAACCGGAAACCAGGGCAAGAGTATATTGTCCTCTCCAGAACCTCTTGCGTGGCGTCTGTCCGCCGCTGTGTGCAGTTTTATTCTCAGCAACTTACAGCCACCAGTCGTTAAAACTTCCTGACGAGGATTTGAAACTCTGACTCGACTGCAGCAGACAAGAAATAAACCGCCAAGAAAGAAAAAAGCTTTTCCACTTCAACCTTCAACCTGAAACCTATCGCAGGGTTATTCAGTTTAATGCAAGACTACGGCAGTTTTGAGATAAATGTCCTAAGAGGACTTTGATCTCAGTGATAGACATACAAAAATAATTCGTGTTGGAAACGGTAAAATTATGCCCTTACTATCGCGATATTATAATTATCAAAGATGGACAGTGGATTCAAGACTGAAATCATTGGGTCTCGCCCATTCGTCTCGTATGGGGTGCCTAAGGGATGCTGCGTTCTCGGAATGCATACAACAGTTCAAGCAAATAATATTAGTATTTTTATTTCTATAAAGTAGATTGACAATACTTAACTTGTATTTACAAAGGTGTCGCAAATAACGTGCAAACAGTAATGTCACTCGCTACTGACAAAGTCCAGACAAGCAGCTGATAAGGAACACAACTAGCTGTTCTTGTAGCACTCTCGGCTGGGCCGTGCTATGCTCCGTGAATACGTTCCACTAATGTCCGTATACTGAGCCTATCTGAGCGGCCGAGCCTGGCAGGAGCGGCCCTTGTATTCACTTCGGCTTGAGGGCACTGCTGTCGCGGTGAGGTCCTCTTCCGCGTACCATTGACCGATATTGTTTCACCGCCTTCTCTGGTCTTGCATTCTTCGTCTTCGTTCCGGCGCTTGTGGATACGCCACAACAGAATTCTTCTTCATTTTTGTTCTTTTTCCCATAAATTTGCAACGATAGTACGTGCGACACAGAAATGAGTGCTTACCTGTAACAGATACGCTGCATCCCTACCGATAATAACATACTCCCACACAAGAAAGTGAAGCACCATAAAGGGAGGAAGAAATGAAATTAAACTTCCCAGATTGAGAGTTATTTCTGTGAGAGAAAAACGGAGTCGGATTCGCAAAGAACTTGGCAGTATGAGCCACTTACCGGAAAGACGCTGCATCCTCTGTGGTCCGGCTGCATGCACTGATTCAGTTAGGAAGGCTGTAAGAAGGCCGCTGTAGTTTGCCTTAAGGTAAGCTGGCCCACAACTGTTGCAGCTGAGCCTTGATATCCTGGATACTGCCGATAAAATGGAGTTGACATCCGAGCTGGTCACATATATGTCTTATCAGGGGCAAATTTAGGCGTCGTATTGGCCACAGGAGTACCTCAATGACACTTAGATGGTTCACTGAGCCACGTAACGTTTGTAGACGCGCATTGTCCTGCTGAAAATTGGTGCCACAACACTGTCACATGAGAAGTAACATGTGAGGACCCAGCATGTCCGTGACATACCATTAAGCCATCATACTCCTCTGAGTAGCCACCAGTTGTGACTTGAAGTCATACTTGATGGCTTGCAAGACCACGACGCAAGGTGTAACACTGTTGTGTCTCTCCAAAATATTGGAAAAAGGGGACGCCTCCTCAAGTCACCTCTATGTTCGCCAAGATGATCTTCTGGGGTAGTGTAGAACCGCTGTACATTGATTCAACAACAGCCCATGCCTCCCAATCAGCCACCAGTACAGATGTAGCCGTTGGTGTTGTTGTGTTAATGGTAGGCTGCATATTGGACGGCTCCTGCTAACCTCAGACCAGTGATGTGGAATGATAAGAATGTCCCAGGGGATCCATTGTTTCAGGTGTGAAGGAGCCAAGACGTGCTTGGTGCCCAATACAGCAATCGTCCCTTGCGATGGTCAGACATGCTCGACTCGATCCTTGACGATGAACATGGCTGCCCTCCCGTTCCCATGCTGTTCAAAATGGGCCACAGTCATATCCAAATGCTCCAGCAATCTAGATATTTCGTGATTCGACCATTCGACCAGCCGACGTACAGGAGACCCACAGTGAGGACACGCTGGAAGTCTGCCAGGTGGTGAAAGCGCTGTATTGAGTATGTGGGACCTTCGCGTCCTTTACAGTGAACACTGAACATCTCACGTTGTTCACGTCTCTTGTATAAGCCATCATGCCTGGTAACAACACTAAACACAGACGATACTAACGTACGCTGGTGGCAGTTCTACCTGTCACAGAAAATTGCAAACACCTCACCATCTTTATACTGTCTTTCCTCTCAGTGGTTTGTTAGGTCCCGAGTTGATGACATGCTCTCAGGTCATTTTTAGCAGGAGAATGGTGTTCCTCAGAGCAGCTGCTTTCGGAGGCGGAACACTTGGAGAATGTTGTATACATCGACGACAGCCTATTAGCCCAGACGTTTTAGCGACGCTAGTCTTTTAAGTGGTACCCTCTTTGCCATATCCATGAATAGTATCAAGTCTAGCATACGGAGTCCTGTAAAGTGTTCCTTTTTTAAGGACAATTCTGCTGTTTTCTGTTTCTCCTACAGCTTCCCAACAGCGACTCGTCAGTTGGAACTTACAGTGCACTCGTTAGAAGAGTGGACTGCAGAGACAGCTTTTCAATTTTCTGCATATAAGTGTATGTGTGTTTATTTCAATCATTCTTGTCATATTTGTAATTTCCCTGACTTCCATATAAGGGACACCATTCTACATTTTTAATACTCAGTGAGGTTTCCGAGCCTCATTTTTGACTCCAAACTATCGTGGTTACCACACCTGAGAGAGACCTGAAAGCCAGAACACAGAAGGCATTGAACATTACAAAACGCCTTAGTCACAGATCTTGGGGAGCAAGCAGGGCACGTCTGCTCCAGTTTTACAGGGCTTTTGTGCATTCACGGCTCGGCTACGATGCGCAGTGTACGGGTCACTGAGGCCTTCTTACTTGACGATTATTGACACTATCCATCAAGAGGGGCTTAGGCTGGCTACAGGTGCTTTCAGGACCATCTCCATACCCAGTCTCTGTGCTGAGGCTGGGGAACCACCACTCACTATCCTCACCATCCAGCGGCAGTTCCCCATGATACGTCAGGTAACTTCTACACAGCCCTGAATTCACCTGCATACCAGACTGTTGCTCATCCAACTCTGGAACGCCTTTTCCCCAATCGTTCACAAGCAACAAGGCAGCTTGGGATCGATGCAGCATATGCTGGAGTCACTTGGTGTGGAGTATATCTAACACCAAATCTATCGTTTTAACTGCCTGCGGCCATGGTTCCTACAAAGGCCCAGGGCAATTTTAGATTTGGTGCAGTACAGGGAAGATTTCACTCATGTGCATTTTTTATGACATTTTAATGGAGCACCACACCTGAAGTGGTCTTTAAGATTGGGCCAAAACAGGGAGATTGCTTTGGTTGCTCTATTGTTTTCCCTTATCGTTTCTTCAAGGTCCGAGTACTTAAAGACTTTACTTCAATCGTTCCTGATTTGTATGCGGTCTTGTGGGTACTGGAGCAGGTCACTGCTAAATTCCTTGCTCTTCCGATACTCTGAACGCCCTTCACTCCCGCTTGTACACGGCAGGTAGAGTAGTCCAGAATATCCAGGACACCCTCATCCAGCTACAACGGCTAGGAAAGGAGGAGTATTCGTGTTGGGTACCAGGGACCATGGGTATTGTGCGGAATGAAAAGGTAGATGTAGCAGCCCAGCATGATGTTCAGTTAGTTCAGTGTGCCATCCCCCTGCATGCTGTCTGCCCGCTGTTGAGGTACAGTCATGTGTCAATGGGAAGACGCGTGGGGGGGAAGTGACAGACAATAAGCTACGTCTAGTAAAGTCCACTGCTTCCCCATGGCATACATCCTTCCAGCGACGAAGATGGGATGAGGTCCTGCCTACTTGTCTTCGCGCATAGCAGAGTCCTCTGACATGCAGTTTCTTGCTTTGGCGCGACGACACTCAAGTATGTGGTTCTTGAGGTGTACAGACCACTGTGCGCCACATTTTACTGGACTGTATTTTATTTTCGGACCAGAAGGCTGTGGCAGACTTGTTGACAGATATGCTCTCTATTAAAAGTGACACTGAAATGAATGTCGTTAGAGTTTTAAGGTTTTCTGATCTGTACAGCTTGTTTCCAGAAATTCTTGAGAGATGTTCTTAATGTGTTAACATGGTGACTGGGCCACCCGTGTTTTTCGTAAGTGGTCAGCCACATTTCACTGTACCTTTCTGTGGTTATACTTTTGTTGTAATTCCATGACTGCCACCTTACTGGACGGTATTTTATTTTCGGACCAGAAGGCTGTGGCAGACTTGTTGACAGATATGCTCTCTATTAAAAGTGACACTGAAATGAATGTCGTTAGAGTTTTAAGGTTTTCTGATCTGTACAGCTTGTTTCCAGAAATTCTTGAGAGATGTTCTTAATGTGTTAACATGGTGACTGGGCCACCCGTGTTTTTCGTAAGTGGTCAGCCACATTTCACTGTACCTTTCTTTTAACTCATCTGTGGTTATACTTTTGTTGTAATTCCATGACTGCCACCTTTCGCCCATCTCTGTTGTATTGAGCCCTGCAACAGACTGATTTTTGGGGTCAACGCTTGTGAGGTGGAAGTGAGTGAATGAGTGTTATTTTACGTTTCCTTCCCACTCTGTGATAATTTTAGTTATTTTTTCCACATTCCTTTCTTTTGATATGTGTAAGGTCGCTGATAATCTCCAAATGCTCAAACTGTGGTGTCACCGCCAGACACCACACTTGCTAGGTGGTAGCCTTTAAATTGGCCGCGGTCCGTTAGTATACGTCGGACCCGCGTGTCGCCACTATCAGTGATTGCAGACCGAGCGCCGCCACAC
Source organism: Schistocerca piceifrons (assembly GCF_021461385.2). Lineage (NCBI taxonomy): Eukaryota > Metazoa > Arthropoda > Insecta > Orthoptera > Acrididae > Schistocerca > Schistocerca piceifrons. Next base: position 68,762,314 of record NC_060144.1, on the reverse strand, counting down.
GGCAGGTCTAGAGAGACTTCCTAGCACTGGCCCCAGTTGTACAGCCGACTTTGCTAGCGATGGTTCACTGACAAATTACGCTCTCATTTGCCGAGACGATAGTTAGCATAGCCTTCAGCTACGTCATTTGCTACGACCTAGCAAAGCGCCATTACCAGTTACTATTGATGCTGTAAAACATGTACCGTCAAGAGCGATGTTCACCATTTACGGATTAAAGTTAAGTATTCCAACAGCTACGTCCTTTTTTGCTAAAGTCTAACTTCCTTGTCCTGTTCCAGACCTCACGTCAGCCTGCGTGAGCTAAAACGCGTGCCTTTCGGCTTCCTCTCATAGTGGGTTGGCTCTCTTGCCAATCCACAACACAAACACAGCGAATTGCTACTGTGAGCTTTACACACACACACACACACACACACACACACACACACCGATGATGTATCTTCGTACGAGGTTGCATTGACATCAGACCACGTCTTCTGGGTGCTTCACTTGTTGTTGGGACGTCTAATAATAATTATAATAATAATAAAAACAGTTATAACAGCGAGAACCAAAAAGTCTATGGAATGTATGAGAATCAGTCTCAAAATTAGTTTCTGAAATCCAATATAGCACTTTGTACATTATGTGAATCTCAGCATTAATTACAGAACAAGTTTAGGTTACGCTGATGTAAGTAGAAGGGTAACCTATGACCTATGGCCCTTTGTTAGTGTGGGTTGCATACATTAAGGTGCAAACATAATTGATTTATGACTACCTCCCCCACCTTTAACCTATTGTTCTGTTAATTGATCCCCTGGGGGTTGATTTATGATCCCATGGGGTTAATCTGTCCCTCTGAGATACACAGCAAACCCCTCCCTTGTTTCCATATGTTGTGCTGTCCTCCACATATTTGTCAATAAGAAACACCACCTGTGTCTTTTATTTGAACCATCCCGTGTGTTGTGGGAGCGGCATAGTATACATCATGTGATGTCCATATTTATGTCGGCCAGTAGATCAAAATGTGTTAATGTCAGTTTAGCACCTGACGCGTACCTCGAAGTCGTGGCGGAATGGCAAAATGTATGGCGATGTGCAAATCTGTAGTCTACACTGCTTTGGTGTATTATAGTAGAAAAACAATGCATCAAATGCTTATGAAAGAACAACACAGGAGCCATCTTTTACACTGGTCTGTGAAAGCGAGTTCGATCACTAGGAACATGCTCCAGTGAACCAATAGCTGCATATTTAATAGGAGCGACACATATGTTCGATGTCAGCATGGAGTCGGTAGTTGTTTTCGATGCATAGAAAAAGAGGGATGTGGTGATATCTTATTGAGTTCCCTACTGGGTGCCGACCGTTGTGGCGGAGCAGTTCTAGGCGCTTCAGTCTGGAACCGCCCTACCGCTATGGTCGCAGGTTCGAATCCTGCCTCGGGCATGGGTATATGTGATGTCCTTAGGTTGGTTAGGTTTAAGTAGTTCTAAGTTCCAGGGGACTGATGACCTCAGGTGTTAAGTCCCATAGTCCTCAGAGCCATTTGAACCATTTTCACTATTAGGTGACATTATTGAAGTCTTTGTAGTTCATAGTTTGTTGGATAATGAGGAAGGAGAGAATTTTTGGGTGACAGACGTGATTGCACGCTGAGAGATACAGATCTCCTTCAGGCTGTAGTACTTGTATGGAGTTTGGAAACACACCGCAGAGCGGTAGCAAAATCTTCATCCTTCATCCAGTTCCCAAATGATGTGAAGTCTCGATAACTTTCCCAGTAAGAAATGGATCTGTAACTGCTCATACTGTCTTTTCTAGTACCTCGTGTTGCAATAGAAAGCTTCGTTTGGCGCTGGCCTTTCACATTGTACATGGCTGGCAGACCTGTGACAACATGCTCTAATTTAACCAAGTTACCAAAACATGGTCCTGTCGCATTAACTCAGCTCACCATGTTTCTCCACTGGTTGCAGAAGGTCTTAGATATAGCGCTGTCCAACTTCTGCTCAGTTCTGACTTAAACTGGAACGATAACGTGGAGAAAGCTGCAGGAAGGACGGAACAGAGAATGAGGAACAGTGACAAGATGCAGACAGACTGTCTGAAACCACGCTGGAGTCTTGCTGTGTGAGGTCCTTAGCATACAGGTTTGAAAACGGTGACTCGTTTCGAGATATGAGAGTGCCACGAATATGATTCACCTGTGGCTGTAATTATTAAAAGACATCTCCATAGGACCTAACGCAAGTATATGGCTGAATGGAGAGACTTGGTTCCAAATCGCAGACAGAATTTCTACCAGAAAGGGTAACACTATAGATCTGAAAATCCAGTGTTATGGTCATAGGATTTTGTACATTACTTATTACTCTGATCTAGCATTGCATTTTGTAAGGGATTCGTCACATAACACACCACCTGCCGGATATGATCATTATCAACCAGCCATCCTCGCCTAAATCCCTGTGCTTATATCTCAGAACTTCTGTTAGACTGTCTACATGATATCGAGATAGAATGCATTATAATTACTGTTTGTTAGCGTGGGAAATATCTAGCAGTGGCGTGAGAGAGTTGCAAATGTCGGTTTAATACCACACTCCTTAGCCGAATTAATTTTTAGATTCGGTGAGAAGTATGATTTCATTACGAGCTTACATCTCTGGCGACGTGCACCCGCACTTCCGTTCTGTTAATACACATCCCTACAATCACCGTCTATACTCATTGTAACGGTATTTGTGTGGAAGACCACTTAATTAAGAAGCACTACCACACCTCGGATTACAAAGCATGTATAGCTTTTAAAATGGATATCGCTAGCGATACTTGTGTGTGTCTGTATAACCAAGACTGCTTTTTATTCAGGGTGACAGTAACATTGTCGTTGTGATCGTGTTTTTATTTTAGCTGGATGCTTATAAGATGGTTATGTAACTTTTCCTAAGGCACAGTGGTATCATTTGCAAGAAAAACAAATGAGGCATGTCCTCCACCCAGAACTTCCGAATATTGTTTGGTGACACCAGCATTCAGTTATTGGTGAAGTATTACCCTTAACCGAGCTGGGTGGTACAGTGGTTAGCCCATTGGGCTCAATCGGGAGGACGACGGTTCAAACCCGCATCTGGCTATCCAGATTTAGGTTTTCCATGATTCCCCTAAATTACTTCAGGTAAGTGTTGGGCTGATTCCTTTGAAAGGGGATGGCCGATTTCCTTCTCCATCCTTGACACAAACCGAGCTTGTGCTCTGTCTCGACGTTAAACACAATCTTTTTTCTTCTTCTATTGTAGTTAATGGTTCAAATGTCTCTGAGCACTATGGGACTTAACTTCTGAGGTCATCAGTCCCATAGAACTTAGAACTACTTAAACCTAACTAACCTAAGGACATGACACACATCCATGCCCAAGGCAGGATTCGAACCTGCGACCGTAGCGGTCGCGCGGCTCCAGACTGTAGCACCTAGAACCACTCGGCCATCCCGGCCGTCTCTTTTATACTTAGTAGGGGGTGTGTGATAGATCTGCTGTGATGAGGTATAAAGTTAGTGGTCAGTGTTACGACATGTGCACAGAAAATGACTATGTCTGGTCGTAAGGGAAGTATGGATTTGACGTGAAAAAATGCGATTTCAGCGCCGTGAGGGAGGGGAAAGATTTTACGTGGAAAGTTACGTCCAGCCGTAAGAAGGATATAGATATTGATATTTCCAGAACAGTCGTCTGGCAGAATTATTTACGATAGTCTGCTCATTGTTGTATGTCACCATAGTGGGGCTGCAATCGTAATGTTTAATTGTAATTAGAGTGATAAATATGCGGCTGGTTTCCCTGGGCGACCCTACCAGCTGTTCGGGTGTGTGGTGGATGTAGCCAGCGCCAGGAAGGTATTGTCATTTCCGGCTTAAAGGCGTCGTGAGCGGCGGGCACAAATAAAAGTTCCGGCCGGCCAGCTAGTTCGTTCTCGTCCACACCTGCAGGTACAAGTCCCCGCGACGGCCCACGCGACGCTCTCTGAATAGCTGAATAGTGAACTAATACTCAGTATGCATTAGCCTGTCCCTGCGGTCGCGTGTGTGGAAAATTGAGTGATTCAATATGAATCAATCACTGCCAAGTGTGGCACTGGACGTACTGATGACCTCCGAACTGCTGCAACTCCAGTCGTCCCCGAATGCCCTCCATGGCTGGGATGGTACACTCTGGCGTACACGCGTGTCCACGGCTGCGGCAGTTTTCCCTATTTCTGAGCATCGGTGCTGGCGATGTGTGAGGGGACGGGCAAGCTGAGTGTGGACAGGTGTGGGGGAGAGTGGGCTGTATGTACAAGTGTTTTTAGCGATCTCATGCATCTAGGCGTGAAAACTACTAAGATTGTCGTTTAGTGCTTCTCAATACACTGTAATGCACTCTTTCTCGCAGTGGTATTTATTGATATTAGTATTCTACCAAGCCGTAGACTCTTGCCTCCTTCTCCTTCATCCTGCTGTAGCTGATAGAACAGACGTAAGAATCCTATAGTGCTATATAAAATACACTTAGGAGACCTTCCAAAACCATGACGGTATAAATTCACGGCGAAATTTGGAATCCGAACTATCATTTTATATAGCACTCTTTCCAATCGAGACATCAAATCCCCGATTGGTCAATTTATTGTTTGCAATAGCGGCACTGGGAGCATACACATCAGTCCTAGCCCTCTGCAAGTTGCTTAAGAACATAGCACGCAACTGAGTTCACATTTGAAATTCTCAGCTACCTTCAGTCAAATGACGTAACTGTGTCAGTATCCACCAATAGCAGGCAAGGGAGAAAAAATTCAGAAGGGTTTGGAAACCAGGCAGCTGTGGGGTCGAATCCCACCAAATACATCAGTCCTACTATCCACCAATAGGATGCAAGGAAAAATTCCCCCACACAGAGGGTTTTGATCTAATTAATTAATCCATCTGATAGAGTGATGGAATATTTCCAAGGCATCTCCAGCTAGTGATTTACCAGGTATCCACTACTTTGTTAATGACAAAAGACGGGTGAGTGTGGCACACGACAGATGTTCGCTCGACAGAACGTAGGCACTTGAGAGAGAGAGAGAAAGAGAGAGAGAGAGAGAGAGAGAGAGAGAGAGAGAGAGAGGGACAGCATGTGTTTCCACAGTAATTTCTCAGGTATCAGTATCAAAGTGTTGCCGCTACCTGTATCGAGGAGTTGCCACCACCTGGTTCTTTGTCTGACTGGAAGTAACTGGAAGGGCAAGGAGGAGGAGAGGAGGGAATTGATGGGAGGAGGGGTGGGGGGACTGTTTCTCCCAGTATCCTCTGCCGGTGGCATTGTGAACTAACTCAGTCAGTGTCTGCGAAGCAGGGAGAGCACATGGAGCAGCTGCTTCCACTGTCCTGGTATGGAAGGTGTGTGTTTGGCAGCAGTCTGCGCACGTGCTGCAGCAGCAAGTAGCCACTTGAGGTGGAAAAAGACGCCACAGTGAACGAAGGGTACCGCGACTGTGGGGGCGATCGGGCTGCCGGACAGTCACAAAAAAGAGGGAATGCAGTGAACTGAGACACCATGATCTGCTGCTTCGGACGCATTGGTCGGACTTGGGGTGTGCTGATACTGTGTTGTTCGGGGACCGACAGTGGCTGCAGGGCCCAAGTGAGCGTAGTGTGGCCCCTCTGACACAGGCAGCTAGCACTTCCACCTTGTGGTCGACGTTAAGCTGCTTTAGAAAGATTTTTTTAGCAGTATAATTCCGCGCAGTGAGTTATGTTGACGTCGATTTTGTTACGATATTCCATGTACGACCGGAAAAAAAAATGCGATCTACTCAATTACTTCATTTTGACATATTTTACAAGACCTGCACCTTCCAAAGTAGCAGAGAATGATGAGCTTTTCCCACCTAATATAAGAGGGATCCAAACCATGCCAACTGAATTTTATAAATAAACAGTACATCATTTGCTGTGTTATTGAAACTGATTTCTATTTTCTGTCAGACATCCTTCTTCTACGGCTAAAACTAAGTCTTTTTCCCACCAGTTTCCAGATGGGATGGGGAAGGGGCTAGGGGTTTTACCACAGTGGGAGGGGTTAATTAATGTATTGGTTCAATTAATTAGTCAATTAATTTGATATCAAAAGTGTGCTTTTATCGATGAGGGGGGAGGGTAGAGGGGTGGGAGAGCATGAGAGGGAGGGGGAGGGGTTTCTCAGCAGGACGGATGAGCCCCGGGGTGTCATAAATCAGCTCCCAGGGGATCATAAATAAATTAGCAGAACTGTAGGTTAAGGGGAGAGGGAGGGACTCATGAATCAATCACCCCTGATTGTATATAACCCACACGAACAAAGTGTTATCAGTTTATGGTGTTTGGTAAATAAATACATCATAATGGAATCCCTTTCGATCGATATTCCGAATAAGATAGCCTCCCGCTTGATCGCTTAGCATCACAGGAAGTAGAACTGCGCATCACAGAGAATCCGATGGCGCAAATACTGATTCTGCGAGGGACACAAGCTTCCAAAGCTTCTCAACATAACAGGCAAAAGGAATCCTATACGACGACTCCGTAAGATAGTCCGAGGACGGATTGTCTCAATATCGGCAAAACTCGGGTGGGACAGTACGACCAGTAATACTATACATCTTTTACACCACGCTCTACGGACTCAATGGTTAAACTCATACATTTCTGGAGTTTTTTCATAATGTGGGCCACAGTCATAATATATTTCTTTTAAGTCAGTACCGCCATTAGACTGTTTTTTATTTGCAGTGTTACATTTACACGAGCATGATTTCGGCTTTAAAGTGCCATTATCGTGTGTTTTAATGTTGTACAGTGCCTAAGATGGCATACTGTAGTATTTAAAATACACTATTAGACACATTGTCTAAGGGTCAATATTTCTAGTAAAAGCCTACTGATTTGGTTTATCACTTTAAATCCTAAATCATGACCGTGTAAATGTAACATTGCATATAAAAAACAGTCTGATGGCGGTACTGACTTTAAAGAAGTATTGCTGGAGATATGGTACAAATGGCTGGTTCTTGCATGTTAAACAGCAATCTTGATAGGTGATAGCTCACAATACAGTCGGTCTCTAATTCCGAGTCGTGTGCATGACCTTCCTTCTTGCTACAAAAAAACAACTTTCAAAAGAGTTTCCTAAATGAGGAACCTGCTGTCCTTATATATTCGGTGTAAAAGGGCAATGTATAAAAAATTTTAGAGCCTTTAGAGGAAATTTATTTGTGCGACAAAATGTCAGAGGTGCACCTTTCGCCACTAGCGATCCATAAAGGGTTTGACGCTTGTGATGTTCATCAGAGACGATGTTGGACTGTCGTCTGATGAATATTGCTTTCGGAATGTCGCTGGAAATGTCTTGCGTCGACGTTAATGAACAACTGGCATCTGCATTCTAATGATTGTCTAACACGCTCAATACAACCTGATGTTCCACAAATAATGGCTGCAGCTTCAGCCAAGAGGGGCACCAATAGTTGTGGAGTGTTTGTCCGTGTTCCGCACACTAAAAGCATTATCTCTCCACGCCAAAAAAAAAGAGAAATCTATAGGACGTGAGCAACATCTGTAAAATAATGTGCATCACTCGGCAGTTTGAACACCGTATGTCAGCATCACTAGTGTCAAAAGACTCCAAAATGTTGTACACATAGTTTTTTACGTGCTGTGCAGAATACTGATTGTTTTATTTATACATATTTAGTGTAGTTGCACTAAGATACTAAGTATTTGTCTATTGAAGAATGCAGTACCCTCCATGCCGGCCTTTAGTGCATTGTATACTGCCCTCTTGTAGTTGTGACAAGGAGTATAAATCAAAAACTTCAAATAATAACTGCAGAAGTATTATTGGACGTACATACTGCAGCAATGGTAATGGAAAGACAGGAGTACTATCGAGAATACTCGTGTGAAGGCCAAAACTGTGGAGAATGTGGTTAAACACTACATCACTGGTAGGGTAACACATATGGGACACACAAAAAACCACAATCACACTGTGTTTTGGTGAAGTGAAAAGTGTTTTACGACCTTATTTGTGGAAAATACGTGCTATATGTACGTGTGCACCACGGCACCTCACCATGATCCGGAGCAGAAAAGGGCATGCCACACGAAAACGTAAGTAAAAACGAATATAGTCGCGAAATATCACGACAAACTAAATTACATTCTAGATGGTAGGTTAACTCCCAGCAAAATTTCTCATCAACATCGTTTGGTTGCAGATGACAAGCTACCCATGGTAAATAATATACAAGTGATCTGGAAAAATCATGCACACCAAGTGTAAAGGTATTAACAAAAAGAACCGAAATAGTTTTTGAACTGAAAATCCACATAATTTTGTAATAATTTAATAAAATGTTCATATTACAGCATAAATTAAACGAAAACCCACTGATGATCGCGCAGTGGTGCTGAAACATGTTTGAGTACTGAGAAAAAACGGCGTTTTGCATAACTGTCGGACCTCACATCCTACTATATGAAGAGAGATTATTGGGGGAAGTAAAGGCTCCTGATTGGCCAGTTTTCACCACTTCTCATGGGAAACAGAAAAGGACAATTTTGAGTGGCAGGAAGCTTGGTAGACGAGTTGTTCTGGAAGGAGAAGTGTGTGATCAAAATTGAGGATAAATGGGTAAGATATAGGCTGTGACTTTGTCGTTATGGTACTCATAGAGGAAGATTTTGCACGCTTGGGCAAGAAAGTGGAAACACCGCGAGATATTTGTGCTCGAACATAAATGCAGATGCTAGCCAAGGTTGCAGCTTGTGGTGCTGTATTCGACCACCAGGCGGCACCTGTGCAGTGTCTTCAGTAGAGAGCCTGTATAGGGAGAGAGTGGCCAACCGGACGATACGGCGACCATTTTTCTGCCAAACTGCGGGCGGGACTTTTGAATGGACAGTAGTGGAGTAGTGGAGTACACACTCACCAATCAAAAACACAAGACAATATGGGGAAATCATTCGTTAAATGCCTTTCTTTACAGCTATAATATACTCATAGCAGCCTACTACGTACAGCACAGGAAAATTTGATACAGTGGCTGTAAAAATTTTTCGTTACTTGCATTTATCTCCTTCAAAGTTCGTTTACTGGACATATTGCAATGAAAGTAACGTAAATAAAAAAATATAGTGTATAGCATTTGTTTTGTGTCGGAAGTACATAACGCTAAAGATTTAACGTACCTGTATTACGTCAGATGAATGAAAGTCGTAAGCAGTTGTAACAAACGAAAAAGATTACAAAAATCAGGTAATGTTAAATGTAGGCTATTGTAATAACGAACAAATATAAAAAGAAAACTACCGTATCCCTTCTAACCCACAGTAAGGAGGCCTATTAAAAACTGTCTTCAAGAGTACCTACAAGTATTTACTACGAATAATGTTTCAGCAACCACAACTGAGGAAAACATGCTTACAACTTGCCTGCGTCAACAGTCAACAGCCAATTTACAGGTCTGTTTTCAAATTTAACTTTGTATATTGCATATTGTTTTATATGTAGTAAAAAGCAAAATGAGCTTACTTCGCATAGGTAAGAGTACTTGGTTGGTTTCCACAAGGCTCCTGTTTGATTTATGTCAGCCCTGTTGACTGCGACTGCCCACTGCTTTCGTCTTTCTTCATTGCGTCGAAATGCTAACATGAGAAATCCACCTTCGCCTCTATTGGAACAACCAAATGTAGCACAACCTGGCATCGTTTACGAAAGTCTCCAGAACGAATTACAGATGTCAAAAACAATACTGTACAATTACTAACGTGTTTACTTCAAACATGTAGGCCTACCGACTTCATCACAGAACGCTTCATTATTTCAACTCGTATTTAAGATCGCAAACGCTAATTACGTACTAAAAACGATATACAACTAAATCGAACATGCATGCACAACGCATAACAAGTCTCTCAATAATTCAAATACCTTTTAATCGTTTCCAAAAGTCCTTTGAACTTCAATTCAACTCAAAAGCACGGCGAACATAGGAAGCGCGAGAGACGTTTGGCAGAAAAATGGCGCCAAAGCTAATTAACCAATCACAGGCAACTTCACGTATGGCCACTCTATCTGTATACAGGCTGTATTCAGTACGCTGCGAGTGCCTGTCGAGGTCTGAACAGCAGAACAGTGTTCTGTGTAGTTGTGAGTGCACTGTCTCGCAACTAATTGTAGTTGAACCTAGGTAGAGTGTTGGTATTGGCATGGTGGGTACTATTGTAACCACGGGAGGCGAATTGTTTTGTTTAAGAGACGCCATATCGAAGATATGTCGCATGCAGAGAGAGCGGGTAAACGTCATCCATTAAGTCACAACGCTGACGAAAATGTGTGTTGAGTGATCGTGACAGACGGTCGTTAAAGAGGATTGTGAGAAAAAATAAGACGACAGCATCTGCAAAAGTCTACATTTACATCTGCATATACATGGTTACTCAACAAATCACATTTAAGTGCCTGGCAGAGGGTTAACCGAACCACCTTCACATTAATTCTCTATTATTCCACTCTCGAACAGCGCGCGGAAAGAAAAAAAAAGAAAAAAAGAAGAAAAACAGCTATATCTCCTTCTGCGAGCTCTGATTTCCCCTCTTTTATTATGATAATCGTTTCTCCCTATGTAGGTCGGCGTCAACAAAATAATTTCGCATTCGAAGGGGAAAGATGTTGATCGAAATTTCGTGAGAAGATCCTGCTCTAACGAGAAACGCCTTTGTTTTAATGATGCCCACTCCAAACCGTGACACTCTCTCCTCCATTTCACGAGAGTACAAAACGTGCTACCCTCTTAGTATTTTCTCGATGTGCTCCTTCAATCCTGTCTGGTAAGGGCGCCACACCTTGCAGCAGTACTCCAAAGAGGACGGGCAAGCGTAATGTAGACAGCTCCTTAGATCCGTTGCATCTTCTGTTCTGCCAGTAAAATGCAGTCTTTGGTTCGCCTTCCCCACAATGTTCTCTACGTGTGCTTTCCAACTTATGTTGTTCGTATTTGTAATTCCTAGCAACATAGTTGAATTTAAGGCTTTCAGATTTGATTAATTTATCGTGTAACGGAAGTTTAACGGGTTCCTTTTAGCACTCATGATGGTGACCTCACACTTTTCATTATTTATGGTCAATTCCCAATTTGCACACCATACAGATACGTTATCTAAGTCGTTTTGCTATCAGTTTTGACCTTTTGATGACTTTTGTGGGCGATAAACCACAGCAAACAACCTAAAGGTTGCTCATATTGTCTTGTAAATCGTTTACGTAGATAATGAACAGCAGAGGGCCTTATAACACTACCTTGGGGAACGCCAGATGTCACTTCTGTTTTAGTCGATGATTTTCCTGCAGTTACTACAAACTGTGAATTGTCTGACAGAAAAACCTCTATTCACTTGCGTAACTGAGGCGATATTTCATAAGCCGCTTGGGAGTTACAGGTATCAAAAGCCTTCTGTAAAACTAGAAATCCGGAATCAATTTGAAATCCCTTATCGATAGGACTCAACACTTCGTCTGAGTAAAGATCTTATTGTGTTTCACAAGAACGATGTTTCCTAAATGCCTGTTTACTGAGTGTCCAAATGATTCAAATTGCTCTAAGCATTATGGAACCTTACGTCTGTCATCAGTCCCCTAGACTTAGAACTACTTAAACCTAACTAACCTAAGGATATCACACACATCCATGCCCGATGTAGGATTCGAACCTGCGACCGTAGCAGCAGCGCGGTTCCGGGCTGAAGCGCCTAGAACCGCTGTTTACATATGTCTGTCCTTGAATATGCATCCATATACCAGTTTCTTTGGCGCTTCAGCGTGTACCGCATTACTATCGGAAGTAGCATTATTAAGGTGGGTAATTAAGGAGAAAATGGCTCTGTAGTACATGTTACTGAGTTCGAGAGGTTTATCTTTGTCTAAGTCCACGAATGCTATAAACGTAGGTTTGCCTTTTGTTAACCTATCTTCTAAAAGAAATCGTAGGGCCAGTACTGCTCGCTCACTCCTACATTTCTCCAGAACCGAAACTGATTTCCCCGAGGTCAGCTTCTATGATTTTTTCCATTCTTTTGTAAAGAATTCGCGTTAGCATTTTGCAACTTTGACTTATTAAACTGATAGTTCGGTAATCTTTACAACTGTTAGCGCCTGATTTCTTTGGAACAGGAATTATTATTTCCTTCTTGAGGTTTGAGCGTATTTCGCCTGCGCCATGCATCTTGCGTACCAGGTGGAATAGTTTTGTCATGGCCCATTCTCCCAAGGCGATCAGTAGTTGTGACGTAATGTCGTCTACTCTTGGGGCCTTGATTCGACTTAGGTCTCTCAGTGCTCTGTCAAATTCTTCTCTCAGTATGATATCTCCCAGTTCTTCTTCATCTACGTCCTCTTCCACGTCTATAATATTAGCATCAATTTCATCTGCCTTATATAGACCCTCTGTATATTCCTTCCTTGTTTCAGCTCTCCCTTGTTTGCTTAGGACTGATTTACTGTCTGAGCTCTTGATGTTCGTACGACTGCTTCTCTTTTCTGGAAAGGTCTCTCTAATTTTCCGTAGGCGGTATCTGTTTTTCCCCTAGTGATACATTCTTCTAAATATTTAAATTATTTCTTAGCCACTCCTACTAAGCAATTTTTTTGTTTAGACGTTTGTATTATCTTTCGTCTGCTTTATGTACTGAATTTCTATATTTTCTTCTCCCAACCGTTAAATTCAATATCACCTGTGTTATCCAGGGATTTCTACTACGCCTTGTCGCTTTACCTGTTTGATCCTCTAGTGCCTTTACTATTTCACCTCTGAAAGCTACCCATTCTTCTTTTACTGTATACCTTTCCCCTGTTCTTGACAGTCTTTGCCTAATTCTTTCTGCAAATATCTTACAGTTTCAAATCTGTTTCCGAAATCTCTGTCTTACCTTTACATAATCAGTCTGAAATCTTCCTGGGTCTCCAGGTCTATTCCACCTGTAGATCCTTCTTTCACGATTCTAAAACTTCATTGCATGTGTGAATCACTATCTGCTGAGTTAGAAATTATTGTGTTAATGGAATGAGCGTGTGTATACATGTACTTCCAAAGTATCATAAATTTTTAAAAGGATTAGTAGAACTAACTTGTTTCTTACTGGCCATTCAATATTTTGCAAATCGTTTTAGAAACGAGTAATAGTTGGTTCAAATGGTTCAAATGGCTCTGAGCACTATGGGACTTAACAGCTGTGGTCATCAGTCCCCTAGAACTTAGAACTACTTAAACCTAACTAACCTAAGGACATCACACACAGCCATGCTCGAGGCAGGATTCGAACCTGCGACCGTAGCAGTCGCGCGGTTCCGGACTGCGCGCCTAGAACCGCGAGACCACCGGGGCCGGCCAGTAATAGTTGTAGGAGGAATAAAAACAAATGTTTCTGTACGGTAACATAAGAACAGGTACAATGTATCGAGTAACTCACTAAATATTATGTATTGCCGACTCCTAAAGAGGATGTAGATGAAGAAGAAATGGGAGATAAGATACTGCGTGAAGAGTTTGACAGAGCACTGAAAGACCAGAGTCGAAACAAGGCCCCGGGAGTAGACAACATTCCATTAGAACTACTGATGGCCTTGGGAGAGCCAGTCATGACAAAACTCTACCATCTGGTGAGCAAGATGTATGAGACAGGCGAAATACCCTCAGACTTCAAGAAGAATATAATAATTCCAATCCCAAAGAAAGCAGGTGTTGACACATGTGAAAATTACCGAACTATCAGTTTAATAAGTCACAGCTGCAAAATACTAACGCGAATTCTTTACAGACGGATGGAAAAACTGGTAGAAGCGGACCTCGGGGAAGATCAGTTTGGATTCCGTAGAAATGTTGGAACACGTGAGGCAATACTAACCTTACGACTTATCTTAGAAGAAAGATTAAGAAAAGGCAAACCTACGTTTCTAGCATTTGTAGACTTAGAGAAAGCTTTTGACAACGTTAACTGGAATACTCTCTTTCAAATTCTGAAGGTGGGAGGGGTAAAATACAGGGAGCGAAAGGCTATTTACAATTTGTACAGAAACCAGATGGCAGTTATAAGAGTCGAGGTGCATGAAAGGGAAGCAGTGGTTGGGAAAGGAGTGAGACAGGGTTGTAGCCTCTCCCCGATGTTATTCAATCTGTATATTGAGCAAGCAGTAAAGGAAACAAAAGAAAAATTCGGAGTAGGTATTAAAATTCATGGAGAAGAAGTAAAAACTTTGAGGTTCGCCGATGACATTGTAATTCTGTCAGAGACAGCAAAGGACTTGGAAGAGCAGTTGAACGAAATGGACAGTGTTTTGAAAGGAGGATATAAGATGAACATCAACAAAAGCAAAACGAGGATAATGGAATGTAGTCAAATTAAATCGGGTGATGCTGAGGGTATTAGATTAGGAAATGAGAGTTTTGCTATTTATGGAGTAAAATAACTGATGATGGTCGAAGTAGAGAGGATATAAAATGTAGATTGGCAATGGCAAGGAAAGCGTTTCTGAAGAAGAGAAATTTGTTAACATCGAGTATAGATTTAAGTGTCAGGAAGTCGTTTCTGAAAGTATTTGTATGGAGTGTAGCCATGTATGGAAGTGAAACATGGACGATAACAAGTTTGGGCAAGAAGAGAATAGAAGCTTTCGAAATGTGGTGCTACAGAAGAATGCTGAAGATAAGGTGGGTAGATCACGTAACTAATGAGGAGGTATTGAATAGGATTGGGGAGAAGAGAAGTTTGTGGTACAACTTGACTAGAAGAAGGGATCGGTTGGTAGGACATGTTCTGAGGCATCAAGGGATCACAAATTTAGCATTGGAGGGCAGCGTGGAGGGTAAAAATCGTAGAGGGAGACCAAGAGATGAATACACTAAGCAGATTCAGAAGGATGTAGGTTGCAGTAGGTACTGGGAGATGAAGAAGCTTGCACAGGATAGAGTAGCATGGAGAGCTGCATCAAACCAGTCTCAGGACTGAAGACCACAACAACAACAACAACAACAACTCCTAAACCAAATCTTAGGCTCTTACATGACAGTATATTCACCGTTTCCGAGTTGCTCGAACCCTGGCGCTGGGTCATAGCAATCAGTCCTTATCAATGTCGCTTATGACTGTTGGTTTCCCCATGTGCGTCCCGTGCTTTCCGTACTACGTCCCAGGTCCACAATGCGACGACACGGCAATGAATCTCGCGGTGGGCAATGTTTATAATGTTTTGGCCCATCACTGTATCCTACCATGGGAGCACTAACAAGCTAGTGCAAACAGTTACTACTTTACTCATAATTGGAATGGACTATCATGAAAGATACAGAACGGGAATAAGTGCTAGAGTTAAACAATTACAGAAAAACAAACACATCAGATTACATTACTACATTATTGTTTATTGATACTTTAACGAACTTAGCCACATCCGTTCACAAACTGCACTTAGAGCTCTCGACTAATGGCGCACTGCCACCAAAACAACCTATACTCACTGGCTGTAAACAATGAAATCGCTCCAGACTTGCCATTCATAATGCACCTACCTTAGTTATTCCAGTATTTTAAATGCTGAAATCATTTTTCATAGTAACATTGCTACATAAAGTTTACCATAATGTAAGCAATGATTTCCTTGGTTAAAGGTAGACCACATTACATACGAGGTATGGCATAAAACCAAGGGAGTGTTACTGTAAAGCATTTTGTTTCATAAACATACACGGTT
This sequence comes from Schistocerca piceifrons, assembly GCF_021461385.2. Taxonomy (NCBI): domain Eukaryota; kingdom Metazoa; phylum Arthropoda; class Insecta; order Orthoptera; family Acrididae; genus Schistocerca; species Schistocerca piceifrons. The sequence continues at coordinate 68,746,520 of NC_060144.1, read as the reverse complement.
AGTTACTGCTACCCTCAATGTACTCTTCATGCATTGATGTAAACAGTGCTGGAAGTCTTTCACTGCTTCAAAGGACTGAAATCTTGTTCCTTTTAATGCATATTTGACATTGACAAATAGGCAAAAATCGCATGGTGCTAGTTCAGGCGAAGAAGACGGATGCGGTAACACTGGGATGCTGAACATCGAAACATCTTAAAAGACAATGTAGCACGAGCCGGTGCGTTGTCTTGATGCAGAAATCATGACTTGTTCTTCCACAATTTGGGCCTTTTTTTCTTATTTTCTCACTCAGCAAGAATTTCAAGGTAGTAATCTTGATTAATATTGACCTTCTAACAACCCTATCACAACAAAGGTCAAAAATTAATTATGATTTGTAGTGTTGCTCACGATGCTAAATATTGCATTTTCGGGCAACACCAAAGTTATATTATGTGGCAGGTGTCATTAGAGCACAGTTAATAAAGCCATTTCATGTAATAATGGATAAACTAGGCACTCATCTTTTCGTGTTTCCCACGCTGGTCTCGTTGTGAACTCATGGCTCAATCGTCGAAAATCAAGGTGGTGATGATTCCAAGCTCGGATGCAAAGAGGCCTAGGTGTTATTCTGCGATATTCAAAAGTTTTATAGATGAGTTTCACAAACCATTCTTGAAGATCAAACCTTTGAAAGTTAGCACAATGGTGATGTAAAAAAGTAATCAGCACTCCGGGCTTAAGTTACACTTCTTTTTTATTACTTTTGTTGCAGTATCACGTTACACACAAAACATCACATTATAAAACATACTTGAAAATATCTTCCTCACTGTTAAAGTTCACATTTTATAAACTGACTACAATTTGCGTCTTTCCAACATGACGTCCAAGACTTGACTTTTCAATAACCGCTTACGCGCCCAAAAATCAGAGTTACAAGTACGGCAAAGATCATAGTGACAAAAGAAAGAACTCACATAAGAATAATATCATTGCAATATAAACATATCGATGTACCAAAGTACCTCTACAGTAATGAAATCAAATCTGAATGTTGTCTCAGAAATATGTTAACTACTTTACGGAAACACAAAAGAATATTGCTGGTATCGAGAGGTTGAGGTGAAGTGCCGTAATGGTTACGTAATTCAAGTACCATTACAACCTTCAGTAACACACTGAAGATGGGTCAATACAATTCCATAAATATTGCAAAACAAACAATCGTCATCACTATGAATCTTAATTTGCTTTTCCGAACTATTTTCGCTGTCGCTGTAGTTGGGTCCTGCCAGTACATGGATTGGCGTTGTTTCTGGATCATCAGTGAAAAACTAACATGCTATCACTCTTTACAAGAAATTAGGACAGTTTTCAATGATATTCGAAGTGTCAGTGCAAACGTTTTAAGGAGATTCTTTTTGGTCGATCGTCAGAATTTTCGTCACCAGTTTTGCACACGCTTTTCTCATATTAAATTGGTTATCCAAAATTTATCTCATGCATTCTCTGTCAATCCCTACAGTTTCAGCAATTGACCGAATACTCAATCGACGGACAGACCGTATCAGATTATCTACTATTTCAACATTTACATCTGTTTTTGATGCTCATGTGTGTCCCGGGTGTGACGCATCTTCAACGTCTTCTCGGCCAGCTTGGAAACGCTCCAACCACTCAAAACCTTGCTTACGTTATAAACAGTGTTCAACATACACTTCTTGTAGTAAAAGATAGGTTTCAGTAGCAGTTTTTGCACGCTTCATGTGAAACTTACGACAGTTAGTTGTTGCGCCAAAACAAAATAACAGCTATTATAGAAGCGGAGGCCACGGCCACATCACATTGATTTGTCTACATACAGAACAGACGCCGCATTTGACTGACAAGGCATCGCTCTGGGCACCTACTGGTCGTTCAACTTTGGCACACGCATACTTACTCTGTGACAGCGTCAATCCCGTTGTTTTATAACCACACCTCGTGTTAATTTAGAAATTGTACTTAGGTTTCCAAGATGGCTTCAGTGTCTAAGTAAATATTACGGCACAGTCCCCGGATCGACACCAGGGTTCTTTGCAATGACTAAGCTGAGAATTAAGCAACTTTAAGATAAAAATTGCTGTTTATTAATCTTTTCCTAAAACATTTCACACTTTTTCCAAAACATGACAGATAAAAAACCAAACATAACACTTCAAAAATGGTTCAAATGGCGCTGAGCACTATGGGACTTAACTTCTGAGGTCATCAGTCCCCTAGAACTTAGAACTACTTAAACCTCACTAACCTAAGGACATCAAATAGTTCAAATGGTTCTGAGCACTATGGGACTTAACATCTATGGTCATCAGTCCCCTAGATCTCAGAACTACTGAAACCTAATTAACCTAAGGACATCACACAACACCCAGTCATCACGAGGCAGAGAAAATCCCTGACCCCGCCTGGAATCGAACCCGGGAACCCGGGCGTGGGAAGCGAGAACGCTGCCGCACGACCACGAGCTGCGGACCTTAAGGACATCACACACATCAATGCCCGAGGCAGGATTCGAACCTGCGACTGTAGCGGGCGCGCGGTTTCACACTGTAGCGCCTAGAACCGCTCGGCCACCACGGCCGGCTTCAAAATTGAATGTTTATTCCAAAGACATTCTCGATTTCGGTCTGTACAAGTCTGACATAAATCAACTCTGAATACAACGTTAAAAATATCTTACGAACTACAGTGCAACTCTGATACAACTCTGAATAAGGCTAATCTAACTCGGAAGCTCTTGGCTCCAAAACAGTATAGTATACAGTGTATAGATGCTCCAGAACATTCAAGAACATGCCATAAATCAAAGCGAGATAAAGATACCGTCCAGTTTTGGAATTACGTATCAATTTAATTAATAAAGTATTTGCTGAAGGTACGAGGCGAATTCTTGAAAGTAAGGTCAGATTACGAACGAAGTGGTAACCGCTGTGAAAATCCGATGGAACTTTGCTCAGCTGTGCTAGTCAGTGTCTTTAGTGTGCTTGTCGATCGCTTCACGTCCCTCTTTTCAGTTCAGAGCGCAAAGTGATCACGTAGAAATGCCTAAAACAACACTGAGACATTTCACCTGAAGCTATGAAACCCATATGAAGAAATGTGATGCGTTTCATTCTTCAAGTGAATATTTTCAGCCGCATTCTGCAGGGGGAATGAAGATACTTCTGCAACGTTTTCGATGGGAAGTGTTTGATCACCCACAATACAGTCCTTAATTGGCTCCCTCCATTGTTCATCTCTGCTCACATGAACCTCTGGCTACGGAGACAAGTTTTGGCAGACCAGCGTAGAGAATTGGATGAAAGCACAGGCGGGCGCTTTCTGTGACGGTACTGAAAGATTGTACAACGCCACGACGTATGTCTAAGTCGGAACGGCGACTATTTAGAGAGGTAGCTGGAAGGTGTGGCTAATTGTCGAGAATATTTTTTTATTTTTATTTTCGCTGTGGTTTTCATTCCGTGACCGATCGGACTTTACTTTCCGAACAGCCCGAGTATTTATTTAGATGAATACTTTTAAACATAAATGATAATAACAAAGGTTTCAAAATTTGCAAATATAAAAGTTATAAACTTCCTGTTCTTTGACAATATCGATTTCATGTCGATAGTAAAATAATTAAAACAAAAATAGGAACACATGGTTGATCTGTATTGAAACTGAATAACAAAATGTCGTAAATGATGTAGGTTTGTTGTCAGGGCATTTGTTTCTAATAATGCCCCCGTTAATGTTCATGGTGTATAATCGATTTATGATAACGTATAGCTACATGAATAACAAAAATATATTCACGAAAAAATTGTATCTGACAATCAGAGAATTCTATGAAATCCACAGACGAGAAATATATAATTTACGTAAGAAAATCAGCTCACGTCTGGGTAAATTTAGGTCGTGTCGCACAGTTCGATAACTGAGCAGAAGTTCCACTACACGTGCCAGAACTGTCGCCATCGCAAAGCAAAGCGATGTGGTAGACGCGGCACACAGCCAGTGGAGAGGGAATATGCGTCTAAGCTCACTCGGAGGCACTTGACTGCTATGTAAGCGACTACCCAGTGCAGCTGCCGACGCTGCCGTGTTCGGCAAGCTACACCTCGGAGGCGGCCAGCCTCGCAGCAGCCATTCCACTCTAAACTTTTGCGTAGTCGCTTCCTCTCTTTACTATTGCATCACAATCCACTCCGCTACGGCTGTTAACGTAAATAATCAACGAGGTCGCAACTACTGGCGTTAACCGTTGTTTCTCCCACTCACAAGGGCAGGCCACGACGTTGGTATCACGGATTTACTTCAGACTTTGTACACCTTTAGTAGGCCATTAAAACAACGTAACGTGCAAGTAGTAAGCTTAACTACTCTGCCAATTCCGAGAAAATCTCAAGAGAAGTTTTACGCGTCTGTTATGTCGTGTATGTATCTGTGCGAAGACGTCAAAAGTAAAAAGTCATGGTGGTCAAACGGTTGGCGTTAACGCTTTGCTAAAAGGTCGTTGACCAGGCGATGGCTCTTATCCCTCCAACACTTACATTTTAAAACCTATTTCTTTCATCATTGATCACATTATTTAATTTATATGGCATTTGAGTGGTAATATAACGAAAAAAAAAACAGTTGCATATTCATGAAGTTGTAGTGAATTTCATACGTAAGTTCACTATTTATACCTTGTCATTAAATTTTCAAAGACAAAGGACAGGGTTGGAAAGCCCAAGTCAAACCTTGATAAATGAAGATGGGAATGACGTTATTCACACTCACAAGGGAACCTCCCCATCGCACCCCCCTCAGATTTAGTTATAAGTTGACACAGTGGATAGGCCTTGAAAAACTGAAAACAGATCAATTGAGAAAACAGGAAGAAGTTGTGTGGAACTGTGAAAAAATAACCAAAAATACAAACTGAGTAGTTCATGGGAAGATAGGCAACATCAAGGACACCGGAAGCGCATGAGCGCCGTGGTCTCATGGTAACGTGAGCAGCTGCGGAACGAAAGGTCCTTGGTTCAAAATCTTCCATCGAGTGAAAAGTTTAATTTTTTATTTTCAGTTTATGTGACAAACTCTTATGTTTTCATCACTTTTTGGGAGTGATTATCACATTCACAAGAAAACCTAAATCGGGCAAGGTAGAAGAATCTTTTTACCCATTCGCCAAGCGTACAAGTTAGGTGGGTCGACAACATATTCCTGTCATGTGACGCACATGCCGTCACCAGTGTCGTATAGAATATATCAGATGTGTTTTCCTGTGGAGGAATCGGTTGACCTATGACCTTGCTGTCAAATGTTTTCGGTTCCCATTGGAGAGGCACGTCCTTTCGTCTACTAATCGCACGGTTTTGCGATGCGGTCGTAAAACACAGACACTAAACTTATTACAGTGAACAGAGACGTCAATGAACGAATGGACAGATAATAACTATGCAAAAATAAAAAAAGTAAAATTTTCACTTGATGGAGAGACTTGAACCAAAGACATCTCCTTCTGCAGCTCCTCACGCTACCACGAAACCACGGCACTCGTATGCTAACTGTCTCCATGATATTGCCTATGTCGCCCATGGGCTACTCAGTTTGTATATTTTGCTTATTTTTTCACAGTTCCACACAACTTCTTCCTGTTTTCTCAATTGACCTGTGTTCAGTTTATCAAGGCCTATCCACTGTGTCAACTTATAACTAAATCTGAGGGGGGTGCGATGGGGAGGTTCCCTTGTCAGTAATACACACTGAAGCGCCAAAGAAACTGGTATCGGCACGCATGTTCAAATACAGAGACATGTAAAAAGCAGAATATGGCGCTACCGTCGGCAGCGCCTATATAAGACAAGTGTCTGGCGCAGTTGTTAGATCGGTTACTGCTGCTACAGAGGCAGACTATCAAGATTTAAGTGAGATTGAATGTGTCGTTATAGTCGGCGCACGAGAGATGGGACACGGCTTCTCTGAGGTAGCGAGGAAGTGCGGATTTTTCTGTAGGATTATTTCGAGAGTGTACTGTGAATATCAGGAATCCGGTAACACATCAAATCTCCGACATCGCTGCGGCCGGAACAAGATACTGCAAGAACGGGTCCAACGACGACTGACGACAATAGTTGAACGTGACAGAAGTGCAGCCCTTCCGCAAATTGCTGCACGTGTCAATGCTGAGCCATCAACAAGTCTCAGCGTGAAAACCATTCAAACAAACATCATCGATATGGGCTTCCGGAGCCGCAGGCCATCTCGTGTAGTCTTGATGACTGCACGACACAAAGCTTTTCGCCTCGTCTGGGCCCGTCAACACCGACATCGTATTGTTGATGACTGGAAACATGCTGCCTGGTCGGACGAATCTCGTTTCAAATTGTATCGAGCAGACGGACACGTACGGGTATGGTGACAACTTCATGACTACATGGACGCTGCATGTCAGCAGGGGACTGTTCAAGCTGGTGGAGGCTCTGTAATGGAGTGGGGCGTGTGCAGTTTGTGTGATATAGGAACGCTGATACGTCTAGATACGACTCTGACAGGTGACACGTACGTAATCATCGTGTCTGATCACCTGCATCCATTCATGTCCATTGTGCACTCCGACGGACTTGAGCAATTCCAGCAGGACAATACGACCTCCCCACACTTCCAGAACTGCTACAGATTGGCTCGAAGAACACTCTTCTGAGTTTAAACACTTCCGCTGGCCACCAAACTACCCATACATGAACGTTATTCAGCGTATCTGGGATGCCTTGCAACGTGCTGTTCAGAAGGGATCTCAACCCCGTCGTACGCTTACGAATTTATGGACAGCCCTGCAGGATTCATGGTGTCAGCTTCTCCCAGCACTACTTTAGACAGTAGTAGACTAAATGCCACGTCTTGTTCCGGCACTTCTGCGTACTCGCGGGGGCCCTACACTGTACTTGGCAGGTGTACCAATTTCTTTTGCTCTTCAATATAGTAAGTCATAATAGGCCACACCACAAAGCTGATGTGCAATTACTCGTCGGATGTGCTGTCGACATCACACATCGCCTGATGGTATTTGTCATACAGACATGAGAATCATGAATTGAAACTTCATACAAATACACATTTTTTTCATTATATTACCTCTCAAATGCCATAGAATTTAAATTATACGATAAGTGACAAAAAAAAAAACTAAGAAGTTTGAGCGGGAGTCGAACGTCTCCTCATACTCGATCGTCTAATGAAGCTTGAACGCTAACTACTTATTTCTTGATCTCATTGTGTTTGCTATTGTTCGTTGCATTTGTTCGGGGCGGACGTCCCATGACACCCGTTCTTCAATTTCACCTTGATCTACTCACTCAGTTTTTTTTTCTTTTTTTTTTTCCTGAGGGCAGCTAACCATCTCACCGAACACGCTGAGCTACCGTGTCGGCTTGCACTGGACCACCGTGCAACTCTACCGTCCGGCACCTACTCACGGATACATCAGTTACGTTAAAGACGCATTTAAGTCCTCTTGCGATTTTCTCGCAATTACCAGACTAATGAACCTTACTACTTGCACATTATGTTGTTTTAATGGAGTGCTAAAGGTGTACAACGCTTGAAGTGCATCTGTGACCCCAACGTCACAGATGTGTAAGGCAAGGGCGCCACACAGAGACCTGAACAACACATGGGAGGTGAGGTGGGTGGCAATATTATAAAACTACCTGTCTTTTATAGAACTGAGTCAGTGAGCATGAAAATGTGTCATACGACATACATGAAATTTTGCAGAAGATAAACGATACATCTTATATACAATAACAAGTTTCGTCTATCTTCTACAAAATTTCACTAGGAGAAAATGACACTTACTTAAACCCAATGACTCAGTTTTTTTATTGTAGTCCATTGTTTCGTACCTCAGTCGGTAAAAACGGAGCATTTACAGGGTGTTTCAAAAATGACCGGTATATTTGAAACGGCAATAAAAACTAAACGAGCAGCGATAGAAATACACCGTTTGTTGCAATATGCTTGGGACAACAGTACATTTTCAGGCGGACGAACTTTCGAAATTACAGTAGTTACAATTTTCAACAACAGATGGCGCTGCAAGTGATGTGAAAGATATAGAAGACAACGCAGTCTGTGGGTGCGCCATTCTGTACGTCGTCTTTCTGCTGTAAGCGTGTGCTGTTCACAACGTGCAAGTGTGCTGTAGACAACATGGTTTATTCCTTAGAACAGAGGATTTTTCTGGTGTTGGAATTCCACCGCCTAGAACACAGTGTTGTTGCAACAAGACGAAGTTTTCAACGGAGGTTTAATGTAACCAAAGGACCGAAAAGCGATACAATAAAGGATCTGTTTGAAAAATTTCGACGGACTGGGAACGTGACGGATGAACGTGCTGGAAAGGTAGGGCGACTGCATACGGCAACCACAGAGGGCAACGCGCAGCTAGTGCAGCAGGTGATCCAACAGCGGCCTCGGGTTTCCGTTCGCCGTGTTGCAGCTGCGGTCCAAATGACGCCAACGTCCACGTATCGTCTCATGCGCCAGAGTTTACACCTCTATCCATACAAAATTCAAACGCGGCAACCCCTCAGCGCCGCTACCATTGCTGCACGAGAGACATTCGCTAACGGTATAGTGCACAGGACTGATGACGGCGATATGCATGTGGGCAGCATTTGGTTTACTGACGAAGCTTATTTTTACCTGGACAGCTTCGTCAATAAACAGAACTGGCGCATATGGGGAACTGAAAAGCCCCATGTTGCAGTCCCATCGTCCCTGAATCCTCAAAAAGTACTGGTCTGGGCCGCCGGAATGCTGAAGATTAAAAAGGTACATGTGATAGCTAATGGAAGAAACTGAAGTGATATAGGGAGATACAAATTTGTTGAACAATTTCACTACAAGAATGGATCGGTTGATTGGTCGCACTTTTACTCAAAAATGATACGTCAAATCGCTGAAGGAAGAAAGTATTTGGGTTGATAATTGTAGCGTCCCAGCAGCACTTCTTCACTCAACAAGAACGTCTATGGGTGGTGCCTCCTGTGCAGGTGAGGTATGAGATCACGTCTCACCTCATAATAAAGCGTATCGTGTAAAGCCAATTTGCAATGCAACGAATTACATCTTGTAAAATTGTTATATGCTATGTAATATGCAGTGATAATGTTTATTTAGAAAGTGGTGAAAAATAATGCACCAGTGATTTTTGTACAAGATTAAAAGGCATCTCTACAGCAAAACATTAAACTTTTTTGTGAAACAAACGACTGAAGGATGCAAGCGCCGACTTCCTCTTACTCGATTGCTTCTCTCTTGGCTGTTGTAAGATAAACTGCCGACCCTTTTGTTACGTAAATTTGTCTGAATAATAATTACCTTCATTTTAATTACATGATGTCTCCTAATTACTGTAGTACTAGTTTAAAATGTCAAAAATACATTTTTTTATTTATGAGCAGTTATTTTCGATGTGCATGTGACTTATCGGGATATTGCACTCACGTTGTCTGAAGGCAGAACGACTGACTGCCCATCGCATTATGTCATTCAGACATTTGAGTAACCACAAGTGGAACCTGCGTAACGTCCGATTAAACATTTGTTACCCATTTTACGTGGAAATAATAAGACATTTTACGGTCAATGATCCTTCAACCAAAGACGGACAATAACCACGAGAGTCTGATACATCGCCTGCGATTGTACAAAAAAGTCAGGAAGAACATGAACTGAAATAATTTTTATCCTTCTTACTAAATGTGTATTACACATATTTTTACATCTTGAAAAGCTTTCGTATCGTGTCTTTGTCGAGGTAAACCTTTATTCATGCGTTGCATAATTGTGAGAAGATTTAAATATGTTTATGATTTTTTTCTGCCAGAACGGAAAGATACGTTGCAAATGGAGACGCACGACTGGGGAAGTGACATGTATGGGTTACAAATAATATCACTGATGCATATAATACGGCGACTCGAAGGCTAATAAGAGGGAAAGCACACAAAAGAAGCCAAAGAGACGAAAGAATTAAAAAAGGAATAGCCATTTGTATTTATTTTATTCATTTGTGTGCCCATTTATTCGTAGTTCCTTTACAATTCCTGAGGGTATGGTCATTCCGTCCTTACAACTACAAGAAAAAGCGTGTTTCTCTCACCAGATGCGTTCCGCTCCATTCAGGACTGAAAAAGATATGATCATCGTAAGAATCAGTAAATACAGAAACCTCCTCCCATTGCAAGAAAACTTGCACTAACACAAAGCATTAACACTAAATAAACATAGAATGAAGGCTTCCACGACCGGATGACATAGCTGCTGGTAAACCTTTTGGGATGTGAGGTAATGGTCCAAGAAACTCTTCTGTTCTTGACTTTTCGCCCAGGACATCTTCACAGGCGCTCCTCCACTGAGTCTTGCCGACTGACTGGTCGCGCTCGGACGTCTGACCAGTCAGTTAGGCATGACTCAGCAGAGGAGCGCCTCTGAATATGTCCAGCACAGTCCTGGATGAAACGTCAAGAACAGAAGAGTTTCTTGGACCACGACATCACATCCCGAAAGGTTTAACAGCAACAAAATAAACAGCTGCTTGTTGACCAAATACACTCCTGGAAATTGAAATAAGAACACCGTGAATTCATTGTCCCAGGAAGGGGAAACTTTATTGACACATTCCTGGGGTCAGATACATCACATGATCACACTGACAGAACCACAGGCACATAGACACAGGCAACAGAGCATGCACAATGTCGGCACTAGTACAGTGTATATCCACCTTTCGCAGCAATGCAGGCTGCTATTCTCCCATGGAGACGATCGTAGAGATGCTGGATGTAGTCCTGTGGAACGGCTTGCCATGCCATTTCCACCTGGCGCCTCAGTTGGACCAGCGTTCGTGCTGGACGTGCAGACCGCGTGAGACGACGCTTCATCCAGTCCCAAACATGCTCAATGGGGGACAGATCCGGAGATCTTGCTGGCCAGGGTAGTTGACTTACACCTTCTAGAGCACGTTGGGTGGCACGGGATACATGCGGACGTGCATTGTCCTGTTGGAACAGCAAGTTCCCTTGCCGGTCTACGAATGGTAGAACGATGGGTTCGATGACGGTTTGGATGTGCCGTGCACTATTCAGTGTCCCCTCGACGATCACCAGTGGTGTACGGCCAGTGTAGGAGATCGCTCCCCACACCATGATGCCGGGTGTTGGCCCTGTGTGCCTCGGTCGTATGCAGTCCTGATTGTGGCGCTCACCTGCACGGCGCCAAACACGCATACGACCATCATTGGCACCAAGGCAGAAGCGACTCTCATCGCTGAAGACGACACGTCTCCATTCGTCCCTCCATTCACGCCTGTCGCGACACCACTGGAGGCGGGCTGCACGATGTTGGGGCGTGAGCGGAAGACGGCCTAACGGTGTGCGGGACCGTAGCCCAGCTTCATGGAGACGGTTGCAAATGGTCCTCGCCGATACCCCAGGAGCAACAGTGTCCCTAATTTGCTGGGAAGTGGCGGTGCGGTCCCCTACGGCACTGCGTAGGATCCTACGGTCTTGGCGTGCATCCGTGCGTCGCTGCGGTCCGGTCCCAGGTCGACGGGCACGTGCACCTTCCGCCGACCACTGGCGACAACATCGATGTACTGTGGAGGCCTCACGCCCCACGTGTTGAGCAATTCGGCGGTACGTCCACCCAGCCTCCCGCATGCCCACTATACGCACTCGCTCAAAGTCCGTCAACTGCACATACGGTTCACGTCCACGCTGTCGCGGCATGCTACCAGTGTTAAAGACTGCGATGGAGCTCCGTATGCCACGGCAAACTGGCTGACACTGACGGCGGCGGTGCACAAATGCTGCGCAGCTAGCGCCATTCGACGGCCAACACCGCGGTTCCTGGTGTGTCCGCTGTGCCGTGCGTGTGATCATTGCTTGTACAGCCCTCTCGCAGTGTCCGGAGCAAGTATGGTGGGTCTGACACACCGGTGTCAATGTGTTCTTTTTTCCATTTCCAGGAGTGTACATACTGTAAACCAGACACCATATAAAATAATTGAAAAAATCACTAGTAAAAGAAAATGGCTTCCCATCCTTCAACCTCACCCATCCAACACCCCCATCTCTCCCACAGTTACACTTCACTTGTTCCTCCGCACCCTTTCCTCCAACTCACCAACTCAGTCTCCATCACACTGCTATGCACTAATGTTCGCTCATAAAAGAAAAATACACTACATAACTATTCCTTCATTACTCTTACACAACGTATAACTACACAGGTACATAATTAAATAGAACAACATACATGTAATTAACTAAAAAGATGTAGGTAAAGAAGACAAACTAGTGGCAATGTTGTGTTGGCAACACTACAAAACACAATATAGACTTAGAAGTATAAAAATAAAGAGTAAACAGTATTTTACGAAAAAGTGTGGTGTATAAAACGTAAGAAATGCTTAGTTCTGCTTATCAGTGTCTAGTGAAGAAAGACATCAAAGACATGCTAGCAGACGGTATTTCTTGATGTAGGCAAGAAACCAAGCATAAATCACAGTAACTGAAAACTGACAAATTGTTAACGAACTATTTTTCGATCGTAAATATCTTTGATTACAGATCACTGGTGATGCTTCACCTCAATAAAGCGAAATGCGTCTGGCGAGAACACGCATTTTTTTGTACTTTTAACGACGGAGCGAAAACACCTTCAAGAATTTCTTTGTTGGTAATTACATTACATACACGCACACATACCGAAGTGGAGTGAATAAATTAGTTTTCCGAATCGTTCTGTGTGTTGTCAGGAAAAGTTGTCAAAGTAGACAATATGGATCACATGGAAGAACTACAGAGTTAATAAAATACTGAAAATGGCAATATGGCGTAGTCGAATGTCGAAATTACAGACGCGGCAACCGTTAAGATAAAGTGCATTTGCCTCCAACAAGAGCAACTCAGCAAACACGCGTAATTGCAGACCCGTTTGTGATGCTTTATCAAAGATTAGAAGCTATGACAAGTGCCACGTTAAATAACAACGCAAAAGAATATTCAGACACAATTGAAACACCATTAGACCATTTATCTAGGGGACCATTTGGTCAGATGAAAAATAATTTGGAACATTTAGCGAAAAATATAGATGTGCAGGAGAGAGAGATTTTGATCAGGTCGCGAATGAACAATCCGATCGACCCAAATTTCATAGTAAGAGCCTTAAAAGAAGCATATAAATATATCGTGGACAGAATAAAATAGTCATAGGATCAAGTGACTGCATTTAAGATGTCGGAAACAACGACAGAAACATTAGTGAACAGCTTACAGATTCAGTTTCAAACATTTAGTTGTGTAGCAAGAGGGTAAGATCAAAGAAATTTATCACGGACACTGCCAGAAACTTGCAATTGACTTTTAGTTCTAGTTAAGAGCGCATGAGACGTATGATAACGACTTGCTAAACACTGAATTGTGTACTGCTGCACAAAGAGTAAGGCAATAAGTGGGGCGCAAGTGTAAGGTCTCTAATGATACAGTAAAGATTGGACTAACACAAATTAAAACTGAATTAAAGCGCGAAATACTCCAGTGGCAAAAAGAAGTGAATGATCAGGTCAATGGCCTGTGGCAGAAGATAGCAGCGATAAAGGGTGCATGATCTGGTCGCTGACAAGAGCACACGTGAGTGATGCGTTTGGAAATACACATTTATATGGTCAGCTTAGAGAGCACCGGTTAGTCCTCGCACCTATATTTGATTTGATCATGAGGGGGAGCGGGTAGGGGCGGGGGGGAGGGGGAGACAGGATAGACATCATCTTCTATATTGCTAGAAGAGAGCCTTTTAAAGTGTAATCAGTTGTCAGCCATCTCACCCAGTTGTATTCGTAAGATTAAATTCATCACACCTTACATACAAGAGGATGGAGCCCTCTGGGTTACTAAGCCGAAAAATGCAAAAATTACAAAGAACCGAAATGGATTTCTTAAACAAGCATTGATCAGTATCTGTACTGGAGCGACTTCAGGAGGAAGTGTATGATCGTGAGCTCTATAACATGAAACAACAGAGTATTTTAAGAATAGAGACTAAGTTCACCTCATATCAAAGAGAAGCTAATTCATGGGGAGGAGGAAAATATGGATCAGTTAATAACCGTTCTTGATCCATTGGATTTGATCCACGAAGAACTGAAAGGCGGCTTTGGCAACGGAGCTAGGCAGCAGACAGCAGCCGGCGACGTGCACAACATAAACCGAACACAACATCAAAACGGTACTCCATATTTTATGAAAAAGAGGAGGAACGAACACCGTATGAACACAGTATAACAACCCTAATCAATAGGGGAATGGAAACCATAACCGATAAAACAGGAATAACAGTTCATGGAGGCAACTCATTCCCAAAAATACACGATCGTCCCACACAAATAATTCCAACGTGAGTGACTGGTTAAGACCTAATCGAAATAATAACCAAAATTGGTTGCAACCAAAAAGACAGAACTGGCCGCAACTGCAAACTCCATTCGTAAGTATAGTGGAGGTTGCAGAAGATCACACTCCACCGACCCCAAGCGGGTCAAAAGACTGAACGTGACTACATATAGCTCTACGGTGCATGTCGCAGGATGGGGTGAGGACGGTGGGCAAAAGCGCAGCATAAATGTGCTGAGATACAATCACGACCTAATGTCCAGGATGAACTTCGCAGTGACATTGGTTCATGCACCAAAAACCTGAGGATATGATCTAGGCAGCTGTTAATGCAATAGTGGAAGAAGTTCGCACTATTATAGTAACAGACACACATCCAATGGTGAACGTCATAGCTAGTAATTTCTTTGACAAAATCAGTGATACGCACAGTATCAGTGCAAAACTGCAAGATTTTTTGAGCTGTTGATGGAAAATCACGAAGTGGGAAATTGTAAGCACAGACTAATTTGAATATCGGGAAAGAGCAATGAAATACACATTCTTATAGTCAAAGGGTTTACAGCGTGCTGCATAACAGTTTTAGAATTTATGTGTGAGAGGAACAACGTCAGTGATCTTGCATACGGCAAAGGAATTTTCATACTTGATGACGTGAAACTCATCGTGCAACTCTTGAAAACTAAAGCACTGTATTACAGGTACTGTCAAAGAAATAGGCTAGGGATTGTACACAAAAAGCTTCTGTACATCAGTGACATACAGTCCAACTATTATGATGAGTCAAAAACATTTTTCGATTACAATGAAGTGAAATCTAAGGAACCACATTCGGAATAATGTAGCACAATTAAGATACCTCAGTGCTATACAGCAAGCCGTATTGGACAACCTGTGAGTAGTGTCTTTGCCATAAAACCTGGAATAATTAAAGAATATCAATACAACATGGAGGTAATCGCACATAAGGTATACTGCTCGTCTACTTACCTCATCCTGTGAACAAAAAGAGAAGCCATAGAGGCAGCAATCAGGAATATATTGCACTGGAAGGTGAATGACACGTCGCTATCACCTTATTCTGGCCGTTACTGGCAGTGGGTAAACCAAAAGGCCAAGTTCGCTTAGTTCTAGGCGCTTGAGAAGTAACTAGATAAGTGTTGTACCACGTACTGGTACCAGAATTGCTGGACAAAATAACATTCCAAGTTGACCACTCATTAATAGCCACAGCCACACTGGAGGAACGTTTGCAGCTAATAGAACAGGTGTTACTAAAATTGATGAACTCTAGAATAACAGCCAGTCTAGAAAAATCTTAGTTCGGAAACGATCAACTGAAGATTCTAGAGGTTGCAGTTGATGCGTATTGGTCCATTTAAACTAGTAAGAATTTCTCTCAAAGGATATAATGTAATAACATACTCAGACTCTAATAAAGTGAAGGTCTGTCTTCTCACAGAGACATGAAACGTTACGTACTATAATAAGGAAGTTTTTCCTATAATTATTTGAAACTTATATGCTGTCATATGAGTACACATTTGAAAGGATTCACAAAGCATGAATGGGTGTATAAGCAACCCATAAGTAGCATACCTATTACGTTAAACACCATGATTTTCACGAAAAAATCTTGCTGCAAATGAGAGTAATGTTTATGAAAACCACACTGTATAGCTGATGTTGTACATAGTCTGATAACCGTCAAAAATTTCTACGTATTGTGAATTTGCTGTCTATGTAATGCAGTATAGGAATATGTTTTAATACATAAATGCATATGAAATTAGTGATCTAGTACAAAAGGCACAAGGAAAAAAGTAAGAAAGAATATCTTTTGTGATATCCTTGTATGACACATGTATGAAAATTGGAAATATACACGAATGCACATAGAGAAGAACGACAGTAGACTATATACTGTGAATTTTTCAAGGCGTAAATAAAAGACTGAGGTTGAGGAATTGAATCCGAAAGCATTCGCAGTTAGTAGTAGTACCAAGTACCGTTAGTATGAAAAAAAAAACACAGGGACAATCTGACAGAACATCACTCAAACGCAGAGGAGTGTAAATAAACGTGTACCTAGTTTATTTAAATGAATGTGAGAAAAAACATTAAGTACAAGTGGTTACTATGTCATTTTCCATATTTATCATTATATGTATGTATAATTCACCTGATCATAAAACGCGATAGTCTATGATAGGTCTTCTGTGGGATTAAAGATTCAAGGATATTTTCCGAATAGAGCAAGTACGCTTGTCCATCGCTATAGTTTCTCGTGTACGGCATGTTCTGCATTTATCCACTTTCGTCCATCCTGGTAAAGTAAAGTTTTGATATCTACAGGAACGAACAAGAATGTATCAACGAAATTAATATACAAGGTATCCCAACAAAAACGACAAACTTTTGGGACGCTTTCTTTACACCATAACAAGAAAAAATGTCTAGTAAAGGAGGACTCTAAAGCGCATTCCTTAATGAGCACTTGTCCATCTTCGATACTATGAAACACTTCTCTTGCACTGCAAGCTCTTTGCTTTTCATATTTTGGAAGGCAGTAGAATGGACCAAACCAAGAAAAAAATGTCAGTAAACATGGGCTCTAAAATGCGTACCTTAGGAGCTATGAGCACTTGTTCAGTAGAAGAGATGTGTTTCACACCGGCGAAGATAAACAAGTGCTCATAGATCTTAAAGTATGAACTTTGCTAGACTTTTTTCCTTTTTCTGGTCAGTACATCATCCCCCCAAAACATGGAAAACGAAGGCCTTGCACCACAAGAGAAAAACAATTGTTACAGGTAGAAGGGATGCAAAAAGCCATCTGTACGTGTGGGGCCCTTTGTTGTGTACGAAAGTCATGGAGATAACTACTATAACATATGTGCAACTAATATATGTAACGTAGCTTCAGTCATTATTGCCTCTGTTCATCAGTGAAAATGGACTCGATAAGCAACCTGAGCTATCAGTGAACGGAATCTAACCTGCATAACACTGTGTGAGTGTTGTATGATTGTCAGTTTCACTTTCATTTAAGCCCTCAACACAGAGTTACACGAGAAACTTAAAACTAACATTTGGATAAGCTATCTGACTCAGTTTTTGAATAAGAGTTTACAAGTGATACAGAATATGGCTGGTGCAACGAAATTTACTGGATTAGGGTACATGAAATGTTGTGGTGCGTCAGTGTCTCTTTCTTGGCCCTAAGTTTTGTTCTCACTTGTTTAGATGACTGCATTTTTCCGTGTGGTTTACAGCAATTCGCAGCAGCACGCAGCAGCAGCGGCTAAAGCTTATTGTTAGAAAGAATGATTTTCATAAAAACGAGTTTGCTTGGGTCGTGTTAACTACTAAATAACTTGTGAGAAGGGATTTCATTAACTAAGTCTGTTTAAAACTTCAGAATCATCATAACCCATAACCAATAATAGACAATGACAATTACAATGGCAAAGGTAACAATAATGGCTGAGTGGCATATTAACGACTTATTTCAGTTTCAAAGCTACATTTACATTTAACAACCACAGCATATTTATTAATTAGATGTGGAGAATAATTATTATTATCTGGAGGATAAGGAAGCTTCTGTAGCTGACAAGCAAAACATGGGATTATTGCAAACTCGGACTAACAATCACGTACCTATCGCTGCAATTGCTTTGGCACTATGCATGCGAATTTTACCTTGAATTCCATCTTCAAGCACAGTTAAGCCATCTAAATCTCTCCTGGCTATATAAATGAAATCACGCCTTGAGTGTGGTAAGATCTACCATCACCGACGTGAGGGCAGCGTGACGCAAGTTCTGTCTCCGAGCTCTCGATCGACACTACTGCTTCCACTTTCACAGACCGACCTCGTCTCATAACAGTGCTTACAATCGCGCTCCGATGTTTCGCCCTCAGATTCTCACAATCGATATCTGAGTGCTTAAACAATGCAAAGAATAGCGATAAGCTGGATATACTGTTTTCAATGTAATGGATAGTTCTGACACTCTCCTTACACTACAGAAATTTAAAATTTTGATTTAAATATTAATGTGGATAAGCTGTTACGCGTGGTATGTTTTAAAAAGTGTAAATTTCTTCTTAACAGGAATAAAACTATGATATGTTGGGGATAAACATACATACTGATTGGCAAAATAAAACACAGACGTGAAAGGTGCGAGGTGCATTAAAAAAAAAGTAATCATGTGTTACAGTGAACGTGGTAGCGCAGCTAAGGTATCTGTGTTACATTAAAAGAACAATTGCGGACGCTCCTATGAGTGACACAAATAAATCAGCGTAGGTGCAATAGCTCATGGAACAGTGAGTGACAAAGTAGTGAAGTAATCACCTACTTGTGAACTCGAACTGTGAAGTGTAGAGCGAATCCAATAGCAGATTCTGCGGTGGATGGACTCTCCAGCTAAAATTATGCATTTTCTTAACTACGGCGAAGAACACTTTGGGACTCAAGCAAACGTGTACAAAAGTGTCTACGCCGCACAACCACGAGTGCTCCGGCCAGACTCGACAATACATGTAATGCCGTGAGTTAATTGTCACTTTTAAAATGTTCGCTCGTTCTCAGTGCAGCTGTGAACTGAATGAAAACTATTTCCGAAACTACGATGCAACAAGAATGAGCTAGTGGTGATGATCGAAAAACGACCGAACACTTGTGCATAGACGACATGACACCTCATAATAGTTATAAAAACTGTTTAAGTTTATAATAACTGTAAAAAGTTAACTTTTAATGAACTCACCAATGTTCGTGAATCCCAACTGAAATCTCCAATGACAAATACGGATGAAGCAAATAAAAGCATACACTTTTAACAAACATTCTAATGCATTATAAAACCAAGAATTAATGTTCTAACAAAACTGTTTTTCAGCGTACAGTGAAACAGACTTTAGGCTGTAGAGAACTGATACTACTGTACGTTTGTTACAAGTAATCAACCCTGACGAGCGGCTGTTCAAGCCCTCTGGAGAAGACCGACCGATTGGTATTGACGTCAACGGGACGGCTAGCAGGAGAAGTGTCAACCACGGCAACCCTACCATTACAATCCACGTCAGGCCAACGTCACGACATTCCAAACACCATGCTGTCCATTGCCTAGCAACGTTTTCAAATTTGCAATATAAAAAGGACAACCAAGATTTATTATTTCGTGAATTCTACTAGTCAAAATAGAACTATGAATTCAAACTGTCAAATACCCTTAAACTGAAAGTAAAATTTTTATAATGCATACTGAACAGCATAGGAAATTTCAACGTAAATGGCATCGCTAACAGACATAATGAAATTATTGAAAATAGTATACATTAAACGTACTTACTGTATGACTAGTTTAAAATATAAAAGGACAAGCAAAAAGCTTACATTATGCTTTGTTATTTCTGAATAGAGTACTCACTTCATAACATTCTGCGTGGTGTCTGTTTGTTCTAAGTCGTGTCTCCCTATCACTTTCGCGCAACGACGCTCTGAGCGTGTTTTTTAGGGAATTGACTATTTTGAACCTGGGACCTGTTGCGGGTAAGGAGACGCCAGACTACACATGACATGTAGAGTTCAGAAGAGTTCAGTGAGACTAGCGATGATATAACCAAATACTTAATGATTTCAGCGTCAGCTCCACTGCACTCCCTGTAAAAGAATCTTAATACTAACTAAATTTAGTGGAAGGGGTACAAGGCTTTCCTATTTTTAGTTAGCTGGTAAAATAACGTCGAAAAGGCAGTTAAGTTTACCACTGGAAATTTTATTCTACTCACAAAACATTGTTTATAAATTGCACTATTGATAAAAGGAAATGTTTTAATACAGGATGATTAAAACCAACTGCGTTCAACAAAAATGTGAACGAATATTCCCTGAATGGGTTTCCAAGTTCTACAATGGATCGAAGGATGACCTATGCCATATCACATCTATAATCTAGGTTTAAATTAAGTTTCACAAAAGAGAAAACTATCAATATGGTCTACAGTGACCCTCAATTATCTTTAATTACTTATCTAACTTGTCGTAAATTACAGTGGCTGATGTGGCTTCTCAATAATTATATAACAGAAAAATCATTGCGTTTCAGATTTTTACTTCAAGTAGCAAATGTGAACACCATGAGATTTAATTGACGATCGACACTAGTATTACGTAAAAACGAGGTGTAACAGATGAGACTTCTGCAGTTCTGAGTGAAGCTTTATGTGCTGTTATGCTGCATCGCGTGCGTTCATTACCTTGTCGTTGGTTTGGCAGCGTCAGGGGGCGGCGAGCGGCGCAGCTCCACGCACCTCGCCGTCTCAGAAGCAACTCTCTCCTAACTTCTCCATACTACAATTTACCGAAGTTGGTTTAAAAAAAAAACTATCTGGCTGTGTTTTCATCTGACCAATCAGGGTCTCAATGTTAACCTTAATCTCTGCCTACAAAATTCTGTCTATCCAATGAGAAACGTTATACTTTTCGTGGTGGGGCAGTGTTTTTAACGTTTGCAACGTAGCAGAGACGCGAAAAAGTCTCACGCTAAAACTTGCAGCTGGTGTGGCCCTTTTAGTGTTATCATAAGATCTATACTGTTCTTCTGGAGGGCTCTATCTTTTAACATGGGCTGGAGGGTTCAAATGGCTCTGAGCACTATGGGACTTAACTTCCCCTAGAACTTAGAACTACTTAAACCTAACTAACCTAAGGACATCACACACATCCATGCCCGAGGCAGGATTCGAACCTGCGACCGTAGCAGTCCCGCGGTTCCGGACTGCGTGCCTAGAACCGCGAGACCACCGCGGCCGGCAAATTGTGGGGTAAGATCTATAGTGAACGAACGTGCAGAGAACGATTTAAAAGCTTCAAGAACAGTGATTTTGATGTGGAAGACCGGCATGGCGATGGAAGACTAACCTTAGGACACCACACTACACCCAGTCATCACGAGGCAGAGAAAATCCCTGAACCCGCCAGGAATCGAACCTGGGAACCCGGGCGTGGGAAGCGAGAACGCTACCGCACGACCACGAGCTGCGGACCTTAAGGACATCACACACATCCATGCCCGAGGCAGGATTCGAACCTGCGACCGTAGCAGTCCCGCGGTTCCGGGCTGCGTGCCTAGAACCACTAGACCACCGCGGCCGGCGGGGCTGGAGGGCTCTATCTTTTAACATGGGCTGGGGGTGATTTTGGCGGTCGGCTGGCGACGTGGGTGTCCGTCCCTTATCGTAGGGCCTCCTAGCCTACACGATTCTGCTCTTGGCTTCTGTTCTTGTTTCTCCCCTCAGAACTGCGTCTGTTTCACGGCGGGAAGTTATGACATGCATTTAGGCGTTCTTGTGTTAGTCTGTGGTATTCCATTTGCTCACTCGTTGATCGTATTACTTTGGTTAATTTAATGTCAGGATTTATTTGGAGCTATGTGACATACTGCCGGATTTGCTATCATGTCAGCGTTTTCATGGAAGGTGTTGGATTTGCCTGACACCTTACAACTTCACACCTTCTCATTTTACATATACATGTTTTCCACTGAAAATTTTGTAATTAAAAGGACATCAAAAATAATGAAGCCTGAAGGTTCAGATTGAGGTAGTTAGGTCAGCTTTCCTCGATCCCGCACTATATGGGTGAACGAATCAAAATATTGATCTGGACCACAATTAAAATCTATTCCAGACTTCCTGAGCGAACCACAAAAACTCAAACCTTGGGCATTAGGATTAACATTTTCAATCAGTAACAATGTGCATAAAAATATATTTGTAAGAAATCGAGTGACCTTGTCCCTTTTCAAAATAAGTAAATTCATCTGAATCCTGGGTGTGAGGTGCTGTCAACTCATAACTTCAAGAATTCATGGGGGTGCAAATTGTATTGTATACAACCATCATTTTTTTAATTCAGTTAAATACATCCTATAAAATTGTTATACACTATGTAGTATGTAATGATAATGTAGTGTCGGTAGCTGGACCGACACCGTGATGTTGATTGCTGAAAAGGAATGCTAAACTAAAGCTGTAGCTGATAGTGCACGCACGGCAATAAGCATACGGGCGTGAAGTCTGGAACATAAAAACTTATGAATGAATAAGAAGAAAAGTATGTAGATGCTTTTTACTTAACTTTTATTGATTCCTCGGAATACATCTCTCTTGAATACTCGTAAGCTATAGGCACTGATACAAATGGCTCCTTGCTAGTTCGTAGCCATTAACTTAGCTGATGGCTATTATGTCTCTCGGCTAATGAGAGAGAAAGGCTTCGTACAACTGGGCGATAGCTAGGTTCGCGTACAACTGGGCGGTAGCTTGGTTCTCGTACAACTGGGGTCGAGTCCACTCTCGTATCACGAGACCTGCCTTGGTGGTGGCGCTAGGTCTGCGATCACAGTGGCGACACGCGGGTCCGACATGTACTACATGGACCGCGGCCGATTTAAACTACCACCTAGCAAGTGTGGTGTCTGGCGGTGACACCACATTCCTCCCCCGCAAATCGGCGAACGGTCGTGTAATAAGGCTTCCGCCCGCCGTGGGGAGGACCACATGTTGACGTATGCGATGAGGTGGGGAGCCTAACAACAGGCGAGGCTGTGCCACCCGCACCCGGCCATCCGGTCCGAGGGGAGCTAGGAAACGCCTGCAAAACTAGTCCAGGGTGCACGTCAACATGCGGTGTATGCGCCCGTAAAGAAACATGAGGGGCCAAAGTGTCGACCTCCATTGCGTCGGGGTAGCCGACGCGCGATGACGTCATGTGGTCCGGAGCGGTCGGGAGTTCCATGGCGGAGGACAGCTGGTCACGGGAAGCGATCGGCGGCGCGTGACCCTGGGAGGCGCTTGGCGGCTGCAACGAAGCGTCGAATGCGGTCGGCGGCGGCGGCGGCTGCTGCAGCTGCGGCTGCTGCGGCGGCGGCGGCGCGTCGCCATGGGGCAAAATGGAAGGCATCGTCGGTAACACCTGGGGATGAGGCGAGCCAGTAGATGGGTCCCCAGGGCGCTGACCGGACGGCACCGTCGCTGAAAGCAGACGGGGAGCGGCAGAACCCGAGCGACGACAGAGGCGCAGCTGATTGAGATGCCGACGCACCTCACCAGAGGCCCCCAAAACCAAATACATCGCGCGGCCGAGGCAGCGAAGAATGCGCCCTGCGAGCCAACGCCGTGAACCTCGATAGTTGCGATAAAATACAACGTCGCCTGGAGCAAAAGCAGGAGTCTGCCGCTGCGCAGGAACCTGATGCGGCGGATGCAGCAAAGACATCAAGGTGCGATGAGGACGACCGTGGAGCAACTCAGCCGGCGAGCGACCATCTCGGGGCTGAGAGCG
Organism: Schistocerca piceifrons; assembly: GCF_021461385.2. Classification (NCBI taxonomy): domain Eukaryota; kingdom Metazoa; phylum Arthropoda; class Insecta; order Orthoptera; family Acrididae; genus Schistocerca; species Schistocerca piceifrons. Next base: position 68,722,697 of record NC_060144.1, on the reverse strand, counting down.
ATACGAAGACAAAAAGAGCAACAATGCGTCCTCCCGAGAATGCGACTCTTTCAATTTCAACATCTGTGACTTGAAAGTCCGGACCAACCGTTCAGCGGCACCGTTGGACTGAGGCGAAAACGGCGCGGATGTCAGATGTTGAATACCATTGGCCTGGCAGAAAGACTGGAATTCTGCGGACATGAATTGTGGGCCATTGTCGGAAACAATAGTCTGCGGAAGACCTTCAATGCAAAAGACAGCAGACAACGCTTGGATGGTGGCGGAGGACGTCGTGGAAGACATCCGGACAACAAAAGGAAAATTACTGAAGGCGTCGACCAGAACCAACCATCGAGCATTCCAGAATGGACCAGCAAAATCAACGTGCAAGCGTTGCCAAGGGGAAGTGGCTTTTGGCCACGCAAAGACTTTCCGCGGCGGTGCGGACTGTCGTTCGGCACACGCCGGGCACGATGAACACATATTCGTAATCGCAGCATCGATTCCGAACCAAGTACAGTGCTGACGAGCAAGTTGTTTCGTTCGCACTATACCCCAATGTCCTTTATGAAGAAGCCGTAAAACAGAGGATTGTAACGAACGTGGGACCACGACTCTGGACTGATCATTATCAGAACGCAACAACAAAACACCACGTCGAACAAAAAGTCTCTCCTTGTGAGCAAAAAATCGGCGAACCAACGGATCCTCGATCCGAGACTTTGACAAAGGCCATTGCGTAGCAACAAAACGTAAAACAGTAGCAAGGACAGGGTCAGCAGCTGTGGCTGTAGCGACACGACGAAAATCAATCGGAAACGATTCGACCACTTCATCGGTTTCCGAATCAATGAACATGCAAGCAAGTTCGGAAGAATCGAATGCTTTATCCTCAGCAACAGGCAAACGGGACAACGCATCGGCGTTTCCGTGCTTAGCAGTGGACCGATACAAGATATCGTAGCGGTACTGCGAGAGGAAAATAGACCAGCGAATGAATTTCTGCGCTGTACGTGGAGGTACAGGCTTGGTCGGATGAAAAAGCGATGTCAAAGGTTTGTGGTCTGTGATGATGGTAAAGTGACGACCATACAAGAAATCATGGAACTTAGTAACACCAAACACGAGAGCCAAAGCTTCTTTCTCTATCTGTGAATAATTTCTTTGCGCAGACGAGAGCAATTTGGACGCAAAGGCAATAGGGCGATCATGTGAGCCAACTTTGTGCGCAAGCACAGCACCGATCCCGAAATCCGATGCATCTACCATCAACAAAAGGGGTTGCTGGGGATCGAATGGCGTAAGGCAAGTATTAGAAAGCAACGCCGATTTCAACTGGCGAAAGGCGCGTTCACATTCCGTCGTCCAGACGAACGGAACACCTTTACGGCGTAAGCGATGAAGCGGAGCTGAAAGAGAATAGGCATTGCGCACATTCACTCACACCTTGTGACGCTAAATCGTTCAATGTTCTTGCGACCTCATCACGCAATGCGTGGGGAACATTGCGCGCCCTGAAAAATTTCGGTTGCGCGTTTACCTTCAGTTCTAAATGTGCTTCATAGTTTTTAGCGCAACCTAAGCCCGGTGCAAAAATGTCTGCAAATTCGTCACACAGCCGAGAAACACTGTCTGTAGGCACAGTCTGATTCACTGAGAGGACCTGATTTACAATAGACATGTTAAACAACTTAAATAAATCTAGACCAAACAAATTCACTGCAGACGAAGAACGAAGAACGTAAAATGACACAAGTTTTGTTTGTCCCTTGAATGTTGCAAGAAGGCTGCACTGTCCTAACACAGGAATTTTCTGTCCGGAATATGTAGTTAGCTTAACATTTGCGGCACGCAACGGAGGTGCGCCCAGTTGTTTGTATGTGTCGTGATTGAGCAATGAAACTGCAGCTCCGGTATCGAGCTGGAATGGTATCACTTTGCCTTCAAAGTCTAAGTCCACAAAAAGTTTATTGTCCTGCTGACGACAAGAGCGACTGTTTTGTGCAATTGGAACAGACACTGGTACAGAATCACTGGCTAATTGACGTGATTTCCGGCGACGTCGACGCACAGTTTTTGTGGGACGATCACTGTTACTGGTAGAGAAAGTGTCACCGGACGAAGCGGAATTAACGACATGAATGTCCATAGGCGAAGGTCCACGAGCCTGAGTGTCCTGGGTTCGATTCCGGCGCGAAGCAAAGGGCCTGGAATGAGTGTGATTGTCTGATCTGAGCTTTTTCTGGCAAACACTTTGAACATGTCCTTTCTTATTGCAGAAAAAGCAAATAGCTTGGCGTGACGGGCAATGTTCACGCGAATGTCTAGTAGCACACCGCGGGCATGATTTCACTGCATTTGTGGGCTGGCGCGGCACACCTGGCTTAGCACGCGGCGGTCGCTGTGCCCCCGTGCGCGAGGCCCGGGTACCGGGCCGCGCAGTGCGTCCAGCGGGCCGGTTAATGTTACACACGGCTGGCGAAGTTTCAAAAGATTCCTGAGCACAGTCCAGTGTGTCCTGTCTATCCAATATGTCTATCACTTGTTGAAGGGAGGGATTGACTAGTTTCAAAATTTGCTCCCGTATGCGAACATCAGAAACGTTCTGTGCAATTGCATCACGCACCATTGTATCTGAATAAGAAAGACCACAGTCACATTCAAAGGCACAGTCCCTAGTAAGTCCTTGCAATGTGGCTACCCACTCCCTATTAGTTTGACCGGCCGTACGTTTCGTACGAAAAAACGTATACCGTTTTGCAACCACATTAACTGTTTCTTTGAAATAGGCATCTAATGCAGACAAAATTTCCTCGTATGACAAAGTTGCTACGTCGCGCCGGGGAAACAATTTCACTATCACACGGTATGTGGACACACCGACACAAGAAAGCAAAAACGGCTGCCGCTCATTACCTTGAATTCTGTAGGCAGCCAGGTGGAAGGCGAACTGACGAGACCACTCTTGCCAGGTCTCATCGGCTGCCACGTATGGTCGAAAGGGAGGTGCAACAGCGTTCAGTGGCAGCGGTAGCGAAGAAGCGGCGGCGGCCGCATCGGTTTGAATGGTACGTTGACCCTGGACGAGCTGTCCAAGGGCATCCAGTAACGCCTGCGTCTGCTGATTCTGCAAGCGATAAAATTCGGACAGTACATCTGGAGAATGTGGCGAAGCCATGACACAAAGAAATGTAAGCAATCAGAAATAAAGGTAAGCAATCAGAAAAAGGTCCTTATCCCATCCTCGTCGCCAATAATTGTAGTGTCGGTAGCTGGACCGACACCGTGATGTTGATTGCTGAAAAGGAATGCTAAACTAAAGCTGTAGCCGATAGTGCACGCACGGCAATAAGCATACGGGCGTGAAGTCTGGAACATAAAAACTTATGAATGAATAAGAAGAAAAGTATGTAGATGCTTTTTACTTAACTTTTATTGATTCCTCGGAATACATCTCTCTTGAATACTCGTAAGCTATAGGCACTGATACAAATGGCTCCTTGCTAGTTCGTAGCCATTAACTTAGCTGATGGCTATTATGTCTCTCGGCTAATGAGAGAGAAAGGCTTCGTACAACTGGGCGATAGCTAGGTTCGCGTACAACTGGGCGGTAGCTTGGTTCTCGTACAACTGGGGTCGAGTCCACTCTCGTATCACGAGACCTGCCTTGGTGGTGGCGCTAGGTCTGCGATCACAGTGGCGACACGCGGGTCCGACATGTACTACATGGACCGCGGCCGATTTAAACTACCACCTAGCAAGTGTGGTGTCTGGCGGTGACACCACAGATAACATTTACCGAGAAAGAGAATCCACTGACGATATTAATACAAGGTTAAAAAACATCTCTCCCCGACCGACTTCTGTCTCGGCTGTTTTAAGATGAACAGGCAAGCTGCCGATGCTTACGAAAATTTCTATGCATAGTAATTACTGTTATTTTAATTACATGGTGCCTACTAATCACTGAAGTACTCCTTTCGAACGTCACAAATATATTTTAATGTGTTTATGTATTATTATTTTCCAGATGCTTGTAGTCTATCAGGATATTGTGCTCACATTGTTTGAAGGCGGAATGACTGATTGTTCATCGCATTGTGTCATTTAAATATTTGGTAAAACAGATATTGAAACAGCAAATTTTTTTTCATGAAGTCCGATTAAACATTTATTACCACTTTCATGTGGAAATGTGCCTTGAACCAATAACGACATACAATAGTTATTGCTAGATGTGTATTTCATATAAAATTACATCGTGCCAACGCTTTTTGAGAGTGCCTTTCCCAAGGCAAACCTTTATTCATGCATTTCACAATTTTAGCAACATTTAAATATTTCTCTTACTCTTTTATCCACCAAAAAGGAAAGGTACTTTACAGTAACGACGGTCAAACCAAATCCAAAAGCAGGGTCGTCAATGACGTACAAAAGTAAGGATTCAAAGCACTTTTATTATAAACATCATTGTACAGACAGATCAGAACTGAACTCCTGGACCGAGTGTGCTGCTATTTTTACAAATATGAGGTGCATAAGAAATTTCTAGAACCTTCTATCAATGATAAATACTGAGCAAAAAACAGTAGTGGTCTGGTTCGAACTAACAACCCTCATCATGGTACCCAGAGATGCTGGCCATTATGCTACAATGCACACGGCACAACTAACTAGAGGAATTGCTTCCATTCCTGGAGAAATGGCGATGCACTGTCTCGGGTGCTGTCACGGAAGCCGACTACGATACCCTGGCTCTATATTTTGTCAGTGGTCCTCTACATGGCAGCGCTGGCAAATGTTAACGTTCTGATTGTGTTGTCAGTTTTCTTCATTAAGATGAGCATCCTGTCGAAGCTTCAGTTTCCTTGAGCAAGAAGATTCCATCATTGATCGGCGTCTCAGGATTGTTGTAGGACATCATAGGGAGCACGTAGACGACGTCGCTGCTTTTTGGTGTTCTGGGTGAAGGGCAATAATCCTCAGACAAGTCTACCAGTCTGTATCTCACTCGCCAGTGCTTGGCGTCGAAGCGCCCACAGTCCTCCTTCTGTACGTCCAAGATCCACATGTGAGCCAGCTGTCTTGCTTGTTCGGTCCTGGTCATCAGGTGTTTCATGTAGCCATCTCGAGTTTCGTCCGGCTCAAGCAGGAGTAGTGCAGCATTTGTCGTTTCAGCCTCAGAATCGTGGAGCAGTAAGTACATGTGAAGCATGTAGTGTCTTGCTTCGCTGTGTTGTATGCGAATATCACGACAGGCAGTGTTGTAGCCTAGTCTCTCTGTTCGACATCAAGGAACATTGGGAGCATATCTGCCATCATCTCATTAAAGTTCTCTGCAAGACCATTCGTCTGCTGGATGTAGCTGGCTGCCATTCTGTCGGTGATATCAGAGCTTGAAATTACATCTGGTGCTAGTCTCGAATGGAAAACTTTCCATGATCAGAGATCACCATCTACGGAGCTTCATGCTTCGAAAGGATATCATCTGCATGGATCCTGTAATTTCTGTAGCTTCAGCAGCTAGTACAGCTTTGCGAGAGCATAGTATGTGAGATAGTCAATGCAGTCCATTTATTTCCATTTTCCGATTTTGAGAAACTCCTGAAAAGGTCGATCCCTATTCAGTGGAATGGCATTGCTGCAGGCTTAGTTGGTACCAGACGCCACAGACATAACTGCAGCATGTGCTTCCATCACTGGCATTCCTTACAGTGGCTCTTATAGTATCTAACAGATTGGTAGACACTTTGTCAGTGAATCATGTGTTCGATTCTATTTAGAATCTTCACGAATCCCTTGTGACCAGGTGTTGGAACATCCTGTAAAAGCGTCGGGATAGATGTTCATGGATGCAATGGACGCCTCAGGCTACTTAGGCAGCATAGAGAATGGCGGTCCATCACAGTGATGAATGATTTGCCTGATAAATAGGGACAGAATTTGTTTATAGACTATACAACTGCATGTCACTCTTTCTCAGTTGTAGCGAAATTCATTTCGGACAAGGAGAGTTTTCCAGAAGAATGAGAATCACATTTTCAAGATTTTCTGAGTTTGCACTAGAAGTGAACCTATTCCATAGCTGCTGGTGTAAGTCTGGAGCTCTGCCTTGGCATTATCACCACACAGTGCTAAGACAGCAGAACAAGAAAGGATCTTTCAGGCTCCTTTTTGCAGGAAAATTTCGCATTAACTTGCAGTTGCTCCTGTAAGGATGTGCCTTGGTACAGAAGTCCTTTATAAATCGCCAGGAATATAAGCACATTTGGTGAAAACTTCTGACAATATGATTGTGCCAAGTAGTTGGAAAACATATAATAGCTCTTATTTTCTCTGCACCAGGACCAATTCCAGCACCATTAACGAGGTGCCACAAGATTTTTCACTTCTTTGGTAATGAAGAGGCTTTCTTTTGGATTGAGTTGGAGGCCAGCAGTCAGAATACACATCACGATGGTTGTCAGTTTGCTTAGATATTCACCAAATACGTTGAAAACGACGAAAGTGTCATCTAGACAGCAAAGAAAAGTTGTCACTTAAAGTGTCGAAGCAGGTTGTCCATTGTATGTTCAAAGGTGGCTGGAGCATTTTGTAGTCAAAAGGGGATAACTTTGAACCCATGGAGGCCGTCAGGAGTTACAAAGGCAGCTTTTTCCCAGTTAGCCACATCAGTCTCACTTTGACAGCAGCCTGTTCAAAAGTCCATAGTTTAGAAATACTTCGCTTCTTTGAAAAAAAATATGAAGTGCCATCAATGCCATCAATGTGCTGTTATGGGTAGACATCTTTTTCTGTGATTTTGCTCATTCCTCGGCAGTCAATGGAGAAACCCTGTGTGTCACCCTCCTTCTTCACAAGGACGTCAGTAGAGGAACAAGGATTCCCTGAAGGCTCAAACATGTCATCTTGTAGAATCTTCTTCACTTCCTACCATATTATACTTCATTGAGCCTGTGACAACTTATTCATTTGCTGATTAATTTGTGGATGACTGCCAGTGTTCACACAGAGTTTTACCCCGTGTCTTTTGTTGTCTCTTTTCTCAATTCCATATCTGAAAGCATCCGAAATTTGCTACAGAATAGCTACCGCTTGTCGCCATTGATCCTTGGGCAGACCAGAACCTATTGCAAATTCGATAACAGCCGCCTCCAGTGCTTTGTCAATATTGATAGCAAAGCACATTTCTTCATCACCACCACTGAGCTACCATTAGTGGACTGGTTCAGCTGCTCCCATTCTCATGCCTTTAGTTCGGTTGAAGTTACTCATGACAGTTAGTGAATTTAAATTATTCTAGACCATCTGTAATGCTGATGTTCAAAAGCAAGCAATCGCCGAGAAGGACCAGTGTTATATGTGGTTTTTGGAGTAGCTTTGTCAGTTTGTAACTCTGATCTTCCACAATCCATGACTGCTTCTGTTGCCTGCAAGAAGTCCCATCTGGGAATAACATTAGGACTACATTCTCTTCACATGTCAAATTCGAAGAGATCCATTGATAGTCATTCTTGAAATACACGCTCCTGATGGCTGGACGTATTTTCCGTTTTCAGCCTTCATATCAATCGCGTTCGTGTCAAGCAATATAGTTTTCTTTAGCTGGAGATGACAGTCATTCGAAACAACAGAAAAAGGTCTCTTAGTTGACTAGTGCTTGGGTAGGTTGGCCACTGATGATGACATCAATGAGATTTATAAACTTCTTGGTAACGGTCATCCATGGAGGATTTACATCTGATGCTGCCTCACCTCCATAAATGATTGCGTCACTCAGTTTTCCCGAATTCGATGACTAGACGAGCAGCTGGTCACTTCTGTACGGCGACGCGGAATGTCTACAGTGTGTCAGAAATAGTCTAAGTGCATTGAAAGACTCTGTGGTTCATACGATGGATCGACTTCAGTCGTTTGCAGTTCAGTAGCGCGATTAGAATTGTTGTGATGCTTGACGTCTGGCGGAGCAGAAGGCGTCGAATACTCGCCTTCTTCCTCTGCGGCAGCGTACAACGTGCTGTGGGCGTTCGCAGTGGAAACACATTGGCAGTCGTCCTCCGACCTTCAAATATCCGTTCCTCTGTGAGACGCTACATCTGGAGGAGGAATTGGTTGTACCTGCGTCGTTCGGAAGCTGGGATTTCGTTTGACGGCTGTGGTGTAAGTCTGAGTTTGCGGAGGTGCGTTGGACTGCTTACGGAGATTTCTGCTAAAGATCACACCTCTCCTACACTGAAGAGACAAAGAAACTGGTATAGGCATGCGTACGCAAATACAGAGATATGTAAACAGGCAGAATACGGAGCTGCGGTCAGCAGCGTCTGTACAAGGCAATAAGAGTCTGGCGCAGTTGTTAGATCGGTTACTGTTGCTACAATGACAGGTTATCAAGATTTAAGTTTGAACGTGGTGTTAAAGTCGGCGCGCGAGTGATGGGACACAGCATCTCCGAGGTAACGATGAAGTGGAGATTTTCTCGCACGACTATTTCGCGAGTGTATCGTGTATATCTGGAATCCGCTAAAACATCAAATCTCTGACATCGCTTCGGCCGGAAAAGATCCTGAGAGAACAGGACCAACGACGACTGAATAGAATCGTTCACCGTAACAGAAGGGCAACCCTTCCACAAACTGCTGCAGATTTCAGTGCTGGGTCATCAACAAGTGTCAGCGTGCGAACCATCCAACGAAACATCATCGATATTGGCTTTCGGAGCCGATGGCCCACTCGTGTACCCTTGATGACTGCATGACACAGAGCTTTATGCCTCGCCATGCCCGTCAACACTGACATGGGACTGTTGATGACTGGAAACATGTTGCCTGGTCGGAGGAGTCTCGTTTCAAACTGTATCGAGTAGATGGGCATATACGGGTATGGAGAAAACCTCATTAGTCCACGGACCCTGCATGTCAGCAGGGGACTGTTCAAGGTGGTGGAGGCTCCGTAATGGCATGGGACTTGTACAGTTGGAGTGATACGTATAGGTACGATTCTGTCAGATGACACATATGTAAGTACCCTATCTGATCGCCTACATCCATTGATGTCAATTGTGCATTCACACGGACTTGGGCAATTCCAGCAGGACAATGGGACACACGAAACACTCAAAATTACTACACAGTGGCTCCAGGAACACTCTTCTGAGTTTAAACACTTTTGCAGGCCACCAAACTCCTCAGACATGAACATTATTGAGCGTATTTGGAATGCCTTGCAACGTGTTGTCCAGAGGAGATCACACCTCCTAGTAATCTTACGGATTTATGGACAGCCCTTCAGGATTCATGGTGTCAGTTCCATCTAGCACAATTTCAGAAATTAGTCAAGTCCATGCCACGTCGTGTTGCGGCACTTCTCCGTGCTTGCGGGGGCCTTACACGATATTAGGCATGTATTCCGGTTTCTTTGGCTCTTTAGTACGAGTATATTACCTTCTTTCGTATGGGGTCGACATCCATGGCTACTGTCACCTACCTACAGGGTCTGACAGTTTTGGTTGTCATAAACAGCTGTATCTCTTCTTATAGGATTGTCTAACGTATGAGAGAGGTGACAGCGTACTGGTCTTCCCCAACTGCCATAGGGACAGTAATCGAGTGGGTCATACTTCTTTTGTCGGACCCTTTACTGTAGCATTTCCTCCATTCGCTATTACCACTCGCGGGATTTCTCTGTCGTTTTTACATCCTTTTCCGGAAGAGCTTGGTACATATCGCCTGCGACTTCTATCGTCAAGTGTCGTGTTCTGTTGGTTTCTGTTATATTCGGATTCACAATATGCCAAAGGGCCAAAACATTCTCGGTGTAAGACTGTGCCGTTTCCCCATGACGTTGGGTTGGTTCAAATGGCTCTCAGCACTATGGGACTCAACTGCTGAGGTCATTAGTCCCCTAGAACTTAGAACTAGTTAAACCTAACTAACCTAAGGACATCACAAACATCCATGCCCGAAGCAGGATTCGAACCTGCGACCGTAGCGGTCTTGCGGTTCCAGACTGCAGCGCCTTTAACCGCACGGCCACTTCGGCCGGCATGACGTTGGGCCCTTACCTTAAATTATTCTACCGGTAAGTGGACTTGCTACTGATTTTCACAGTCTTTTTTCATTTCATCCTGGAATCTGTCCGAATATCTCTTTGTTGTACTCAAACCACCGCTGGGCGCTGCCATCCAAGTAAAGGAACTTTTTGTCAGAGAAATCATGTCATCCCACCTGTCGTATTTGGCCACTGGCCATTTCATCGGGTTTTGGCCAGCGTCTCCGGAAAACATTGGTGGACTTTTGATGTGCAACTGACTTTCTACTGTCTTGGAATCAACTGGATTCCAGAATATTCGGAACTTGGTAATGGTGTACTGCTTTCCATGTAGGCGAAGCGTTTACTTTGCGTGATCGTAGCCAAGACGATGTAGGTGTTTTGAAGTACCCGGCGTCTCCATCGACGTCACGTTGTAACCACAGTCAAGTCCAAATTGAAGGCAGGATCGGCAATGAATTACAGCACACAAAGCCGTAAGCACGTTTATTACTGACTCCAGTGTACAGCCAGAATAGAACTGAACTCCTTTACGAAGAGTGTAATTATTTATACTGACATCGAATATTCCATATACGAGTATACAGACATTTGATATTTCAAGTGCCTTCGGTCCGCAGCTCGTGGTCGTGCGGTAGCGTTCTCGCTTCCCGCGCCCGGGTTCCCGGGTTCGATTCCCGGCGGCGTCAGGGATTTTCTCTGCCTCGTGATGACTGGGTGTTGTGTGATGTCCTTAGGTTAGTTAGGTTTAAGTAGTTCTAAGTTCTAGGGGACTGATGACCATAGATGTTAAGTCCCATAGTGTTCAGAGCCAGATATTTCAAGTGCCTTCCAGAAGTGATAAGTGCTAAATAAAAATTATTTCTCGTCATCACTGTTGAACTGACGACACTCAACAAGCCAACCAGCGACGCTAAACACTACTCCATATTGCATGCAGCACAGTCCGCTAACATATTAATGATTTGTAGGTTATATCTGTCTATGTGCAACACAGGAAACGCAGTTCATGTCTGCGAGACGCGTTTAGGCGCAACATAAATTGCATTTCTTTACTTGCAGTCAGTTATAATATTTCTGGCAACGAAGGACTGACAGGCAACAAAATTACAGAGATATTAATTGTCCGTATTATAAATTGACATCAAATTCCTTGTTCAACTGCCGGGTTTACGGCTGTTCCTCTTTTGTGCCTTCCATGATTTACCCCATACGCATCATTTTAGAACCATTACACTCCGAATGGGTCACAATAGCGAGATTCTATTGCTTCCGTTGAAATTCCTTAATCCGGTCATAGGCTGACGAGGCATTATATGATCGCTCCCGCAGTTCGTACCACTATAAGAAGACGTATGAGGTTTTTCTGCAGCACGTACTGCAGGCCACGTACTTGGCATCGCCTCTTAATTGCGGTAACTTTATTTCCATCTGTTACTTGAATTTCCAATAAATTTCTTATCATACATAGATGTGCATGTACGGCAACCATCGCCTGGAAAATGTGACATGGTATACCTAGAATTTGAGGTGTCTGATAATGTGTAGGAGAATAGAATACGAAACTGGATACGTGTTGGCCTGTGTTCTTTCTCGGTGCAAAATTAATTTGTAGATTTATACTTCATATCTACGGAAAAAGTGTAGATGTAAGGGGGACACCAAATTGCGAACGTGAAGGACTCTTCCGCCACCGGGACATGGAACAATCTGAAAATAACTTGCAGTACAGTGAGTCAGAACCACGGAAAGGAAAATGAAGTTCCAATAAAACAAGCCGAAAATGAGGGGCATGTATTAGGGCAGAAATAAGGTAGGATTGCTGTTATTCGTTAACGTATTTGTCAAATGCGTAAGTGAATGGAATATTGGCAACGAGGATGAAAGATCTGTTAAGCAAAATAACTGATGATGGTCAAAGTAATGAAGTTACAAATTCAGACTGGCAATAGCGAGAAAACCATTTCTGAGAAATTTGTTAACATGGAATGTAACTGTAAGTGTTAGGTCTTGGGCGTACATTGTATGGAAATGAAATGTGGACGAAAACAGTTCAAAGAGGAGGTAGAAGACTCTGAAATGTGAAGCAATAGAACAATACTGAAAATTAGGTGAGCAGATCGAATAATTACGGTACTGAGTCGAATTAGGGAAAACAGAAATTCATAGAACAATCTAAATCAAAGAAGAGATCGATTGACAGGACATACCCTGATACACAAATAAATCAGGAATATGGTGTTGGCAGATAATGTGTGAGGGGGGAATGGTAGAAATGTCGAAGGAGTCTGAGACTTTAGCACTCTAATCAGGTTGAAATGGATGTAGGCTGCAATAGTTATTCAGAGTTGAAGAGACTTCCACAGGATAGACTAGATATCAGGTCTTCGGAATGAAAACCACACCAACATGTTAAAGATAAGAACGCTAATCTAATACTAGGACAGAAACCTGGCTTAAACAGGAAGTAGATAACAGGGAAATCTTACATTCAAATTGGAATACAGATCGCATTTTATAAGGCAGACCTCAATGGTGCCGTCGTATTTTTTGCCATAAAAGTCTCTATAATATCTACTGAAGTTATTATGGATTCCTATCGTGAAATAATCCAAGTGAAAGGACTCATCAAATGTGAATCAGACATGGAAATCGTACGCTTTTATAGACCACCTGCATTGTAGGAAAAATGACCTGCTCATACTATCGTAACTGCCAGAGTTTTCAGCTTGTCTAATGTAGATCAGGAATGAAACGGATAGGAAGTGCAGGGAAGCCAAACTGAAAAGGCTGCAGGAAGCACGTGAATAAATCAAAAAGGAAACGGTCACCGGAAGCACTGATTCAACGTACAGAAAAGTCAATACAAGTAAACGATTTACAAACAAGCAAACGTAGTGTTGAGAGCTGATGGGTAGAAAGAGTACACGGAATGCCTGTAACGGGGATGGCGATAACTTGCCTGATGATATAAAAGAATAATGGGAGTCAATATGGAAGACATAGGGGATCTAGCATTAGTCAGAATTTAAAAGGGTTTTGGAAGAGATGAGATCAAATAAGACAAAAGGGATAAATAACATTGTTTCGGAATTTCTAAAGTCAATGGGGCTGGGGGGGGGGGGGGGTTGGTAACTAAAGACTCTTCACGTTGGTGTGTAGAATCTTCGAGAATGGAGACATCTGAGTTTCGGAGAAATATTATCCGCGCAATTCCGAAGACATCAAGGGCAAGTAAGTGCGAGAACTAGCGGATGAACAGCTTTACAGCACATGAAATCAAGTTGACGACGACAATATCGTAACGAAGAACGGAAAGGAAAAAGTTTTGATGTGTTAGATGAGGATCAGTTTGGCGTTAGGGAAGATAGACTTCAAAAAAATAAAAAACCAATATATAGAATAAGAAAGAGGAAACAGTGATACTGGAAGACAAAAAACGAATTGTTGGTACTTAAAAGGACGTAATGCAGGGATACAGTATTTCATTCCTGGTGTTCAATCAACACATCGAAGAAGCTATGACGGCTTCAAGAATGTGATTAAAATTCAGGGTGAAAGGATATCAGTGATAAGATCCGTTGGTGAAATTGTTATTCTCATCGAAAGTGAAGAGGAATTACATGAACTTTTGAATGAAATGAACAGTGTAATGAGTATAGAATACAGATTAAGAGTAAATCGAGCAAAGACGAATGTAATAAGAAGTAACAGAAATGAGATTCGCTCTAAACTTAGTATCAAAATTGGTGGCCATTTTTCTACGTTGTGAGCAAAACTAAGACAAGATGGACGTAAAAATCAAAGTAGAGCAGGAAAAGAGAGAAATCATGGCAAAAAATCTCTGTTAGTATCAAACATAGCCATTAATCTGAGGTAGGAATTTCCGAGAATGTACAGTCGTGCTCAAAAGTATCCGAACGACCTGAATTGCATTTCGCCTGATTCGCATGCAACACACATAACGCAGCTGTCTAGCAGGTCCTCTAATCGCTCCTTGGTACAGTCAAATGGTCAAATGGCTCTGAGCACTATGGGACTTAACTTCTGTGGTCATCAGTCCCCTAGAACTACTTAAACCTAACTAACCTAAGGACATCACACACATCCATGCCCGAGGCAGGATTCGAACCTGCGGTTCCGGACTGCGCGCCTAGAACCACTAGACCACCGCGGCCAGCTTGGTACAGTCGTTTGACTATTGAAAATGGCTCCAACAAGTCACCCCTAGAAAACTCGGCTCTGTAACGCAATAACTCAAAATGTAAAGTAATACCACGATACTACAAATATCAGGGAACACCTTATCACAGATATGACTGTCCTTAAGGCTTGTAAGCTCACATTTATTGCAATAAATGACATACCTGAAATGTTACCACCCTCATTATTACTGTACTGACCGGTGAAGTTCAAGGGTAGCTCCACAGATGCGTCTGAAGGTCATTTCAGTAACCTTTCCTTGAGTAAGCCGAAAACCGCTGTCCTTAGCGAAATGTTGTTCTGGTCTGGACAGTTTACCTGTATTGTTCTCAAATCATATACAGCAGTCGGTTTTTTTACTAACTGTTCGAGGTAATTATCAGAAAAGACGTAGAGAGCAATTACAAATGAATCCCTGGAACTAGCTCCAGTTTTATTGGCATGGTTCTCCCAATCTTCTTTCTTTTTTTTTTGTCATGAGTCGGAGTTCTGACTTGTTTGACGCGACCCGTCACCAATTCCACTCTTGTGTCAACTTCTTCATCTCAGAGCAGCACCTGCAGTCAATGTTCACAGTTATTTGTTGCACATATTCCAATCTTTGGCTTCACCTACAGTTTTCCTCTCTACAGTGCCCTAAAGTGCGATGAAAATTACTCGCTGATGTCTTAGTGCGTGTTATATCTACCGGTCCCTGTCTCTTGTCAGAGTTTTTCATATGTCCCTTTCTTGGCGAATTCTACAGAGAACATGCTCATTCCTTACCTTATTAATACACCTATTGAAAATGGCTCCAACAAGTCACCCCTAGAAAACTCGGCTCTGTAACGCAATAACTCAAAATGTAAGGTAATACCACGATATTACAAATATCAGGGAACACCTTATCACACATATGACTGTCCTTAAGGCTTGTAAGCTCACACTTATTGCAATAAATGACATACCTGAAATGTTACCACTCTCATTATTACGTCAGATAGGTAATGCACCTAGTAAGTTCGTCGTATTCATGATTTCTTCTTCAAAGTAACATACCGTACTTGTTATTTAACACAAAATGACATTAAACATTTAAGTTATTCACGAGCAGCTAGTTGAGAATATGTATGAACTTTAAATGACATGACGAGCCGTCTCGTTCTGCACATGGATTCAAACCCAGGTCAGGCAGACTAAGCAAAGATTTCGTGACTGACGGAATCTAACAGTCATTCCTGACTAGGCATACAGAGAGTGATATACCTCGATTTTAGACAGTATCAGTTAGCTAGTATCAACTTTAAATTACATAACGTAAACAATTTTAACGGACGCGAATTCCTACCCAGCACCTGTTGTCCCTGTTAACGAACTACGAGAGATGTTAAATATTGCTTCTTCACAGGTAACTTACTTGAAATGCCGTGAGGTAAAGCTTTGTGTTGGTCAGGGATTCAAACCCAGAACCGAATCGGATTGTTATCGACGCACAATTAACTGTGACATATCGGATTTTCTCCGCAGTAGCTAGATGTTTTAACTGAAATGACGAGACGAAACATTAATTTTTTGCTTCCCAGGACTCCAACCCGGAACCTATCACTTTATATTCTAGAGAAAACGAACGTTAAATAAAGGGCTTGTTACATCAGCAGCGACATGTGAGCATGTTTGAACTAGAAATAATATGACGAAGAGTTCAGTGCTGACTGGGAATCGAACCCCACACATACCGTTGTTGACTACACACAAAGAGACGTCAGCTACAGAATTTTTCTCCACGAGCAGCTCGGAAAAACATCCTTGAACTTACAGTGATCTCTCAAATAGTTCTGTGTCTCACTGGGAGTCAAAACCGTCAGATATCGTTAGTGTTGACAACGAATGAAAATGCATTAAAAATCAAAATTATTATCCACCAGCAGACTGGTGTACTCATGCTAGAGCTTAATAATACATAATGAAAACTTTAGTGCCAGGCCAGCATTAAAACCCATTCACGCGCAATATCTGGAGATGTTGAGGAATCTGCAGTTTTGAACAAACAACAAATTGTAGTCGAGCTGTATTGTCACGAAGGGATCAGATTCCGCGTTAAGGGCGGTCTGAGTTGCATTCCAAGTTCAGAACCAATTTTATCGACATACAGAAGCTCAAATAAAATATGGAATAAGAGTCCTGTGACCCTACATAGCGTTTGTTTCGTCACTAGAAATAAATAACTATTATAAGAAAGGTTACTGGTGATAGCGTTCTCACATTTCGCCACTCCTGATTTTATTGTGGTTCAACCTTTCGTCTACTTGATCGAGAAGGAATACCATGTTTAATGTGAATTTCAGACCAAATGCCATTATACCTTCTTCACTTGGCGTAGCCAGAAGAGATTAGAATCTGTCTCTCCCTATTAAAAATCATCGGCAGAAGTTGGAAACGAACCCAGACCATCACCATAGGAACCTATCACCAGTCCAACTGACCACAACTGCTTCTGCTCTATGCCTCATTTTCTATCATAACAACGCTGCGACACACTCGGTAAGAATTCTGACACATAGGCTCCCTGTAGTGGTTTGCAGCATGTTCAGTACATTCATTTACTTGGATGACCGAATCGCCATCAACTAGCTGCCTTGGCTACCCAGTGCATACATTCGACTCTATTTTGTAATCATCGAAATAAAATCACATAACTGCCACCTACACAGAACTGCCAACAGTGTTGGATGCAGAAATTTAAATAGGAAGTGTTCCTTTCCAGTTGAGCTACTCTAATGCGCTATCTGTTTGTTGAAAACGACCTGTAGTGCAAAATAAATGCTGTTACTGTCCGTCTCTGAGAAGTCTAGATCCGGCCATATGGATTATATCATAGCACTGTGGAATGCGGATGTTATGGAGGAACTGTTGTCGCTTTCTGGAGGGGCTGAACCTAGATGACAGCTAGTAGCGTCACAGTAAGTGTCGCACACCGTAGCTAAGACGTCGCGAGTTCTATTGCATTCGCTGCTACATTTTTTACAACGCAATTCTGCTGTCTGCTGAAGTTACCAATTTAATGGAACTTCGAACATAATTCCCTTCACTTCTCAACCCAAAATAGCCACATGTTGAAAAAGACTAACTTCTGCGACATTTTGTTCTTTTCAGGTTTAATAGACGGCCAGGCAGCAGATGCATCTTGAAGCTTTTGTATTATGTATGGGGAGAGTGCATCGTGCCAAAATAGTCAGAAAGGTATTTTCTACATTAGCTGTCATCTGGTAGCGGCATTTTATTTTTCTTCAAACCTTGTTTGACAGTTTTAACTCAAAACATGTTTTCTACATGCATGTAATCAATAAACTGCATGTGCATTGTCAGACTGTCATAGATAACATCAATTAATTTGCATATATCGTTGATGATTAATTTCTCTCTCATGTTTAGTATAGTTTTAACAACACTAAAAGAAACCTTACGAAAATTGTGGACTGCGTTATAAGAAATGAAATAAAACTACCCAAGATAACCTTACATAACCTTGATAAAAGCCGGCCGCGGTGGTCTAGCGGTTCTCGGCGTGCAGTCCGGAACCGCGCGACTGCTACAGTCGCAGGTTCGAATCCTGTCTCGGGCATGGATGTGTGTGATGTCCTTAGGTTAGTTAGGTTTAAGTAGTTCTAAGTTCTAGGGGACTGATGACCACAGTAGTTAAGTACCATAGTGCTCAGAGCCATTTGAACCATTTTTTTGAACCTTGATAAAACTGAGTATCTGTACGCAAGCGTGCATCTATCGCCACGAACTAGTAAAATACTACTCACTTAGATTTCGATTGGGTCTGTGTTTAATTGGTATGCTGTGTCATACTCAACAGGTATGCAAATGTGGCATTTCATAAATAATGTTATGTATCCCTAGAGACTCAAAATATGCTTGTCAGGAGCGGAACGAGGCGTTGCCTGTTGTGCAGCATTGTAAGTTTTTCACCATTGCACTATGAGCTGAAAGTATTTTCTTGCGATTTCGTTATTGATGTTTGATCTGACTGCTTGTAGCTCTTTCACAGAAGGGATAAAAACGTTCAGCGAGAATGGAACCGCGAACCATAACAGACGGTTTTTCAGAGGTCAGAACGTCACCACACAGCTAGCGAAGAGGTGCGTGTTATGCAATCCTCTTGCG